>NC_084461.1:29702424-30005454 GCF_027409185.1 Cynocephalus volans | reverse complement strand
AATTACCCACGTCCCATGCTCCCCTCACCCCTGTCACGAAAGTCATCTCTGTACTTCTTGAACATATGCACAACCCAGCCCCAAAACCCTGTTTCAAGAGTCTGTTTCCTGCCACATAAAATGAATTAATATAAATAATAGCTGGGTACTGTCCCTCAGTCCAATAATCCCACACAGAGCAACAGAAATATAACACAGATGACAACTGTTCCCTTTGCTTTACAGAGGCTGAATTTTCAGCCACGTGACAACCAAGATGCAGAACTCAGTCTCTTTACAGGTTTCCATTTTTAAAACTCCAATTAAAATTATCATTTTGTGAATTTTGTTGTGGTCTTTGCTGAATATTGTGGAGTTAATGAAAATGATCATATTATATAAGTTTTCACTCTATAATCTCTAATCTATCATTCTTTGAATTCCAAATACTCTCTTTCCCCCTACTTTGCCACTAGGAATTTCTCTTCTCTCCCCGCTCCCACGCGGCTACTAATTAAGCCCTACCTTGGTGATCTTGCTTCCACCTGAAGCAGAATGTCAATGCACTTTTTCCAAACAAATTCAATGTTTCTTCCAAGAAGAACATGGGTGAATTAAATCTCTTTTCTCTTAGGGCCGGCCCGTGGCTCACTCGGGAGAGTGCGGTGCTGATAACACCAAGGCCCCGGGTTCGGATCCCATATACGGATGGCCGGTTCGCTCACTGGCTGAGCGTGGTGCTGACAACACCAAGTCAAGGGTTAAGATCCCCTTACCGGTCATCTTTTAAAAAAAAAAAAAAAATCTCTTTTCTCTTTTTACTTTTTCATCCCCAGCATATTATAGCTCAATAGCTATCACATAAAACGTTAAAATTGTAATAACAATAATACTTTATATTTTTGAAGGTTTGCTATGTATCTTATACACATTACCTCATTTAATCTTCACAACAATATCATGTGATATATACTATTATTATCCCCAGTATTATGAGGAAATTATGAGAAAGCTAAGGCTCAAGCTTACAGAATCAGCCCTATTCGATTCTAAAGCCATAGTCTCCACAGTTTTTTTCAACAGTACTCATAGAATATAGCCAGATGAGGAAACCCAAGAAAGGCTACACATTTTTAATTCTTATGATTTAATTTCCATGTCATTTTGTTGACCCTGACCAAAATTCCCTATCATTATCATGAACCCTTTTGCCAGATGTCTACTTTTTATGATTCCATCAGTGGTTGCATGTAACAGAAACCAACTCTGGCTAAACTAATCAGAAATAAAGGGATCTTTTGAACGGTAAAGGGTGGCCCATAGAACTAAAGCAGCAGCTGACCAAGTCTTGAAAAGGACAGAATCCAGGCAAAACCAGAGAATGAGGTTGCAGGAGCTAATGGGCAGCCTCTTCTGTCCTCCACTGTTGGGATGAATCAGCTTTGACTGTTTTCAGTTCTTATGTCACTCAGCTTCAAGCCTCAAATCCCAGCAAGAGTCTGACTGATATCGTTTGGATCCCCTGTCCAGTTTTCAGCCAGGGGAAAAGGGGAGAGAGGAATAGGGCACTGGGATCGACCATTCCAGAAAGACTGCATTCCAGAAAGGAACACAGAGCGGCAGAAGGAAGGTTCCACAGGTAAATACAGATAAACAGATACACACAAGATAACACAATGGACAGATAAACACAAGATGTCTGCTGCAGTGACTTTAACACATGCACGATCAGAGGAGCAAGATTTATACTACTGAAAATATTCAAAGAAAAGCACTATCGAGGCAATTCCGAAATAATAGGTCCAAAATGTTTAGAGCATTGTTTCTAAAAAGACCTCTTTTAATAAAAATAAAAATTTAAAAAACTTTAAAACAAAGGTTCTCACAGACCATTTAGTGTTGTCTTAAATTACTTTTTATGGTAACATTACTTAAGTGTGTACAAACTTAAAACCCTGGGATAAACATCCTTGGATTTATAGCACATATAAAATTATAAAGCCACAATAAATTTTAAAATGCAATTCAAACAAAATGAAAAAGCCAATATAATTCAAATTACTTACATAAGTTTAGCTTGACGATGATATTTTTCTGAAACTGATCTGCTGCTCCCAATGTGAACATTGTGCGTCCACTGCACCGCAAGGGCGACGGAGTTCAGCATTGCTATGCTACTGCATGTGCTATGATGACTCAGTTCTTCCATTTATCCGTTTGATGCACTAAGAAACCTTGGGACAGCAGGGCCGGGTCATTACTTAGACTTCATTTGATGTGAAAATATCTCTGCTCTTTTCTTATTATCCCATGATAATTAGAATAGTGTTATTTGATGTTGAATTGGAAACACAAATGCATATAAGGACATAAAAATTCTTGGCAGTTATCTGCTATGACATGGTCACCCAGATAATCCATATCACCCTGATATTAAACTTTTTGAGATTACTTTAGAATATAAAAGCAAATTTTAAACAATCTTATGGAGAACTCATAGTTATCTGACAATACATCTTTGGATCCCCAGGAAACATGACCGCTAGTTTGAGAAGTAGTGGGTTAGAGAAATGCATCACCCTTAGAATAAATGTGTGGCCTCCTAAGAAGAACGCTTTGAAGGATATTACAATCATTTGCTGCTATAAATTCCTAGATATGTAGTTGGTGTAAATTTTCCATATGCATTCTGATAGTTCTTATGCCTTTGATATTCTGTATATTATCATTTGAAGAGGAAAAATACCTTACAGCTTCTTGATAACCCTTTAGGTAAAAGCTCCAATTTCTATGAATACATTAATGCATGTTTTTTTCACTAATATATGTGCATATAAACTCAACTTCATTGTCAAATAGTGTAAAACACATGTAAATTGAGTTCATGGGTAGATGTCAAGATTGAGACCATTCCTCTAGTTATAAAATATGCAATATTAAATATATGCAAGTTAATAAAGTTAATTGCTAATAATTATTTAGCTATTCTTCTGAGTGAGTGTACATATGCAGAATTTTACTTTCTACTGATTATGAAATACATTACTTGGTATTGAAATATTCCTGACCCAGTAACACTAAGTGATATTCTGCTTTATTTAAAAAGAACTCAGCATAATCAAATTTTACATGCATTGACTTTCTAGATAAATTCTAAAAATTATTCTAAATTATATGGCTGAGTTAGATTAAGAATTATGGCATCTAACAAAAAGGACAGAGAACTCACAGTTAAAAAAAAGAAATGCCTGTTTATGTGAGATAAAGATAAGAAATCTGCAAGAATACTTAAATTTTGCATTTATATTTCTAAAATAATCTCAAAAAGTTTAATAGTAGTGTGTTATAACAATGAGAAAGATTTTGATTGTAACTTGTGGACTCAGTCTCTTTAATTTATAATTATGCCTTGTTTACAAATGTATTGGAAGCATAAACAAATAGCACTAAGAATATTTCGTATTTCTCATGTCATCCATATAAAAAAAAATCTTGTGTGTACTAGTTCCAAATGCCAAGATGATTCTGATTATATAGATTAACAAAACTATTTAATGTATTTGGTTTATGAAGAGTGGCTATGCAGAAACCCCTTCCTAAAGTTTAGTTTCATTTTACACAAAATATAATTACTCCTAACTTCTACAGTCAGAAATGCAAAGAATTTGCCTGTAACAGTAGTACATTTAGGGTGAAATGTTCTGTTAACATTTTTTATCTCTGTATGAAAACTCCTATGATGAAGTTGGTCATATGGAAAGAATGTAGGATTGGGAAAGTTATTGTTCACACAATTCAAATTGAGTTAATGGATTGAGTTATAACAGAAACATTTTTTTAGAGATTTCTGCATCATCTCTCACTTTGAAATGACACCTTCTACAGTAACTTACAAGAGAAAATTTAAAAATTTTAGAAATATGGGAAAATCTATGAATTAACCCTCTGTTAGTATTCAGTTGGGGGTGGAAGGAGTGTCTGCATAACATGCCCAGGTCATGGTCTTCATTTTCTAAGTGGATATGAGCTAGTCTATGAACACCTTGTGATGGAGGAACATGGGTGGGCTTTGAAGCCAACCAGGTCTAGGGCTGAACACAGGCTTTGGTCTTGGGCACGTCATTCTTAACCACTCTGAACTTCAATTTCTTAACCTAGGTAATGAGGATAATAAGAAACAGTTTTTCTTTTTTCTTTTCTATCTCTCTAATTTACTCTGTAATTTTGGCAAGTCAACTGTAATTTGGCAAGTAAAATATTCATCTTCTAGTGAAAGTGAAGGTGTTAGTGTTACTCAACAGAAGCAATATTTTCTCCCCTCCCAGGGGCACCTGGAAATGTGTGGGGTGGTTTAGGTCATCAAAAAAACTAAGGGAATCAGGAAAGCTAGATGCCCTGTGATGGGGAAGACAGTCTCATTCAACAAAGAAACGTCCCATCCAGAAAATCAACATAACCCTATTGTGAAATTAAACTAGATCATCTCTGAATTTCTTTTCACTTTGACACTTCATCATTTTATTTTACATCATTGTTTCTTTACACCTATTTTGGATGAACTAGATAATTAAATGCTGTGAGCTGACATGATGCACATGAGCATGTTTATCAAATAAAGAATCATGGAGTAAAGAAATGGCTCCGAGAATGTGTGAGACAGAAGCTTGCCTGGAAACAGATCCTAAAATAGCTCACTGGGGAAAGGAAAGGAAAGGAAATACATTCAATGAGTGCAGTTACAGGTACTTTGAGCTGAGCTGTCCCACTCAATTCACACAGCAACCCTGCATAGTACATTCTATTTTTCCCATTTTACAGGTTATGAAATCTACCCACAGCTCCAGGGATTTCTTTTTCCGGTCTAGGTAGCCAGAGTAAAACTTAGATTTTGTGTGTGTGTGTGTGTGTGTGTGTGTGTGTGTGTGTGTGTGTGTGTGTGTGTGTGTGTGTGTGTGTGTATTTCAGAATCATGGAAAAGAAATACAACATAGAAAATACATTAAAATACTACACTTTGTTTCAGGTCCTTCCCATGCGCTTTCGGATCACATGGCCCTGTGCACTCCACCCCCACTGCAGGAGGTTTCTGAACATTTACACTTGTCAGCATCCAGGCCTGCATGACCTGAGGCCTCTGAGAAAGGAGGAAGCTCTTCCTCCAGCTCAGGCTGAGGCCCACCTCCTGGGTCCCAACCTCCTTCTCCAGGACAGACCTCTTTCCATGAGGGCTGCTGGTTGGACTGTCAACTCCTTTCAGGGGAAACCCACCCTCCACCCACAGGACTGTAGTGTTGTTCTTAGCCCCAAAAGACCTTAGAACATATTTCTGTATCAGTTTATTTGCCAGATGGGTTATTCAGTCTTTAGTAGCACCATGTGGGGTCAGCCATAATCCCATCTAGGACCGTCTGCTCCAAGCAAAGTCACTTGGCACAATCTCTCCTCCAGCATAAGAAAAAATTGTTTCCAGACTCTCAGGGTATCTGCTACTGATCTGGGAGCAGGACACACACTGCTCACTCTCTCTCTCTTGCTCTCTCTCTCTCTCTCTCTCTCTCTCTCTCTGTGCTTCCCCATTCTGCCATGTGAGATTCCTGAGTCACGGTCACCACTAACAAGGCCTTCATCAGATGTTCTACCTGGACTTTGGACTTCCTAGCCTCTGAAACTGCAAGCAATACATATCGTTTCTTTATATATTACCCAGTTCCATGTATTTTGGCGTAAGTAACAGAAATGGACTAATACATGGGGTCAGTAATTTTTTGTTATTAAAAAGTACATATAACTCTTCTTACCCTCCCCTTCTCTTTCCTTCTTGAACCATTTAGTCCTGATGCTACTAGGTAAAGCGGAACAAGGTAGACATCTGCCCCTGCAGGGGAAAGAGCCCTGGTGACCCATCGCAACATGTCAGAGCTCACAGAGAACAAAGCATTCACACTCGGGCAGCCAGTGGGATGTGTCAGAGCCCTAGCCAGAGGAGGAGGGTGTACCCACAGGGAGCCACCAGACAGGGTGCTGGGGCAAGGGTGGGAAGGATGGTTTTGTGGAGGTGCAGCCTATCAAGGGGTGTCAGCACACTAGGAATAAGGAGAGCATCTGTGCAAGAGAAGAGATGGGAGATTGGTTACATGTAGAGGGGTGATGCAAGGACTAAATAAAGATATTGGGAGCCAGGTTTCTCATGCAGAAGAGAGGTGTGAATATGGAGAGGAGTGAAGGAGCCCTGTGGCTTTGGATTTGAATTGGAGGTATTCCAATTAGAAGTAGATACAGAAATAAATATAGGTGTAAATACGTGTATTTATATACGTATACATACATACCTAGATATGTCCAGAAATAGAGAATCTATCCACTAAAAGGGCCTGGGAGCAGCAACAGTCCAATTGCAAAGAGTACACCTAACACCAAGATCTTGAAATCTAAATACTGTTGTCCCCTAAAAGGAACCAGGGCTCAGGTGGGAGATGAGGGAGGGAGAGAGAAAGGTGGGTGTGAGTGTGAAAGGGCAATAGGAGGGATCCTTGTGGTGATGGCAATGCTCTGTGCCTTGACTATTAATATCAATATCCTGGTTGTGATCTGATACCTTAACTTTGCAAGACAATACCATTGAAGAGAACTGGGTATCACAGGATCTCTCTGCTACTTTTACAACTGCCTATGAATCAACAATGATCTCAAAATTAAAAGTTTAATTAAAAAAAATAAATAAAAGGAACCAGAGTTCCTTGAGGAAATGGCTGATTCCAGGGCTGTGACAGGGAAAATAGAAGATGAACCAGGAATGCTTTGTGCTAGAATGCAAGAAATGCTCCAGGAATGAGAGGACATGTCAAAAGGATGCAGAAGCCAACTTGAATGGCGGGGCCACAACAGGGACAATTTGACTACCGAGATAAATAATGGCAGCAATAGATAATAATTTGAACATGTGAGCCCACATTCATATTGATAAAGCAATCAATGAGCTGTACGTTTAACGAAGTACAGGATATTTACACAGTTTCAAAGTCTCTCCCCACAAAATACTTAGAAAATACAAAGGGGAAAAGAGAAGTCTCAGGGGCAAAAAAACAATCTTTCTGTATTATACCTGCAACTTTTCTGTGTTTGTGATCACTAGTGTGCACGAGTGCGTGTGTGTGTTTGTCTATGTGTGTGTGTGTGTGTGTGTGTGTGTGTGTGTGTACATCATATAGAAACACCAATTCAATTCTACTGATTGAAACAGTCAGTGTTCCAAGAAAATTCAACAAAGCATTTCCAGCTTTTCTGGTAGCTCTTTCTTTTTGGAATTTTCTACTCCTAGCCAATTATTGGAGGCATATTAAATAAGAAAATAAGTCATTTCTAAGGAAGTTGCCCCTGCCATGCTTCACTCGGTTTCAGAACTCCAGTTGTCTGGGACCACCGACGTTCAGCTGTCTGGATGAGACTGCACGTGGACACTGCAAAAATATTTGGAAGACATACTTTGGCACTCAAGTTATTTTGTTTCTACTGCAGGGTGCTGTCCGACTGCAGAACCACCAACTTACCATTGCTCCACTGTTTTTCTGCTGCTTGAGCACCCTGTGGATTACTGCCCACTGCGACCACCCCTCCCCACGCTCTGTTGGGAGCATCATACTTGGAACCACAAGTGAGTGTGAGAAATGACTGTCAACAGTCCTGACTCATGGACCATTTGAATGGACACACAGACAGAGAGGAAGAAAAGTCCCTTTTATATACATGCTATGTCATCAAAGCCACACAAATTTGCATACATAGTGTTGCAAGTGTAGAGGAGAGAGATCCTAAAATGTTTCTATCAAGCAAGAGGTTGTATATTTAAATTGTTTGTATTATATCCATATTACTGTTTTAAGATGTGTAAAATGTTATGGATAATCCCTCTCAGAGCTATGTACAGTCAGGCAGGTTGTGCCTGGCACTAGGACACCTGCTCAATTGAGGCTGCGTCCACTCAGACAGAGAGGTGCCTTTTAAATTTTGCATATAGGAGCTATGTGACCTAACAGCAGCCCTGGATTATTACCTTTATTGCTCTAACTTAGTGAATAACATAAGTATATATATAAGGCTTTCGTAAGAAAAAAAAATAGAGAGATTCTTGTATATTAACTTCTCACTCTACTCCCTTAACTCCATAAAGTATTATATTTTTCAACTACAAATCCTCCTACCCTTCAGGGTAACAGGAACCTCATCCTTGCAATTTGGGAAGACTAGAGAAATAATACAATGTGATACCTGCAGAGTAAATGTCTAAAGTACTAGAGGACTAGAAAAGGAGGGGCGGAAGTAGCTTAAATTTCTAAATGTTACTTACTTGTAAATTTGCCTGTAACATTTTGTACAAGGCAGAAATGTAGAACTGGTGAAGTTGGATTCTTATATCATTATTTGGATAAAGTCATATTCACTATGCAATATTATCTTAGTGAAGAGATAATTCTATATTCATTATAAGATTTTTTACCTAGCATATTTTTCCATCTAATTAAATAGAGAAAATTAATGTCTGTTGCATAAGTTCCCGGGAGAAAAAAATTCTGAAACATTCACTTTACCCTGCTAAAGCAAGTTCGTGCTGGAATTATCATATGACAGGGATTTTTAGTAAGAATCGGTGTTGGTATAAAACTCCTATTCCCCTTTCAAGTGGAATTTTGCATAAAAGGAAAACAAGAAAATACATTCTCACCGACTGTGCTGCTTAGGAAGGCAAGTAACCAAATTACTAATTTACTAATTATATAATAATTGAAAAGTTTGAAGTTTGGATGCTAAATCAATTTTTAAGTCGGTTGAGTGCTGAAAAATTGTAAACCATTATATGGCTCAGTATGTAGTCTGACTTCACAATGAGGATAGTTGAAATTTCTTTTTAACATTAGATTATAGAAAAGAAAATATTACTTTTAAAAATAGTCCAAATAACCACAGTCTGTCTTATGCTTAGATTTTTAAATTAAGTATTGCATTATTATTAAATATTTCAAACTCTACAGGAGAGAATAGAGAATAATATAATCAACACATGGCGCTCACCACTTAACTATAACAAATATTTTCATTTTGCCACATTCACTTCAGTTGTTTTGTTAAAGAAATGAAACTTAGCGATGTGGCTGCGGTCCTCTGGGGCCTTCCCTGTCCAATCCGTCCCATATCTCCCATCAGCAGAACCCACTCTTCCAGAGCTGGAATGTTGCCATCCCAGGCATATTTTCACACTTGACCTCCTATGTACATATCCATAAACAGCATAATTTTATAACTTGGATTTTTTCCACTTAACATTATACTTGTATTTTTAATGTTTTTTTCATGTCAATATATATACTTCTAATTCATTTATGGTGATTACTGTAGGATATATCAATAGTTTCTTTGTCCATTCTGCTACTGAAGGAAATTTTAGTTGTTTGTGGTTTTTGCCAATACAAATAAGACTGTGATGAATATTCTCATGCATTTTTCCTGGAGCACAGGTATGAGAGTTTTCCAGAGACCTATCAGTCCCATTTGCTTTTCCATAAAGTCTGCTTAAGTGTAATAGATGTATACAGCTGTAGCCAGCAACCAGAGGTTGCTGGGGAATTCTTGCCTTCACGAAGGAAAAAGTAATGATTAAAGAGGTCTCTTTGGGTGACTAGGCCTCTACCAAATGCAACAGCTCTTACCACTGACTCGGGGAACAGCAGGCAACTTCTAGCCCCTTCCTCCTCCACAAAGGCAGCTGATAGGTCCAGGGCACACAGTTCCCATCCTCGTGGTACCTAGGCAGGTGCTGATAAAATCTGGAATAGACCGATGGAAGCATTGTGGAAATGACACACGCATATGTCAGACAGACAAAGCTGTTTGGAGGCTTAAAGGTGAACATGACCTTTGAAAGGTAAGTCGCTCCCAAAGGTTTCCACATCCTAATCCTTGAAACCTGAGAATATGTCTCCTCACATGGCAGAAGGGACTGCAAGGGTTTGATTAATTTAAGGACTTTGAGATGAGGTGATTATCCTGGATTATCATTGTCATCTCAAGGGTCCTTACAAGAAGGAGGCAGAGGATCAGGGTGGAGAGAGACTGGAAGATGCTGTGCTGCTGCCTTTGCAGATGGAGGGAGGAGCCACGAGTCAAGGAACGTGGGCGGCCTCTAGAAGCTAGAAAGGGCAGGAAAAGGGTGTCCAGAAAGAACACAGCCTTCCCAGCACCTTGCAGTTAGCCCAGTGAGACCCACTGGTTACTTCTGACCTCTAGAACTGTGAGATAATGAGCTTACATTATTGTAAACAACTAATTCCTGGTGACTTGTTACAGCAGCAGTAAAAACTAACAACGACGAAAGAGGGTGAGGATCAGCCTTGTGGATAATCGCAGAAGGGGAGGTGCACCACTCCAAACTGATCCTGGGAACAGAGCTGGCTAACACAAAAGACAGGGGCAGAAAGGCCTGAGGAGTCCACCCATCAGAACCGAAGCTGGTGGCGTCACAAGCGCCCACTGTGTGCGTCCCTCCTTGGGATCTGGCAACCTGTTCCTGCAAGAAGGCAGTGCTGGCCTGCAGAATACGTGGGTATAGGTGGTTGGAGTGAATCACTGTGCTGCTTGTGTTGACTTTCCCTTCTAGGGACTGGAGGAAATTCTCTCTGGCATCATTTGGCTCCATAGTCAACCCCTGATCCCACTTGGCACACGCTCGCCTCTTATGTTGAAATATGAGGCGCTGTTCTCGTTGCCTGTTCTCTGTCTGACGGCTGCTCCCTGACCTCTGCCCGGCTGGGAGCCTGCACTCCAGCCCCAGCAGGTCCATCCAGGGCTCTGGGAGGGCCCTTCTGCCTGGTGTGACTCCGGCTGTGCCCTCTGCCTTCGTGTAGAGCGCTGGACGGTGACCCCTGGCCTGCTCCGGGAACACGGCTGTACTTTATTTGGACTAGTTTATTTGACTAATTTGGTTCTTGCTGCCCCATGCCGTGCCCTTGTTTTGTGTGTCTTCCAGCTTGACCAGGTCTCCCAGACCTAGACCTTTCCCCGGCAGTCAGGTCTTTTTTAACTCGGGGACTTGTTATACTAAGCAGCTTTCCTAGCTAGTTCTTCCACCTGCTTAGTGTAGCATCCCCTCATCAAAGGGAAGGTCTTTCCTGCAACCTGCACAGAAGAGCAGCCACGATGAACCAACAACCTATGCCAGTGCAGTTCTACATTCATATCCTGTGTGATTCTAAAAGATCCCAGGGTATGTTAGAGTCGGAATATCAGTGCCCCAGGCCTCTCCTTCTGGAAACACACCTGCCTTCTTCCAGAGAATTGCTCCCTATCACCCCATTATGACCATGCTGATATGCAGATGTAGCTAATCTTAGCTCTCCACTCTCCTGGCCACAATAATGGTAATGAGCTGAGCTGATTAGAATACCCCACCCACCACCCACCCAGTGATTGGCCCAAGATTGGGCACATGGACTCAAGTCAGAGGTTAATCATAGCCCTTCTCCAGAATGTTTTCATTAGAAATTGGAAGAGGTGAAGGGGCAAACTGAGAGGTGGGAGCCAGGTCTCTAATCTCACGGGGAGATCTGGTTGAAGAGCATTAAATAGACAAAAGGACACAAGAGTCACCCAGAGAAAATAAACTTTGACAGCATTTAAGTCCCTGGAGAAGCACAAGGTTAGTGGTTCCAAGTATGGACTCAGAGTCAGGCTGCCTGGGTAACCTTGGGGAACTTAACCTCTGAACCTGAGCTTCCTTGTAAAAAGAAGATGATGATTAAGGTGCCTCGTTAGCGCAGTAGGTAGCGCTTCAGTCTCATAAAAAGAAGATGATGATAGTACATAACTCATGGAGCTGTTGTGAGGATTGAAGGAACTGATGCATGTGAAGCCTGTTAAACAGTGCCCAGCACATAGTCATCTCATAAGAAATCTTAACTGTATCAGCTCTGCAGGAGGCTAGCTCCACGCTTGTCCTGCCTTTGATTTGGTGACCAGAGCAAATAGTTTCCTCTTTTTGCCTAAGCTAGTGTTTGGTCTTTATTTCTTACAACCTGAAGAGTCCTGAGGAATGGAATCATTATTTCCCTAAATTCCTAAATTCTATGAGATGCTCTATGAAAAAAAGTTTCCATAGTTGGGTAAGTTTGGGCAACTCTTAGATATTTATTGCATTTTCATTTATATATTGCTTGCTCTTTGAGAGTCACATTATATTTAAATATATTAAAAGTTCTGAGTGACTCTACAGTTAAAAAGCCACTTGAACTTTGCAATTTATTTAACTGTGATTCCTTTTTTTCCTGTGACTTTTTTTTCCATTTTGCAAAATTAGCATTCCACAGAATACACTTTGGTGTGATCCTGATAAGAAAACTGAAGAATCTACCGAGCCACAAGTTGAACCCAGATGTTTGAAACTAAAATGTATGCCCTTTCAACAGTTCTGCACACGTGTGTCTACACAACACGCTTGTCATTAATTGTCCAAAAGGTAAGTGCTAGACACACTGATTTTGAGTTTGCTTTCCCATTTTAGGTGTTATTTTCCCAAAGAACACAGTTTGAAGTGTTTGCCCTTGCAGATTCACATGTACCATGTAAAATTAAGTAGCAGAATTAAAAAGTTTTTTTAAAACAATTTTGAAGAAGAATTATCTGAGACATGCGGTGACCTCTCTGGTGAAAAATTACAAGAAAGACAGCTTTCTTTTTCTGGTAGTCAGAGCCAATTGTGGCAGAAACACTAGCGTGGGAGATGTTTTTCATTCTAATTCACATAGTCAAACACCTTTGTCTTCATTTGTAGGATGGCCAAATTATTGTACAAGTCACTCACATGTCCATCTGGGCCAAATTCTAACTTCTGATTATCCAAAGCGAAGTGTCTTGAACTGTAGGTCAAATCTAAGCAATGGATGTCATTATGATGATGATGATGATGATGATTGGTTGATATTGACTGTTGGACCCTAAGAATTACCAGAGGGGACTCTTGGACAAAGGAAGAGACCTAGTTCCCGCTGGCAGCCTTACAATCTAAATTAGACTGAGTTGTATAACAGTTTTAGGCATCTGATATGGGACTTGCCAAATTTCATGGCTTCAGGCACACGGAATGCACATCCCTGTTCCAGGGAGGCTAAATATTTTTCCAAATCAGTAGATAAAACAAACTCCCTGACCTCAACTTACTTCCTGGCGCCTGGAGTCCTGAGTAGCTGATGAAGAGTGTCTGTCTGCTATCAAGTGACAGGACACATTCAGACTGGCTCCTTTGCTCAGGACCATGTGGTACCTGATCCCGTCTCCATCTTCAGAGCTACAGTTTTGGCCACAATATAAAGATCTAAGTCCAGAGGGCAAGGGGCCAGGGTTAGATACCATTAAATGCCATTGAATCAGCCTTGAAGGGCAACTGTGGCTTCTTAGAGCATGAGGCAATGTGCTGCAGCTGGAGGCTGGTGAAAGCCAGTGATCACAGACCCCAGACTAATCACGTCTCTAATGTCGTATCTGAAATGGAGAAGTGTCTACACCAGTGTCTTAAGTAAATACTACGCAGAGACTTTAGACCTTCCAGAGCCAACCAAGCAGGGAGGTAATCCATCCATGGGAACCTGAAGCTTCCGACCTCAGGGCTCGTTGAGTGGACACCTTAACTATTAGACAGTGACATCTACTGACTGTGTTAGACACTGCCACCTTACAGATAAAATAGAAATTAGCCAAGCCTTGAAGACTCAAAGGAATGTCAAATGTCAAATGCGAGAGGGGGAATACTGTGGATGGTCTAGAGAGAGTCGGAATAAATTAATAGCAGAAAGGAGATCACAGAGATCAGAAAGCACTTTAGAGTGTTATAGACAATAAAAATTAATTTCATAACGTCACAAAGTCCTATGAGTCTTTCCGGGAGAATGCTGTAGACTCATGATGCCTTTCTGTATTCATCAGCTTATTCTGACCACATTCACCTTGAGGTTTTCCCTTTCCAGTGAATTCCATCTGCTTCTTAGACTCTTCTGCGTTTGCACTGACATTCGTATGCATGCTTTCCTCCCCACTCTCTCCTCTCCCTGCCCCATCCTCCTGCAAATAAGCCATGTTTGATCAAGAAGCCTGGGTTTCCATTTCTCCTTTTTACTGAGCCACCTAAATACCTTTCTCTTTTGTTTGGTTTTTGTTTTTGTCTTTTTTTGGTTTTTGGTTTTTATTTTGCAGCTGGCCAGTACAGGGAACCAAACCTTTGACCTTGGTGTTACAAGTCCAGGTTCTAACCAACTGAGCTAACCAGCCGGTCCTAAATACCTTTCTTTCTGACCAGCTTCTGCCAAACCAAGACACCTGATCAGGCATATTTTCCCCTTCACATCCTACTTCAAATAGCTGTAAAGCACCCAGGGACCCAGGTCCTAAAAGACACACCCCCCTACTTCATTCCAAACTGCTCTAAATCGCACAGCCACCCTTCTCCGCAGTGAAACCACTAAACTGACCACGGCTGTGGGCTCCTTGCAGGAGCTGCTCACCCCAGTGTAGGTCCTGACTGTAAACCTTCTGAAGTGTCACCTGCCTCTTCTGCATCCCTCAGGACCTTTTTTTTTTTTTCATTGTCTGTTAAAAAAAAACAAATCACTCTATTCCTTGAAGTAACTCCTGTTCTGTCTCTGCCTTAGCCCACTAGGCCCTGCCCTGGGGCTACCTTATTAGACCTGAACTGGGCCAACAATGTATCTGCCAAATGGGCTCAGTTCTCCCCTAAAATAAGTTGTGTATTCAGTCCGGTGAATATGTTAGGTTACAAAACAAAAGGGAATTAAGGTTGCTAATGAGCTGACCTTAAAATAGGGAGAGTATCCTGGATTGTGTGGGTGGGCCCAGTGTAATCACGAGGGTCCGTAAATGTGGAAGGGGACAAGAGTTAGTGCTGAACAGTCTTGCAAGGAAGTTGATCAGCCGTTGCCAGTTTTGAAGACAGGAAGGAAGGGGCCACAAGCCAAGGAATGTGGGTGGCCTCTACAAGCTGGAAAAGGCACGAGAAGTCCCCCCGTAGGGCTTCCAGAAAGGAATGCAGCCCAGTGAAACCAGTTGGACTTCTGATAAACACATGATAAAGTTGTGTTGTTTTAAGCCACTAAATTTGTGGTAATTTGTTAAAGTAGCGATAGAAAACTAATACAGGTCTCATGTAAAAGTTTCCTTCATTTTCTAAAATTCTTTCTTGGATTTTTTTTTTTATTGTTCCATCCTTCCTAATGACAGTAGATTTCATCTCATGTAGACTGTGGTTTTCAGAGACTGGCTTATTGGTTTAGTAACGAGCTGGGGAAAACTGCATACAAGAACCTGAAACCTAAGCCCCTTCCTGGGCCAGGTGATATGGTTCAGAAGCTCCTTTGTTTTAATGTGTACTCGACCTAATGTGAAAGTCCAAGTTCGGATTAACAGAAGAGCAATAAGAATTCACTGGCCCAGCACTGGGGACTAGTGCTGTCAAGCATGTACAGCCTCTCAGTAGAAATGACTTTAAGAGCACAATCTATGAATTTGCCAGCTGTTTCTCATTTAAATAGCACATAGTAAAAGTAGAATATAAAATGATTTTAATGGAAATTGGTTAAATAAAGGCCACTTGGGAGAATTTGAGCAATGAAAAAAAATTCCTTTTGAACATTCGTCTCGTCTCAAATCACAACACAGTGCTCTGTTTCTGTTGTTTTCCAGGAAGTGGGTCTAAGTTCTTTCAAGGACTGTCCAAAGAGGATCTCGTATATATAGTTGTCCCTTGATAAATGCTTACTGCATGTAAACGATGAAGAGGCTTGTTTTAATTCCAGGACATCAGTGGATTGAGGACGTTTTGCTCATAGTTATCATCATGCCCAAATAAGCAAAATTGGAACCACAAAAATTAAACACTGTCAAAGAAAAACTGAGCCTGTCTTCCTGACCTTTTCTATCATTCTCTGCAAAAAACCAACAAACAACACTCCTTTTGAACATTTGTCTCCTCTCAGATCAGAACTCAGTGCTCTACGTTTCTGTAATTTTCTCTTTCAGGAAGAGGATCTAAGATCTTCACAGCACTGTCCAAAGAGGACCCAGTGCACTGAGAGTCGGGAGCTGGATTCTTCTCCCCAGATCTCAGGCCAAGGACCCGCTTTAAAGAGTGAGAGCAACAGGCTGAGAATATAGCTTCGATTGATTTAGGAAAATAAATGAAACCTTGGATTTTACTGCGGAAGATTCTTCTTCACTGGGCTAAAACATTTTCTACTGATTTTTTTTTTTTTTTGGTAGATAAAAATGCATGTATAAAAAAAAATGCAGTATTTTTTTCACACGTTGTCACAAGATGTGATGTTCATAATGTCTAAGTGTAAATATATATGTATATATTAGTCTTTTCATTATTGCTTGCAACTAGGGGTGAGCCTATAGGGATTTTAGAGTGAACTTTCATGTTGTCTGATGCTGTTTAGTAATTATGAAAAATAGATTATCCGAGCAACGTCTGAGATCATTATTTGGCCTCCTCCCTTTTGATGTCTTCATTGGGGACATGGGATTGTCTGTCCTTTGAAGATAAGAATAATGCAAGAGTGAATAGATTGAGGTTTAAAGGGAAGATCACTTAGGGCCAAGACAGAAAGATAACACATATCCAGGAACTTTGCAAGAAAGAAAAAAAGGACAGACAGATGACACGTGAGCAACTTATTCACCAAGGGTCCCTAGCACATCTTGGTGCCTATCCTTGAGCACTGGGTAGGCAAAGAAGATTCACCTTTTAGCCACATCCATGGATAGGAGGGGGTGATGACTCCCAGGAAAGGGCCGTCCTGTTCCTAAGTGTTGAGGGGCACTCTGACATGATTAGCAAGTTGGAGTTCTGCCTCCGTCTTTGATACAACAGGAACTAGGGAGTGAGGCAGCTCATTCCAGTGAGCCATAAACAGGGAAGATTTGTCTATTGTGCTTCCTGTGGCGGTCAGCAATTCTCGGCCTCTGGTCATTTCACAGCTTTTAGGAAGCCTCTCGTAACTGACATAACCTTGGCTCGGCTGTGCTATCGGACACGCATGGAAAGGTCGTGCTTCTCTGTCTAGGCCAGTTTTGTCAAAAGGGAGAAGATTCTCCCCACTCCCACCCTGTCCATCCAGGGTGGAGGTGGTGGTAGGGGTACATATGACAGAAACTCCCACAGGACAGTGAACCTCGGGGGACAAACACGAGAGCTATGGGATCCGGCTGCTCCTCCCCCACCTACCTCACGCAGGAAATTCTAGCATTAGTCTTGAAGGATCTGGTTATTATTTTTTTATAAAATCAGGGGTGGGGGATAATTACTTACAGGCACTACTATTTCCTAAATGAAATGATCTAATATGTAAAACAAAAGAAGGCAATTTCCCTAAATCCTAGAGCAATCTTGCCCTGTGCTGAATCTCCATTAAAACAATGTATTTACAGGCTAATGCAAGTTCTCCCCAGGACTAGCCACCCTGGGGAAAAAGGCATCTCAACAAACTCAGGAATGGTTTGAACAAAGCACAGTACATGCTCTGAGGCCCCCAAGGGGGGAGGGACCCCCATGATAGAAAGAA
This sequence comes from Cynocephalus volans, assembly GCF_027409185.1. Taxonomy (NCBI): domain Eukaryota; kingdom Metazoa; phylum Chordata; class Mammalia; order Dermoptera; family Cynocephalidae; genus Cynocephalus; species Cynocephalus volans. The sequence continues at coordinate 29,987,857 of NC_084461.1, read as the reverse complement.
CAAGATAGCACTTTTGTGGTTAAATGACATTTCCTTTTCCAGAAAACATCAGCATTCTGAGAAAGAATTTAATTCTTGTATTTGTAAACACATTGGTGGTATTTTACAGTATTATTCAATAAGCTACGTATTCCAGTCTGTATCCTATAATGACTTTCAAATGTTTAGCATGGTGCATGGAACACACTAGGCTCTCAGTCATTATTTGTCAAATTGGATTGAACTTCAGAAGAAAATATCAATGACTTTACTTCTGAATTCAAACTTGTGGTGAGGAAGAATGAGAACGTTGCATTTATTTACATGCCAACCCGGGCACTTAATAGAGGGTATACAGGGGAGTTCCAGTCAAGATGGTGGAATAAACAGTCCCCAGCATCACTCTCTCCCACAAATCAACCAATTTACAACTATACAAAGGTAACAACAGCCAAGCTAGATCTGCTGGAGCTCAGGGGAAGAGGAGGAGAGACCTATGGAGCTCATGAAGGCAGGAGAAGCCATGATGAGAGAAAGAAAAAACTGCTCTATTTCAGTCTGTGGCCACTTTGAGGCTGGATCTGCTGAGCACACAGAGCAGGAGCTGGCAGAAGCTGCAGCTGTGCCCTTCGGATGGAGTTGCTTGGAGGCAGCAGGGGAGAAGAGGGCCTTCATGGCCCCCAGGCCAGCAAGACCACTAATAGGGTTCCCATGGACCCATGCAGGACTGAGGAGCCAAAACAGCTGTAAAAGGGGAGCCATTCAGAGGCCAGTGAGTCATCGCAAGGGATTGGTGCAGGGCCCATCCCATGGGAAGTGTTTGGAGCATGGGCAGTGGGGGAGACGGGCCCACCAGAACACTGGGACACAGCAGGGCAGCTGATCCACCCCCCAATCAGCACAGGACCACTCAGAGGAGACTAATCAGGAATGCAGAATTGCATGGGGTGCAGTTTGATGAAAAAACTCAGGTCCAGATCAGAGTTTCTATACAACCCAGGTGCCCCAGGTCTCTGGAGAGCCAGAAGGACCTATGAGGTCAACCATTAAACCCTCAGCTGCACAAAAAGTCTTTCCTAGGGAAGCAGCAGCAAAGCAGCAATTTAGCTCAACCACACAGCTCAAGTACTGGTCCCCACAGGAAGTTCCCCCATTTTAGAAGTAAGCAAAGGACAAAAAGTTAGTTCTGGACCAGGCACACCACCAGCGCCTCAGGGCCCACCAGGAGACCTGAGGCATGGAGTGGGGACTGGACCCCCACCCACACCAGGCACACTGCCAGCACCAAGGAGCATGCCAAAAACATCACCTTTATGTGGGTGGCCCACCGCAGCCACCACTGTAACCATGGATGCCGCAAAAGTGGCTAGATGCCACAACCACCATGCAGATGGTCCACCAGCCACTGGAGTACATTGACACAAGGAGAGTCACCAGCAGAGACCGAAGAAAAGAAGAGGATGTCTCTCTGCACAAAGCCCATTCCAGAGTGGCAGAAGAAGCAGCTGTTCTATGATAATATTGGGGGACCTGATCACACCTCTCAGCATTGGACAGATCATCTAGGCAACAAATCAACACAGTAACCATTACTCTTTCAGAGGGAGAGAAGAAATCTAGGGTTATCAGTGGTAGGAGGGGGGAGGGTGAGGGGGATGGGGGAGATTGGACAAGGGGCATAAAGAATAAGTACAATTTGTAACAATATATATACCTGTAATACTGATTTGATCATCACATGTCAGCATTGAACCCCAAAAATATGTATAATCAATTATGATTCAATAATAAAAAAGACTTGAACCAAAAAAAAAAAAGAGAGAGAGATAGAGGGTATGCAGTCATCACTCAATAAATGTTAGCTTATGCAATTAAATTCAACAAAATAAAAACCCAGACTTCGCAAATATCTGGTGAAATCTGCAAATTCCTTTCTCATATGGATGAAGTTTGCTCATGTCTGACTCAGGTTTCTCAATCTGGATTTTATTTTTTCCTTTGCAACATTCATGCCAAAAAAGTGATAAAACAGCAGTCTTAACCCACTCAGCAGAACATCTGAGTCATAACTAAGACATAATTCATCAATTTGAAATGCAAATAGGCCATTTTCTTGAAGTATATGAACCAAAAAACACATAGTAAGTACAATATATCAATACAGAAGGTTAAAGAGACTTGAACTTTAAGACATACCAATTTTTTGCAGTGTTGAATAAAACAGATACTTTCTGTACAGTGCTCTTTACCTTTGATTATTTGAAAGTTACCTCTAATCCTTATAAATCAGAATAACAGATTGAATTGGATATGTAACTACTGTCATCTTGTAGCAGCGGGATGATTATTCATTAAGATAATTGATGTCACTGCAACTAACTAAATCATTTCCCCTTCATCCATCCTTTTCACTGAAATGTTTGTATTGTTATTTCAAGATATTTTCCTGTGCTATGTTTTTGGGATCTTACAATGAAAGTTTGAGGAGCAACTAACAACTGTCTGTGCCCCAGAGCAGAAACAACTTTTCCTATTCCTTACCTGTGGTCATGGCACTGTTATGAAACGCTGATGTGGTGAAACTTACAGTCATTGGGGAAAATCATCGCATCTAATTAGGGTTTCTTCATATTTGGGGGCCTATCCATTGCTATCAGCCTGTGCACAGATGGGAAACTTCTCGACTTTGACCTTTACATAAAAAAAGCAGTTTGATTTTTTTCACCTAACAAAATCTCTTCATTCAGTCTGTCCATTTCTAGAAACTCAGACCCAGGTTCTAGCCCCTGCAGCTGGCATTCACGCAATTTCTTCTTTCTCCATGGAAGCAGATTCCACAGAAGCTGTTTTAAGCACAATGGTTTGTCCATCTGCAGAATTTGAACTTTGGTGGCCTGTGGGCTACATCAGGGCTCTAATGTGGTTAGGATTTTGGTTTTCGGGTTGGTGTTTTTTACTACCCTATATAATGTTGATATTTTAAAAATCCATTATCAATGTCAAAAAAAAGAAAAAAGAAAAAGATCTGGCACCCCTGGGCCTGCATCTCCACATGGCAACAGCAGCTGCCACTTTAGACAGAGTGACGTCTTCAATTCGACCCAGTCGCTGTCACCCCTGCAGCACACCCTGGCCCACCACACTCATTTTCTCTCCTTATCTGGCTCCTGGAGGCATATGAGTCTATGATCTCTTATCTACATCAAGGTACTGATTGGCAGATCAAGTGAGCACAACAGTGCCCGTCCCACATTCACAGGGTTGCTATCTAGACCTGCACTGTCCAGTACGGTAGCCACTAGCTACACATGGCTATGGAGCACTTGAAATGTGGCTATGGTGACCACACAACAGACTCTTTAATAACTTTTTTTTCTTTCTTTCTTTTTTTTTTTTTGGTGGCTGGCCGGAACTGGGATCCAAACCCTTTGACTTTGGTGTAACAACACCATGCTCTAACCAACGGAGCCAACCAGCCAGCAAAAACGTTTCATTTAATTTTTAAACAAAATTTTAAAAATGAAATTGAAAACAATGGCATAAAGTTTTATTGGTCAGTTCTGGTCTAGATCAAGAGAGATTATAAGATTGGAAGATTTTGTTAATTGTGTGCAAATATCAATCTGTTATTATTTTCCTTGGGATCAGAGCAGGTATCTTCATTTTAGATGCTCTTTAGTTAGCTCCTCCGCACCACAAGAACCTCATACCTTACCGAGCAGAGAAGTTGATCAGGCCACACTGAGTCTCCAAGCTCTCTCTCTCTCTCTCTCTCTCTCTCTCTCTCTCTCTTCTACTCCCAGTGACCAGTGCACAGAAAATCACCAGGAAGTCATGTGCACGTTGAAATTTAAGAGGCGATGAAAAAGCCTTCCTTCTCTACCTGCTTGCCTTCTTGCCTTCAAATCACTTGGGACTATGGGGGACATCTGTTGGAAAGCATATTGCAACCCTGGGAGACACAACGCATTGGATCCTCCTCACCTGTTGGCTAAACTATGCCAATGTGTACTCTGTGGCCCCGCCTAGAAAACAGAGTAAACCTTGCAGAGAAAGAAACAAAAAACATTGCTATGAAGGGGGCATGGGTTGACTCTGGGGCTATTCCTGAGAGAATCAAGTGTCCTAATTAGGACACCAGTGGAGGGTGGGGACCTCAAGAAGCCATAGCAGTAGGGGGGATGTCCCCAAAGTCAAAGAGGGGTGCTTATGGAGGAGGAGGGATCAGAGGCAGGACTGCTTTACACGTCTCTGCAGGGAGGCGGCGGTGGGGTCCTGAACCCGGGCTGTGCTTGTACTCGTATCGAAATGCTGGGAACAGAAGCTCCTTCCCTGCTGTCCCCTCCTGCTCCTAAAGTAGAACATAAACCTCTCCTCTCAAATACTTATGGGTGATCATAAATCAAAGTCCAACCAATGAGGTCTTAGCGGATAAGTCCATGAACACTGACAAATATGGGAATATGGCTGGTTACATCCCATGATGAGTTAGTTTGATCAGCTGCTTGTCTTACTCAGTTGGCCTAGGCTCACTGAAGGAGAAAGCAGGAATAATCCCCTAGACAGCATTTACTACAAATACTCATGTGTGATAAAACATTCATTTCGCCTACTTCCTCAGTAACACTACTATTTACTAATACTTTCCACAGATGAGAAAATTGAGGCTCCAAGAAGTTAAGCAACTTGACAAAGCCCCAATACTTATAAGTGGCAGATCCAAAATTGAAATCCAGGTCTCCTGACTCCAAATTTTATGTTTATGTCACAGCGAGGACGTTATTAGAAAAAAATACTACACGAGCAAACAAAGCTATCCTCTTGTGAAAACATGGAGCCATCTCAAAGCAAACACCAGGAGTGTCCGTTAAAGCTGTTGGGATGAATTCTAAGGTGTTCTACAACACACCAATGTCTGGAAAGGCAGCTTCGGTCTACTTCATACAAAGGACTAGAGATATGGTCCTGCACTACGCACCCTGCACCCTAAGATCTCAGGGAGACCCTGCAACTCGGAAGCAAACCACGTGCAGCTTCCTGAGTTTTGCTTGCAGAGGTTTTCATCCTTCCCTTAAAACATTCCAGTTGCTGGGCTGAGAATTCACATTCATTGAGTTCTCAGATGCAGAGGAGCATTCTTTAGTCCCTGGTCACAGCGCACATCCCTGTACCCTGAACGAAGCTTGCCCTGTGCACATGCTTGGAAGTGTGCCATGGATCATAGCTTCTTTTCTGAGGACTTCCACGATGACCCTAAGACTTGTGAAACATTGGAAATTGAAGCTCCGTTGCCAGAGGAGTTTGTGGAATTATGTTCTGTGGAAATAGAATTACGGAATATTAAGTCTTAAAGAAACCTTCCAAGTCCACTCTTGCCAAAGGCAGGCCTGAATGCAAACCATTGCTGAGAGATTCTGTGGCCATTAACATGCTTGTCCATCCAGTCCTGTATCTTTCACTCCCTGGACCCATGGAAGAAGAAAACACATAAATTTTTCTTTATTCAATTCTCTACTTCATCTTCTCATTTTATTATTTATTTTCATTTTAGAAACAGCAACTACGCTGTAATAGGGTTTTTAAGTAGATTTCACCTTATCCTTGCCAAAGCAAAAAAAGGCATAAATGACAAAGTAACTATGATGTGACTAGGAAGAGCACAGAGCAGGAGGCTGGTGAGGACACAGCCCTTGGTCCCCACCTGCAGGCTCCCATTTCCTCAGAACCCCCAGGACTATAAAGCACTGCCAAGCCTGCAGGAATCCGGTGACCTGCATCTGCAGCAACTGCCTCTTCCTTTCTTTCTTTTTTTTTTATTTATTAAGAATATTCATGAGATACAAAACTAATTGTCACCCTTTGTGCCCATGATGTGAAGGCCAGATTCATAATGGGGGCAAACCCATTACCAGAAATTACTTTTGTACCCCATGTCCCCACCCAATTATCCCCCAACCTCCCTTCCCCTCCCCCTCTTCCCCCCAACTCCACTTTGCAGCCCTAGGAATGTTGCCTCCCTCTGTAAGGCCACCGCACTACTGTGGTCTTTCTCTCCTTCCTTCTTTCTCTCTTAGCTCCCACATATGAGCGAGCACATGCAGTATTTATCCCTCTGTGTTTTATTTGTTTCACTCAACATAAGTTTCTACAGGTTCATCCATGTTGTTGCAAATGGGAGTGTTTCATTCTTTTTTATGGCAGAGTAGTATTCCATGGTGTAAATATACCACAGTTTCCTTATCCAAACATCTATCGATGGGCATTTAGGTTGGTTCCATATCTTTGCTATTGTACACAGAGCTGCGATGAACATGGGAGTGCATGTATCTCTTCAACATGATGATTTCCATTCCTCTGGGTATATACCCAGAAAAGGAATTGCTGGATCATATGGAAGATCTATCTGTAGTTGTTTGAGAAAACTCCATACTGTTTTCCATAGTGGTTGTACTAATTTACAGTCCCACTAATGGTGTAGGAGTGTTCCCTTCTCTCCACACCCTCACCAGCATTTGTTATTCACCATCTTTTTTATTATAGCCAGTCTAACTGGAGTGAGGTGGTATCTCGATGTGGTTTTAATTCACATTTCCTTGATGGCTAGAGATGTTTAGCATTTTTTCGTGTATCTGTTAGCCATTTCGAATAGCCAGAGCAATCCTGAGCAAAAAACACAAAGACAGAGGCATAACTCTGCCTGACTTCAAATTATACTACAAAGCTGTTGTAATCAAAACAGCATGGTACTGGTATAAAAATAGACATTCAGACCAGTGGAGTAGAATTGAGAACCCAGAAATCACTCCTCAGGCTTATAGCCATCTGATATTGGGCAAAGGCAACAAAAATCTATACTGGGGAAAAGACTGCCTCTTCAACAAGTGGTGCTGGGAAAACTGGATATTCATATGCAGAAGAATGAAACTGGATATGCATCTCTAACCAAACACTACAATCAACTCAAAATGGATTAAAGACTTAGGTATAAGACCTGAAACTGTAAAATTACTAAGGGAAAATATAGGTGAAACACTTCAGCAGTCAGGCCTGAGCACAGGCTTTAGGAACATGAGCCCAAAAGCACAAGCGGCAAAAGAAAAAATAAACAAATGGGACTATATAAAACTAAAAAGCTTCTGCACAGCAAAGGAAACAATCACCAGAGTGAAAAGACAACCTACAGAGTGGGAGAAAAATTTTGCTAACTATGCATTTGACAAGGGATTAATATCCAGAATATACATAGAACTCAAGCAATTATACAGTAAAAAAACAAATGACCCAATTAAAAAATGGGCAAAGGAGCTGCCTCTTCCTTTTGATCAATTGATCACACTGTGGTGACCTCAGCCAGAGCTGAGGAGGATGGGGAGCAAGACAGAATTTGAAAGAGACTGCAGATAAAATCTTTGCACGTGCCCTCTTTCCTTGGCCTCCGGTGAGGATCCAATGGGCCTAGGACCTCTGAACAGCAAGCACAGGACTTGGTTTCAAATCATTGTGTTTACCAAAAGCTTATAAATAGTAATCTTGGTCTTGGCTGTGCCATGGGGAATTAAGGGATGTGGGCAGGAGCATCCATATGTTGGGGTGGGGGTGGGGAGCGTGGCTACCCCCAAGGCCTGGAGGTAGTGACAGCTGTGATTAGTAGGGGGGTCTCTGAGGAGAAATGCACTGGCAACGGAGCAGGCTCTGCAGGGAGACCCCCTCCACGCAGCCTCCTGGAGAACCTCGGATTCTACCCAGAGTATTGCTGGCTTTCCTGACAGGTCCCCATGTAAAAAGAAGAGTAGATTTTTCCTGTTTAGCTCCCAAAACATAAACTAGGATGACCCTCTGGAGCAACAAACTACAGCTCTGAAAGACACAGAGTCATTTGAAAAGTTACAGATTTCCCAAAATAGAATTGTTTGTCTCATGAAGTTATAGTGACCTCCCATTGCTCCAAATGTTCAAACAGAAAGTCAATCTGCAGGGGAGGAAGGAGGAATAGGCAGAGCACAGAGGATTTTAGGACAGTGAAAATACTCTGCATGACACTGTAACAGTGGATACGTGTCATTATACATTTGTCTAAACCCACAGAACGCACAACACCGAGAGTGAATCCTGGTGTCAACTATGGACTTTGGGTGATTATGACGTGTCAATATAGGTTCGTCTACTGTAACAAATGTTCTACTCTGGTGGAGGATGTTGAAAATGGGGGAGACCCTACATGGTTGGGTGTAGGGGGTAAATGGGAAATCTCACTATCTTTCTCTCACTTTTGCTGGGAACCTAAAACTGCTCTAAAAAAAGTAGTCTTAAAAAAAAAAATCAATCTGAGAAGCAGGTAAGGAAAGGGATTCCTAGGTCAAGTATGAGCTTTGATTGGTTAACCTACGAGTTTCTCACAAAATTAGAAAATATTGGAGCTAGAAAAGTACATCTTAGAAGGTAATCCTTTCAGATAGGTTGTTCTAAATCCTAAGGTTGTTCAATCCTTAAGTTGTTCTAAAACTCTTACTTTCTTTCTATACAACTAGACCTCTTTGCTTCTCTTTATTTAGCTAAAAGACATTTCTCATCCCCATTTTGCTCACTAAACCCCATAATTAATTAATCAGCCTCAAAGAAAAACCATAAAGAGTAAAAGGAAAGAAAGATCTCACGTGAGACTGACTTCTGGTTCATGTCTAGAGCACAGAGGAGTCCAATCACCAGGAACTTGTTTGTTGATTGACAGCAAAAAGTAAACTCAGTTTCACAAAAATTTTTTAAAGCTCATGTTATATACGGTTTTAGGTAATAGGCTTATCCTCTGAAAATCTTAAAGACTTAAAATTTTCAGTTTTATTCTTTGTTAAAAATGAATAATACATGAGGATGACAAAAATCAGAAAGACAGACAATACGTGTTGGTGAGGATGTGGAAAAGTTGGAATCCACATACATTGCTGGCACAAATGTAAACTGGTACAGCCACTTTGGAAAACAGTTTGGCAGCTCCTCAAAATATTAATCATAGAGTAACAATACGACCCAATAACTCCACTCCTATATACCCAAGAGAACTGAAAATACACATACAAAAAAACCCTGTACACAAATGTCCATAGCAGCATTATTTATAACAGCCAAAAACTAGAAACAAACCAAATGCCCATCAACTTACAAACAGAAAGAAAATGTGATATGTCCATACAATGGACTATTACTTGGCAATAAAAAGGAATGAAGTACTGATAAGTGCTACAACATGAATGAATTGCACACTTTAAAAGGGTGATTTTACGATATGTGAATTATATCTCGATTTTTACTCAAAGTCTCCAATGGCTTTCCATTATATTTAATATCTTATTTAATTCCTTGTTATAGCCCACAAGACCCTGACATCTAACACTCCTTACCACATTGCCTTTCTTTCTGGGCCTTAAACCCAGACTTAGTCCTACATCCTCTGCACCAGCTCTTCTCCCTGCGTGGAACGCTTTTCTCTCCATTTCATCCCATGACTGGCGTCTGTCATTCAATCTCCTCAGTTGTCTCTACGTCCTTCCCTGACCACATTACCAACACATTATCCACTTTAATTTTTTGTACCACTTATCATTTTCCAAAATTCTCCAATGTATTTGCTTAGTAGCTTTCTGTCTGTCTCACCCAGTAGGACTTATCTTCCCAATACAAAGGCCCCTAGCGCCATCTCATGTGGTCAGCGGCCACATGTGGCTAGTGGCTCATGGTTGGACAGCACAGTACAATCATCATCTCAGAGAGTTCTGTTGGATGGCACTGCACTCGAATGTAAGCTCCATCGAAGCTGGGTCCCTATTTATCTTAGTCGTCAATGTTTCTCTAGAATCTAGAACAGTGCCTGGCATATCGTACACTCTATAAAGAGTAATTAATGATTGAGTAAACTGAATGAATGAATGAATGAATGGACTGGAGGGTGTGTTCAGTAGAAAGCAGTGGAAAGGAGAAGGAATACTGAAAATAAACTGAACAGGAGAGAAAACAGGAGCAAGAAAATAAAGTATTAGTTTATGCTCTTCTCATCATCTCTTTACTCCAATATATCATAAATTAGTCATGATAGTCTCAATATAGAATGTTTTAATTATTAGGTCTTAGTGTCTTTTCCCAGCATTGTCCTGTTGGAGAATGTGCTGAATAATGTAATTTGACACCAAATGGTATACCATTGTGAACACGGATAGAACGCTGTGAATTTTTTAGTTTACCATTAATTTCATTTTCATTTCTGACCTCTCAATTTAGGGAGTAATATTGACAGGGTAGAAATTTAGTTTGATAAAGAGCCTTTGACTCTTGAAGAATTTTTTAATAATCATTTATTTTATCATCCTTAAGAGGAAAGAAATACATTTACTTTACAACTTCTTTTTTCTTTAACTGATACTAAGTTCTAACAACAGAACCTATAAGATAAAAAAGTATAAATTAAATAAACAGGTGACATTTTGTCTTCCTAGTTTGTTATTTTTTTCTTCTCATTTGGTTTGATTTGTTTTTCATTGAGTGTTGACACTGAAAATGTTTAACCAAGGTCTGGTTGTAACTTTGCTGCCACCTTCTGGAAAAAATAATGAACATCTAAGGGTCTTTGTAACGAGTTTCCACAATTCTGTTTATTTCATGTTGTAAACTTATTTTACTTGCTTCTATTGCAGCTAAAAACAAAAGCTGTTAAAAGGCAAAGATAGCAGAGGAAAACAAGATGACCACATCTCCTTTCTCCAATACCTGAAGAAATTTTTTTTTTTTAATGTTTTTAATACCCAATATTCACTAGTGGCAATAAAAGAACAAAATGGTGGCCAAGAAAATAAGCAGAAAATTCAGAAGGAAAAATTTTAAGGAAAACCCTGGACAACAGAATACCCCGTCTCAGCCTTGTCAGGCAGAGGTGTTGCCCAGACTCTTCCAGGGAACTGGATGGAGTTGGGGAAAGAGGCAAAGCCCACTGGGGTAGGATACACCAATGGCTGGGTGGAGGGAGCCCTAAGCAGGATATTTCAATGACTCAGAAGAGAATAAAAGCTCAGGATCCCCCCACAAAGAGCTGACCTTGCCCACCGCACCCTCCTCCCAACAAAAAACAGAAACATGCAGACGAAGTAATGCCCAGCCACCAAACTGTCACTCAAAGGGAGTCAGACAAATGGGTCCTAAACGAGATGGGGAGAATGTCATGGAGAATTCCCCCACACTATAAAAGGGGAGCTAGGTTTGCATAGAATTGCCCACATCAAACATAAACAGCATACAGAGAAATGGCAGAGTGGGTTCTAAAGCAATGAACATGAGCAAGCTACAACCACACACGACAATGTGGATGAATCTCACACACAAAATGCTGAGTTCAAGGAGTTCAATGCAAAAGAATGCCTGCTGCACAATTCTATCTACTCATCACCAGAAAAAATACACGGGCAGAACTAAACGATGCCCTTAGAAGTCACAATCCTGATCCTCTCAGGGGAAGTGGACGGGAGCAGTGTGTCTCTAGCAAATAGCACGTACGCCTCTCCCAGCTCCTGACAATTTCACCCAAGTTTTCAATGGCCTTCTTATTGATATTTCAAAAAAAAAAAATTATTTAATTCTTGGTGTATATGTACAGTATATCAATTCTGTAACAAAATCTTTACATGTTGAAAACAATATAATCATATAGTATCATTTTATACACAATTCACTCAGTATAAAAAGAAAAAAGGCCTCACTGTGCAGTACGAACAGTGTCGAGCCCTCAGAAAGTCGTGTGGGGGCTGCTGTGGTAGTGAGGTCAGTTCACTGGTGGAGTCTAGTGGTCTCTCACCCATGAATGTGCTAGATCCCATCTCTCAAAATCTCTCAAAATTGCTTTGTCTATGGTCCCATCAGGAGAGAATCAGTGAACAAGGGCACACCCCCATATTGCTTCCACTTTTATCTAACCGCGGGCCATTGCTGGGACTTACCCACTTTGAGAGAGAGAGTATACCGGGCAAAGCTCTTAGTTGCAGACAACAGAATCCAGTCCAGATGACTGAAGTAGAAAGAGATCTGTCAGTGGGTACACAGAGCTCCCAGAATGATTGTGAGGGCTAAAGAAACAGATTCTAGATTGAGCTTCCAGAAATGAGAGCCAAACTAAACTGTAGAACTGAACCACCCCGGAAGCCACTACCTCTCTTCTCATCAGGAAACGCAGAATCAGAAACGGCCCCAGCTGGCTGGTTAGCTGAGTTGGTTAGAGCGTGGTGCTGACAACACCGGGGTCCAGGGTTTGATCCCTGTACCAGCCAGCCAAATAAAAAGAAACAAAGGATTGGGCTGGCCTGTTAGCTCCATTGGTTAGAATGCAGTGTTAAAACACCAAGGTCAAGGGTTCAGATGCCTGTACCAGCCAGGCACAAAAAAAAAAAAAAAAAAAAAAAAGGAAGGAAGGAAGAAAGAAAGAAGCTGCTCCTGCTGGCCAAGAATGGCAGATGGCCTGGCTCACTGGTGCTGTACGCACAGCGCTGGCGCATAGGCTGCTGCCATTAGCAACACGCCAGCAGCAGCACAGTTACATCTCAAACTGCTCACAGTTCTCTTAAGACAGATGCTTACAGATCACCTGGGGATCTTGTTAGAATTGTAGGTTCTGCTTCAGAGAGTCTGAGGCAAGGCTCCAATTCTGCGTTTCTACTGAGCTCCCAGGTAAGGAGGATGCTGCTGCTCCCAGAACCAAGGTGAGGAACAAGGCTAAGAGACATCAGCCTAATCACATCAAGCCTCACAACCCCTTTAGCGTCACTCACCACCAGCAGTCCAAGCCCTCAGGGCATCCGTCATCATGGCCACATGCCCCCCCACATAAACCTGTACACCCCCTAATCTGACCCAGTCTCCCACTCCTTTCCACTGGGTCCTCTTGAATCAGAATCTGTCAGCAGCAAATTCTCTAGTGTTCTCACCTTCTTTCCTGAAAGCTCCCTTTACTTTCCTGCTTTAACTGAAATGTGGTACTGCCCTGAGGACACTGACCTTGCAGCCTTCTCACTGATGCTGGGTTTCTTCCTCACTTGCCACGTATCTTGAAGCAAGAGGCAGGGCAGAGTTTCTCCTTGCTTCTTCCAAAGTGTGCTCTTGTCACATTTGTCGTCCTTCTTCCTTAAAAAACTACACTGGAGAAATCTGGCAGATACCACCTTAACCAAGTTATCCAAGTTGTCACCAGTAACGGGACAAATAAACATCACATACCTACACCCCTATAAGATGCAGTAAGATGCCTACCTCGCTTCCGTGGTATCCTTGCCAAACATGCACAACCTGAATTTGATCATCAGCATACATCAGACAATCCAAACTGAGAGACATTCTACAAAATAAGTAGCTGTTACATTTCCAAAAATATCAAGGTCAAGAAAGATTAAGTGCTTCAATTTAGAGGAGACAAAGACATGAAAAAATGAAAAGCGTGATCCTGGATTGGATCCTAGACCCAAAACAAGGACATTGGTGTGACAACTGTGAAATCTGTAAGATTAGATAATTGTATTGCATCAGTGATAGTTTCTGCTTTAGGTAATTATATTGTTGTTATAAAAGATATTAACAGCTGGATCTGCACCCCATGGGGTGGTGCCTGATGGCCCTGGGTTTCTGCCGCACACAGGCTGTGCCTCGCTGTGAGCCCACCACCGGTTGAGCTTTCTACATGGTCTGCTCTTGTGAACAGTAATCCCAGGGGATTCTGAATATAAGATCTGGGAAGACCCTGTTTCAAACCTTTTCAGTTCACAAGAGTGTGATTTCCAGGCTTTCTCAGCAATGTACCCCATTTCCTGACATACTTACCACTGAGGGTGAATTTTCTTTTTGCAAGAAGAAAATTTTGGTGGAGAGCTATCCAACAGCAAAAGGACCTTGTGTCTATTCAAATAGGTATGAGGAATATAGTAAATTCCTCCCTCAGGACAAGGGTCAGCAATTTGATGGAGACTATAATTCAGTGAATGTGCAGTTTTTTATAGAGTATGAAAAGCAATAATAATTTCAGTGTTTTATTACAGAAATCACAAATTTAGATCCTAAGATGGCAGTGGCGGCAGTGGTTGGCACTGAGTAGCTGAGGTGGAAAAGGCGGCCACTGAGCCTTAGGCAGCCGGGAAACTTGTGGACCTTCCTCTTGTCGTCTCTTAAGGGAGGACCGCTGCTGGTGGCTGGTCATGGGGGCTGACCGCCACTTTGCCCTTGGCAGGAGAGGCTGCCTCGTTTACAGGCAACAGCTTTGAAGTATGGAGCAGGAAAAGAACTGTTTCTTAGCTGCAGCAGCCAGCTGCCCTATTCAGGATTCGAGGTTTCAGGCCGGCATAAAAGAAGATTCCTGGGAGCGCCCGAGCCACGCTGCAGGACCGAGTGAGCAGCCCGAGGAGGCGGCGGCCGAGGACGGGGACGGCAATGACGCGGAGGCAGAGAGAGAGCCGCCCAGCCCGGCCCAGCCCCGTGAGTGACCCCTGGCCTGGCCCTGCTCGGCGGGCAGACGCCCGCCCAGCTTCCACCTGCCCCACCGGGCCACTCACCTGCCCCGGGGCTGCCTCCATTTTCTCGGGTGGTGGCAGCTCCAGCCCGGCTTGGCCAGGCCTGTCCTCCTCGCTCGGCTCGGCTCCTCACTGAGCCTTCCCACTTGCTTGCCCCGGGGCGGGGCTTCCCGGGGCCTGCGGCCTGGCCTCCCCTCCCAATCCCTCCGTGGTTCTCTGGCGGGGCTGGTGGTGTGGGGCGTCCCCGGCCAATGTCGGGAGGGCAGGGAAGTGCGGGCCGGGCCGACTGTCACTCCACCGCACCCTGGGCTCCAGCCCCCCAGTAATCTTCCTGTTACCGGGAGGCAGATACCATCTCTGCAGCCACCAGTTTGGAAAAACGCCTAACCAATTTCTGGTTAGGAATAGTGTGGTTGGAGCATTCCTGAGTTCGCTTGAACCTGCCAGAGAGCTGACTGTGGGCAGGCACCGAGTCGGTCCGCGCCGGGGGGATTCAAAGGTGAACCGTGTGCTGCGGGCTCCTCCCCCGAGGAGCTCACGCTCTGGTGTGGGAAATAAGACAAGTTCACAAATAACCGCGATACCAGAAGGAAGGTGATAAGTCCCAAGAAAGATCTACACAGTGCTACAAAGGCACCCAGAGCGACCGGTCATCTGCGCCTAGCAGAAACCTGGTAGACTTCCTGGGCAAGGTGGTGCCAAGTAGGGTCGTGAAGGCCCAGCTGATAGACGAGGGTTGCAGAAGACACGTCCCAGCCCAGCCCAGTGCGCACAGAGCGGGGAGACGTCCAGCTAGGGAGGCAGAGACTTGGCAGAAAACACACACCCTGCAGGGCCGCCACTGCGAGATCCAGCAGCCCAGCCTAGTGCGCACAGAGTGGGTAGACATCCGGCTAAGGAGGTGGAGACTGGACAGAAACCACACACCCTGTGGGGCCACCACTGCGTGATCCAGCAGCCCGGGCCAGAGCGCACGGAACAGGGAGAAGTCCTTCACAGGAAGTGGAAGCTCAGCAGAGACCACACACCCTGTAGTGCCGCCCCGTAATCCAGCAGCCCAGCAGAGTCCAAGCTGACCAGAGAGGTGGCCCCCCGGAGAGGCCCAAGACCCGAGGCAACCACACACACAAGGCACTAGAGGCCACCTGAGCAGTCACAGAGGTAGCCATACCAAATTGGCAACCACAGCAACATCTTAGTCAATAGTCTCAAACCGGTGGACTGTGAAACCCCCTGCCACAATGAATAAACACCAAAAAAAAGATACCAGAAATACAAAACATCAAGAAAGTACACCACCAAAAGTTAATAAATCTCAAACTCTAGATCCTATAGAACAAGAAGCCCTTGAAATGACTGACAAGGAATTTCGAGTGATAATTCTAAGGAAACTGAATGAGATACAAGAAAACTCAGCTACACATCATGATGAAACAAGGAAAAGTATATAGGACCTGAAAGAGGAAATGTACAAGGAAACCAATGTCCTGAAAAAAAATGTAGCAGAACTTGCCGAACTGAAGAAGTTATTCAGCGAAATAAAAAACACAACAGAGAGCTTAACCAGCAGGCTTGTCGAAGTTGAAGAGAGAACCTCTGAACTTGAAGATGGGCTGTTTGAAATAACACAAGCACACACACAAAAAAGAAAAAAGAATCAAAGACATTGAAGAAAATCTGAGAGAAATATCAGACAAGCTTAAGCGCTCAAATATCCGAGTCATGGGTATTCCAGAAGGGGAGGAAAACGGAGATTGCATTGAAAACATATTCAACAAAATAGTGGCAGAAAACTTGCCAGGTATAGGAAAAATCACAGATCTTCAGATCCAGGAAGCTCAACGATCTCCAAATGTATTCAACCCAAAAAGGCCTTCTCCAAGACATGTTATAGTCAAATTGGCAAAACTCAGAGACAAAGAGAGAATCTTAAAAGCTGCAAGAGAGAAGTGTCAAATCACCTATAAGGGAGCCCCAATCAGGCTAACATCAGACTTTTCATCACAAACCCTAAAAGCTAGAAAGGAATGAGATAATATATTCAAAATACTTAAAGACAAAGATTGCCAGCCAAGAATACTCTACCCTGCAAGGCTATCCATCCAAAATGAAGGGCAAATAGTATATTTCTCAGACAAACAAAAACTGCGGGAGTTCACTACCACATGACCACCCTTACAAGAAATCCTCAAGGGAGTACTGGGTTTGGTTCCTGAAAAATAACTACCACTGCCATAAAAACCCAAGAAAAATCAAAACCCACTAGTATAATAAAAATGGCATTCATGAAGAGAAAACAAACAAACAAAAACGCTATCTACAACCTAAGGAACCAACAAACACAGAAAACAAACAGTAAATCAGAAAGCAAGGAACAAAAGACACCTAAGACAACCAAACAACCAATAAAATGCTAGGAATAAATCAACAACTTTCAATAACAACTCTTAATGTAAAAGGCTTAAATTCCCCAATCAAAAGACACAGATTGGCTGACTGGATTAAAAAGGAGGACCCAACTATATGCTGCCTACAAGAGACCCACCTCACCCATAAAGATTCACATAGACTAAGAATGAAAGGATGGAAAAAGATTTACCATGCAAACAGAACAGAAAAACGAGCTGGAGTAGCTATTCTTATATCTGACAAAATAGACTTTAAACTAAAAACCATAAAAAGAGACAATGAGGGACACTACTTAATGATAAAAGGAATGATCCATCAAGAAGACATAACAATCATAAAAATGTACGCACCCAATGTTGGAGCAGCCAGATTTATAAAACAAACTCTATTAGACCTAAAGAAGGAAATAGACACTAATACCATAATAGCAGGGGACCTGAACACCCCACTGTCAATATTAGACAGATCATCTAGGCAAAGAATCAGTAGAGAAACACAAGATCTAAACAAGACTCTAGACCAATTGTAATTGGCAGATATCTACAGAACATTCCACCCAACAACCTCAGAATATTCATTCTTCTCATCAGCACATGGATCATTCTCCAGGATAGATCACATATTAGATCACAAATCAAGTCTCAATAAATTCAAAAAAATTGGAATTATCCCATGTATCTTCTCAGACCACAATGGATTAAAACTAGAAATTAATAACAAATGAAACTCTGGAAACTATACAAACACATGGAAATTAAACAGCATTCTACTTAATGACATATGGGTCCAAGAAGAAATCAAGCAGGAAATCAAAAAATTTATTGAAACTAATGAAAACAATGATACATCATACCAAAACCTGTGGGATACTGCAAAAGCAGTATTGAGGGGGAAATTTATTGCATTAAACGCTCACTTCAGAAGAATGGAAAGATGGCAAGTGAACAACCTAACACTTCACCTTAAAGAACTAGAAAAACAAGAACAATCCAAACCTAAAGTTAGCAGACAGAAAGAAATCATTAAGATCAGAGCAGAACTGAATGAAATTGAAAACCAAAAAACAATTCAAAAGATCAACGAATCAAAAAGTTGGTTTTTTGAAAAGATAAATAAAATTGACAAACCATTAGCATGGCTAACAAAAAAAAGAAGAGAGAAGACGCAAATAACCAAAATTAGAAATGAAAAAGGCGATATTACAACTGATTCATCTGAAATACAAGGAATCATTTGAGACTACTATAAACAACTATACGCCAACAAATTTGAAAATCTGGAGAAAACGGATAAATTTCTGGACACACACAAGCTCCCAAAACTGAACCATGAAGACGTAGAAAATTTGAACAGACCAGTAACAATAAAGGAGATTGAAGCTGTTATCAGAAGGCTCCCGACAAAGAAAAGCCCAGGACCAGATGGATTCACAGCAGAATTTTACCAAACATTCAAAGAGGAATTGACACCAATTCTTTACAAACTATTCCAAAAGATTGAAACTGATGCAAATCTCCCAAACTCATTCTATGAAGCAAACATCATCCTGATACCAAAACCAGGTAAAGACATAACTAAAAGAGAAAACTACAGGCCGATATCCTTCATGAATATAGATGCAAAAATCCTCACTAAAATACTAGCAAACAGAATACAGCAACACATACGTAAAATTATTCACCACAATCAAGTGGGATTCATCCCAGGGATGCAAGGTTGGTTCAACATACGCAAATCAATCAATGTGATACACCATATTAATAAACTCAAACACAAGGACCATATGATCATCTCTATAGATGCTGAAAAAGCATTTGATAAAATTCAGCACTCATTCATGACAAAGACCCTCTATAAGTTAGGTATAGAGGGAAAGTATCTCAACATAATTAAAGCCATATATGACAAACCCACTGCCAATATCATCCTGAATGGGGAAAAGCTGAAAGCTTTTCCTTTAAGAACAGGAACTAGACAAGGATGCCCACTCTCACCACTCCTATTCAACATAGTGTTGGAAGTACTAGCCAGAGCAATCAGAGAAGAGAAGGAAATAAAGGGCATCCAGATTGGAAAAGAGGAAGTCAAACTGTCCCTGTTTGCAGATGACATGATCCTATATATCGAACAGCCTAAGACCTCTACAAAAATACTGTTGGAATTGATAAATGATTTCAGCACAGTAGCAGGATACAAAATCAACACACAAAAATCAGTAGCATTTCTTTTCTCCAATAGTGAACATGCAGAAAGAGAAATCAAGAAAGCCTGCCCATTTACAATAGCCACCAAAAAAATAAAATACTTAGGAATTGAGTTAACCAAGGAGGTGAAAAATCTCTATAATGAGAACTACAAACCACTGCTGAGAGAAATTAGAGAGGATACAAGAAGATGGAAAGATATCCCATGCTCTTGGATTGGAAGAATCAACATAGTGAAAATGTCCATACTACCCAAAGTGATATACAAATTCAATGCAATCCCCATCAAAATTCCAAAGACATTTTTCTCAGAAATGGAAAGAACTATCCAGACATTTAAATGGAATAATAAAATATCACGCGTAGCTAAAGCAATGCTGAGCAAAAAAAATAAAGCTGGAGGCGTAACACTACCTGACTTTAAACTATACTACAAAGTTATAATAACCAAAACAGTATGGTACTGGCATAAAAACAGACACACTGACCAATGGAATAGAATAGAGAATCCAGAAATCAACCCACACACTTACTGCCATCTGATCTTTGACAAAGGCACCAAGCCTATTCACTGGGGAAGGGACTGCCTCTTCAGCAAATGGTGCTGGGATAACTGGATATCCATATGCAGGAGAATGAAACTAGACCCATACCTCTCACCATATACTAAAATCAACTCAAAATGGATTAAGGATTTAAATATACACCCTGAAACAATAAAACTTCTTAAAGAAAACATAGGAGAAACACTTCAGGAAATAGGACTGGACACAGACTTCATGAATACGACCCCAAAAGCACGGGCCACCAAAGGAAAAATAAACAAATGGGATTATATCAAACTAAAAAGCTTCTGCACAGCAAAAGAAACAATTAACAGAGTTAAAAGACAACCAACAGAGTGGGAGAAAATATTTGCAAAATATATATCTGACAAAGGATTAATATCCAGAATATATAAGGAACTCAAACAACTTTACAAGAAACCCAATTAAAAAATGGGCAAAAGAGCTAAGTAGGCATTTCTCTAAGGAAGATATACAAATGGCCAACAGACATATGAAAAAAGGCTCAACAACACTCAGCATCCGGGAAATACAAATCAAAACCACACTGAGATACCATCTAACCCCAGTTAGGATGGCTAAAATCCAAAAGACTCTGAACGATAAATGCTGGCGAGGTTGCAGAGAAAAAGGAACTCTCATACATTGTTGGTGGGACTGCAAAATGGTGCAGCCTCAATGGAAAATGGTATGGAGGTTCCTCAAACAATTGCAGATAGATCTACCATATGACCCAGCCATCCCACTGCTAGGAATATACCCAGAGGAATGGAAATCATCAAGTCGAAGGTATACCTGTTCCCCAATGTTCATTGCAGCACTCTTTACCATAGCCAAGAGTTGGAACCAGCCCAAATGTCCATCCTCGGATGAGTGGATAGGAAAATGTGGTACATCTACACAATGGAATACTACTCAGCTATAAAAACGAATGAAATACTGCCATTTGCAACAACATGGATGGACCTTGAGAGAATTATATTAAGTGAAATGAGTCAGGCACAGAAAGAGAAATACCACATGTTCTCACTTATTGGTGGGAGCTAAAAATTAATATATAAATTCACACACACACAAAAAAAAAAAAAAAACCCCGGGGTGGGGGGAGAAGATATAACAACTGCAATTACTTGAAGTTGATATGACAAGCAAACAGAAAGGACATTGTTGAGGGGGAAGGAAGAGAGGGAGGAGGGGTTTTGGTAAGGGGCAACAATAATCAACCACAATGTATATCGACAAAATTAAAAAAAAAAAAAGATATTAACATTGTAAGCATATGAGTGAAGTGCTTACAAAAATTCTTTGTACTGTTTTGGTAACTCTTTAAAGACTAAAGTTTAAAAAAAAATTAAAAGTTTTTTAAACTGCAGATTACTTGAAGTCCATGCCAGCAGACGGGATCCCATGCTAAGCCTCCGTGTTTCTGTCGCTTACTGACCGCCTGGCCACCCCTTCCTCGTGTGTCAGAGATAACTTCATCCATTCAGTGTCCTAGTCTCTCCTTTCCCTGACCTGCTCATCTCAGACAAATTTTCCTCCACCTTTCCTTAAACACTTCTGAAATCTTGAATTAAAGTGCTCTAATTATGAAGACTGGATATCCATGTGTAGAAGAATGAAACTAGTCCTGTACATTTTGCCATACGCCAAAATCAACTCAAAATGAATTAAACACAAATATAAGACCTGAAACTATAAAATTCTTAGAAGAAAATAGGGGAAACACGTCAGGATGTAGGACTTGGCAAATACTTTACCAATAAGACCCCAAAAGCACAGGCAACAGAAGCAAAAATGAATAAATGGGATTATATCAAATTAAAAAGCTTCTGCACAGCAAAGGAAACAATCAATAGAGTGAAAACTTGCAGAATGGGAAAACATATTTGCAAACTATACATCTAACAAGGGATTAATATCCAGAATATACAAGGAACTGAAATAACAGTAAAAAAAAAAAAAAAAAAAAAAAAGATTTAAAAATGGGCAAGGGAAGATATACAAATGACCAACAGGCACATGAAAAAATGGTCACCATCCCTAAGCATCAGGGAAATACAAATCAAAACTACACTGAGATATAATCTCACCCCATTTACACTGGCTATAATCAAAAAGATAGAGAATAACAAATGCTGACAAGAATGTGGAGAGAGGGGAACCCTGCTACACTGTTGGTGGAACTGTAAATTAGCACAGCCATTGTGGAAAACAGTATGAAGGAATGGAAATCATCACGTCAAAGGGACACCTGCACTCGTATGTTTGTCACAACTCTACTTACAATAGCTAAGATATGGAACCAACCTCATTGTCCATCAATGGATGATGACTTGACAAGGAAAATGTGTATACACACACACACACACACACACCATGGAATACTACTCAGACATAAAAAAGAATATAACTCTGCCATTCACAGCAACATGGATGAGCTTGGAGAAAATTATGTGAAGTGAAATAAACCAGATGTCACAGAAAGAGAAATAAAGCATGTCGTCCCTCATAAGTGGGAGCTAAGAATGAAAGAAAGAGAGAAAGAAAGATAGATCACAATAAATACGCTGAATTTTCAGAAGGGAAGAACAGAGCTGGTTACCAGAGGTGGGAAAGGGGGAGGAGGGGGGGTCAGGGAGAAATTGGTTAATGGACACAAAGAACGATTGTGTTTTGTAATGGCAAATATGATAATTATCCTGATTTGATCATCATACATGTACATAGTATTGACAGTCAACTCCATACCCCACAAATATGTATAATCAATTGTTTCAATTAAAAATAAAATATAAAGATACCCGGAAAACATGCCCAAATTATAACTCTTACCTATTATTTCTCCAGCTTATTTACCCAGTCTTACTCCAAAAATTATTTGAATTCTTCGAAACCTCCAATCCACTGGCAGTACCATTTGTCCAGTGTCCATCACCTACCCCGCCACCAACATGAACTATCTTCCTTCTATACCCACCTTATATTCCATATCCAACACTTTAAATATTCTCTTGCAAAACACTCTTGGCCCTCTCACCCTTTGTTCCACTCACCTGCAAAACTCAACATTGCTTAAACCCACTTTCCACCCAAACAGCTAAATGTTACCAGGAAAAAACAAAAACAGTAACATACAAATATGCTGACTGGCCCCATTTAAAATCATGAACACAAATGGGCACTAATACTCACATGGGCACTAACACTCCCAGATAACCCTTCTTCATGTCCCCGGTAAACTCACAATCCCATTTCTCGAAGAAATCAAATTTGGATTGTGTTTGGATCAGTACTTTTGGAGACACTTCAATAATGGCATTACAGTAATTGTCAGGAAAGGAAGAAAGTGAAAATTTGACACAGAATGTCTTTGTAATTGCTTTCTCAACCTGGATAATTCTATTGTATTGTCATGATGCAAACAGAAAAAAAAAATTTTCATCTGGATTTGTAAAATAAAAAATTCCAAAACATATAGATCCCACTGCTGTCTTTACTTTCATGCACCAACCAGTCTTTCTTAGCAAGTCTCTCTGACACTGCTCTGCTCCATTACCAAGTCCCAAATTCAGAAAGGACTCTTGGAAAAGGAAAGGATGTCCCTTACACCAGTGCCGATCAACATGTGTTATTGGTCATAATGAATTAAGTACAGAAATTGAGTTCCTAGAAACACAGTAACTTGGTGTTGATGCAACATCCAAGCATGTGATCTGTTGCAAAGGGCATAGACAGTTTAGGCACCATCACATGCACATGGTGAGCTAGCTGCACACGTGAACTGAGCAGCAAGACCACGTTACACGTGATATTCCACATTGTTCTCAACTGTAACCTATAAGCATATACAAATCTTAGAAAATGTAAGCATGTTTTTAATAATTTGCTATTTTTACAATAATTTTAATTTTTAATCAATTTAATTTTTTTTAATTTATGGTTTTACACTACCAGCTAAATTGGGGAAATAACTTATTTTGTTTATTAATTAATTTATTTATTTTTGCCTTTTTATTAATAATGTTTACCATCAGGACAGTAGACATAACATTTTGGCAGTTTGGCTACTTCCCAGTCAAATAATCACTATTTTTACTTTGTGGGGTGGAGTTTGAAATTATTATTTTTTTATTAATATTAATTTTTTACATTCTATGATGTTGTTGCAGAGCAGTTGGGAGGGAAGGGAAGAAGGGAAAGGGGAAGGAAATACAATAAAAGGAAGAGGAAGGAGGAGGGGCAGGATTGAGGCCTATGTCATCCCCCACATTCCCACAGGGAAGACAGGGGCCTTCCAGCAGTGGCTTGGTCATTGCCGGGCTGGGTGCAGATGTCAGGGAGGTGTGGCAAAAGCCCTTGCCTCCCACCTCCCCAGATCAGGAACCTGGGGCCCTTCTTGCTGCAGCTTGGTGGTCATCACTGGTCTGGTTGCTAGTGTTGGCAGGGTAGGACCAAGGCCTGAGACCCCACACCACCATGGCTTGGGAGAGCCTGGGGCACTTCCTGCAGCAGCGCAGTGGTCCTCACTGGGCATCCTCTGAGGGGCTCCTTTTTTTCAGTTGTTGTGGCTCCTTGGTCCTATGTGGGTCCATGGGAACCCTATTAGTGGTCTTGCTGTCCTGGGGGCCACCAAGACCTTCTTCTGCCCTGCTGCCTCCAAGCAACTTCATTTGAAGGGCATAGCTGTGGCTTTTTGCCAGCTCCTGCTCTGTGCGCTCAGCAGCTCCAGCCTGGAAACAGCTGAGATTTGAAACGGCTGGAGGGGTTTTTTATTTCTCTCATCATGGCTTCTCCTACCTTCATGCACTCTATAGGTCTCTCCTCCTCTTCCCCTGAGCTCTAGCAGCCAAAATTATTATTTTTTTAAACTATTGGATATGAATGCCCCCTTACCTTTCTCCCCTTGATGTTCCCCTGGTAAACCAATGCAAAGCACCATTCTCCTCATTAAGAAAGGCTTG
Organism: Cynocephalus volans; assembly: GCF_027409185.1. NCBI lineage: Eukaryota > Metazoa > Chordata > Mammalia > Dermoptera > Cynocephalidae > Cynocephalus > Cynocephalus volans. The sequence continues at coordinate 29,963,210 of NC_084461.1, read as the reverse complement.
CTATAAAAAAGAAAAAGTCAGATGATCTTCATAGTATGTTTATTGACATATTAAAATTATGAATGATATAAAAACTAATACTTTAAAGTCAAGAATATTCTCCTTATTATGTAATAATATGAATCTGATCATAAATAACTGCTACTGCTTACTGAGATACAATGATTACTGAAGGAGGGAATTTTATTGAGAATGTTTGAATTACATTTTTTTTTAATTTATTTATTTTATTTTTTGTGGCTGGCCGATATGGGGATCCAAACTTTTGACCTTGCTTTAACCATGCTTCAACACTATGCTTTAACCAAGCGAACTATCCAGCCAGCCCTTAAATTCTTAGTTTAAAAAGTTGATTCCTACTTTTTAAAGATATGATTTGAGCAGCCATACTTACTTATTTGCCTGATAGCTTCAAGATTTTAATGGTTTAAATAATTTTGTGCAATATGTTTTTCAATGACAACTAAGATCTAAGGGCAAAAGCAAAAGTTATAATTTGGAAAGACAAAATTTATATACACTATAATAACATTTAACATAATTTGACAACAATTACCAGCACCTTAGATACTACACAGAATGTTTTAAACTTTATTTTCCATCAAAAGTTGGAAATGGATCTGGAATTCATTTCTTTCATCAAAAGATAATTTAATTTCAACTATAAAAATACAGGATACATTGTTAGAATTCACAATTTATGAAGGACTAAAGATAAATTTTGGAAAATATAGCCTCATTTGTTTCATTTTGCATAAAAGTTTAAAATTAATATCCTAGGTTTGCTGAGATTGTTTTAAAGTATCTTTTTCCACTTCAACTAATATACCCCTGTGAACTGGTTTCTCTATGTATATTATTAAAACAAAACATAGAAACAGTTTAGATATGCATTATCCCCTTCTAACACTTCTATCTAGATTAGATAAGTTTTAACAAGCAAGAAACAAGTCCATTTATCCCATTAAAAACAATATATTGGTACATGTGGTGTTAGTTCAAAACTACATTTAGGCATTTAACATGGAGAAATAGCCATTTCATTCTAACTTCTGTGTAGTTTTGTTTATACTTAACAACAAATTATGTGGATTTTTATTTTCTTTTTCCCTATATTCTGTTGGTTCTATATCAAAATGTTATACTTTTCTGAATATAATAATAAAAAGTTGAGATTTGTATTTCATGTGTATTTGTCTTTTATATAATAATCCTAATAATTTTTTGTTGTGTTTTACAAAAGTATTTGTCCATATTCAATTGGAAATACTCATAACAGGTCTTTCACTACATAATTTGAGCACTACAGTTGCCTGTATATTCCCTAGATGGCCATGAGGCAGTGCCCAAGGATCTTCTCCCTGACATTGTATGACGTTGGAATGACATTCTCCACTTGAGAGTGTAGACCGGCAGAATTGTCAGACCCTTCCTATCTATCAGGTCCACACAGAAGGCAATTTAGTCTCCCTTGCTGGAGACACTCGTAAATATTGAAGTTGACTTACACACTTGAAAGTATGTATTTTCATATAAATATATTTTGCCAATTGTTGGGAGGCTTCCCAAATGAGTAGAAGCACCTCTAAACACCATCAGTACAACTACTGTTACCAAGAAGACCATTTGAGATCCCTTTGTTCAATAATAATGACAGGAGCTAACTACATCCAGACCAAATTATAACGAAAATCTACAAAGCTTTTTCAATACCCACATCTTCCAGAATCACAAGGGCAGTGAAATGGCAGAATGGAATTCTGAAAACTAACTGGCTGAAATCAGTCCATAGACCAGAGCTCAGGAGGCCAGATGCCTTGCATGTGGCTCTCAAAACTGTGAGATCCACAGCCAACAGAAAGACTCTCCCACACAATATTAATAGACAGCTCGTGACACTTCCTGCTGCTCCCTCAGTAGCCACTCTCAGGACACTCTTATATTTAAAGTTATGCTGGATACTATTAAAAAGCACAAATGAAATATGCCAAAGCTCTCCTTTCAGAGATATGAGAACCCAACTCTGATGAGCCATACCATAGCTACAGCCCACATGGAAGTCCAGAGAAGTTCATTCCTGTGATGAGTATATCACTAACTCTTTTATAAATTGCCAAGACCTTTAGCTTTTAATACCTTCTTCCCCTGTAAAAGCCTTTTGCACCAGTGGAGCAGACAGCAAGAAAAATAAAACCTGTCTCTGGCCAGGATGACATCATCTCATGTGATGAACTGGCCAAGTTTCCAGGCCTGCCACTTGGGACTGCGAGTCTAATTTCCAACTGGTACACGTGCCTTGAGGGCTCCCTGTGGCCATTCCTCATGCTTGCCAAGCCTAAGTACTCAGAAACTTCCACATCTCCCTATCTGACTCTGCCCTTGTTTTGCTTGGGCCATATGGCAACCAAGTCTGTGGGCTGAATGTGCCAGGAAAGTCCACACTGTCGAGAAAGAACACACTGAGGGGCAGCCACTGCAATCATCCCCGCATAGAAGCAGGCGGAAACCCACGTTATTGCCAGCAATCTCATGCTGCTCCTTCTGGCCTTGACTCTCTCTGGTACTGAGAGAGTACGAGCAGAATATGTAGCCTTGAAATAGAAAGGAGTCTGCCTATTAATTTGGTGGGCAAACTTGGAAGAACTCTTCTTTCTTGGATTTATTTGCTAGTTGATGATTTTAGCAGTTGTTTCTGGTCATTGCTGTGACTGTTTTTAGAGGCCTCGTAGGGCAAGGACCGAACATACCAAAAATAACTGAGCAAAGTCCATTTGTAAGGCCAGAGACAGGGGTTTGAAGCCATGTTCAATTTGATCTTCCTTTGACCTGAATCTAAAGGGCCAGGTGACAGAAGTTTTTAATCCTGATCTGTAATAGTTATCTCTGGTAATTTTATTTGCCTGTTATAAGTCAGGTTCCCAATTTGAAAAGACACTCTTAAATTAAGCCAATGCAAGGAGTATGATTTATTAAAATAGATTATTTACAAATGTATGGGTAAAGGCTTAGGAAAACCAAAGTAACCTTAAACTGGTAATAATGGAAAAACTATTACCATCCCCCAGACAAAAGGTGAGGGGAAGGAGCAGTTACTGGAACCCAGAAGAAGAAACACACAGAGGAAGTCGCCTTGAGAAGACTGGAGATAAGAAACACACCCAGCCTAAAGTGAACCCACACACCAAGCTCTCCTTTCACCATGAACTAAACCCAACCAGAAACTACAGAGCATGGCCTGTTGATGTAATCCATACATGTCAGCCTCCCAGGACAGAGGGACAGGGAGAAATGAATCTAGGGGGTAGATGCAATATATATACATATATGTGTATACGTGGCACCATCCAAGCCATTTTGCCTTCAGCATCCTCTCTTGACCTTCACCTGGTGGAAAGATTAAGTCCCCAACGCAAAGTGGGAATGAAGTTCCACCAACTACTAATTCATTGCAAGTTGGTATCAGTTTTCTCGTACTCACAACAGAAACCTAAAGTTTTAGCCCATATTGGTGTTAACCATATAACTTGTTTCAGAAAAAAGGGAGGGAGACAAGAAAGAATTAAGTGCCATAAAATGTTGTGACAATCCTGACCTCCGTGAGGTCTGTGTTGATCATTGTAGCTGCGCTTTCCTGCTGGCCCATTCCATGTTCCCCTTAACCTCTCCCACCACCTTACCTGGACGAAGGTTCTTTACCAGATGGAGAGTCAAAACCTTCATTCTCACAGTGTCTGAGTCATTGGAGGTCTTCTCTTTACTGGTCGTTGCAGTTTTTCATTCATCAGGACAATTGGTTAAAGGAGTAGAAGAGGTCAGCAATAAACCCCCTGATTTCCAAACATGGCTTTCCTTGCCACCACTGTGTGGCAACAGTCCACTTTTCCTCAGACAATCAACATCAATCAACTCTAACAGCACAGTAACCTCCCTCTTCACCTATGGTTCAGTGGCATGAGAAACCCAAGACGGCCAAAGGGCAATCCCCACTGTCAACGCATTAGAGCTGTCCCTCCTGGCCACATGAGGTTCCTACAACTCACATGCTTTTCAAGTAATTGAATTTTGTATTTAAAGGTATCTTTAAAATAGAGAGATCTGACAGTCATCACCTCAGCTAACCTGGAGATCAAACCTCAATGACCGATAGTGAAGAAACCTGGCCTGTTGTACCTTCTGGTGTGATGTAATAAGTCCAGCTCCTCGCCTATGCAGTAGTCTGGGAAGACTTTTTTTTTTATTGAATCATAATTGATCATACATATTTTGGGGATTCAATGTTGACATACGTTGATCAAATCAATATTACTAGTATGTATATTGTTACAAATCGTACTTATTCTTTATGCCCCTTGTCCATCTCTCCCTATCCGTCTCCCTCCCCCCTCCCACCACTGATAACCCTAGGTTTCTTCTCTTCCTCCAGAAGAGTAATGGTTACTGTGTTGATTTGTTGCCTCGATGAGCTGTCCAATGCTGAGAGTTGTGTTCAGGTCCTCCAATATTATCACAGAGCAGATGCTTCTTCTGTCACTCTGGAAAGTCTCTCTTTGTGGAGAGAGACATCCTCTTCTTTTATTTGGTCTCTGCTGGTGACTCTCCTTGTGTCAATGCACTCCAGTGGCTGGTGGACCATCTGCATGGTGGTTGTGACATCTAGCCACTTTCACAGCAGCCGTGGTTACAGTGGTGGCTGTGGTGAGCCACCCACATGGAGGTGATGTTTTTGGCCTGCTCCTTGGTGCCGGTGGTGTGCCTGGTTGTGGGCAGGGGGTGTCCGGCCCCCAGATCCATTCCCTGGGTCCCCTGGCAGGCCCTGAGGTGCTGCTAGTGTGCCTGAGCTGGAACTAATTTTTTGTCCTTTGCTTACTTCTAAAACTGGGGAACTTCCTATGGGAACCAGTACTTGAGCTGTGTGCTTGAGCTAAATTGCTCCTTTGCTGCTGTTTCCCTAGGGAAGGCTTTTTGTGCAGCTCAGGGTTTAATGGTTGACCTTATAGGTACTTCTGGCTCTCCAGAGACCTGGGGCACCTGAGTTGTGTAGAAATTCTGATCTGGGCCTGAGTCTTTTCATCAAACTGTACTCCATGCAATTCTACATTCCTGACCAGTCTCCTCTGAGTGATCCTGCACTGACTGGGGGGCAGATTGGCTGTCTTTGCTGTGTCCCAGTGTTCTCCCGGTGGGCCTGTCTCCCCCACTGCCCATGCTCCAAACACTTCTCATGGGACGAGCCCTATGCCAGTCCCTTGCAATGACTGACCGGCCTCTGAATGGCTCCTCTTTTTCACCTGTTGTGGCTCCTTGCTCCTGCATGGGTCCACAGGAACCCTATTAGTGGTCTTGCTGTCCTGTGGGCCAAGGCCCTCTTCTCCCCTGCCACCTGCAAGCACCTCCATCTGAAGGGCACAACTGTGGCTTCTGCCGGCTTCTGCTCCATGCACTCAGCCTGGCAAGACATTTAACCTGAACTGAGCCATGAGAAAGGAGACAAATCCAGAGTATGGTGCATACTACAAGACAATTGACCTGTACTCTTTCAAAAAGTCAATGCCATGGAAAAAAAAAATAGTAGTGAATTATTTCAGATTACAAGAGACTAAAGAGACTAATAACCAAATGAAGTGCATGAATGTGATCAGATACTTCATTAGGGGAAGAAATAAAGAAAATTTGGGGGAACTGGGGAAACAAATATTAGATAAAATTTTGAATTACTTTTTCTGAGTTGTGATATATTGAAGTTAGGCAGGAAAATGTCTTTATTCGTAGGAAATGCACTTTGAAGTCCAACAGCGTGTCAAGGAAAAGCATTGGCACAATCGTATGAAGTGCAAACTGAACTAGTTTTTTCCAGGGACCACCATTTTTACTTGCAGGACTGACTGACAAACTGTGGTTATTCAGACTTGTGGAGACGGTAGACATTTCTCAAAAACGAACAAACTGAGCCTGTCACTTCAAGGAAAACTGACCGCATTTGCTGCCAATGGAGGAATCAGGCTTTCAAAGGAAAATTACATATTGCAACTAACCTTTAAGAAAATACCACTTGTCAAGTTTTGTGGTTGTTATCAAAGTATATCCATAATTACCTAAAAAGGTTATAAAAACATGCGCATCTTTTCCAACTACATAGCTCTGTGTGGCCGAATTTCTTCATATAACCATATTTCAGCTCAAACAAGGTATCACAAAAGATCATCTGCAGAAGCAGATAGGAGAATCCAGCTGTATTCTATAAAAAAGACTGGGAAAATGTAAAAATAATGTCAGTCTTCTAATTTTTTTATTTTGGGAAATATGGTTATTTTCCATAAAAATGTTAACAGGACTTTATTCCTAGGAAATGTATACTGAAATACTTAAAATGAAATAATATGATGTCTGCAGTTTACTTTCAAATAGTTCGTCCAAAAAATCTGTATATATGTATGTATATATGTGTGTATGTGTGTGTAAATATGTACGTGTGTGGTATCATAGAAAGATATTTGGATTGAGTTAATCATTGAGTTAATCAATGATTTAATCAATCATGCCTGAGTAATAAAACCTCCATAAAAACACCCTAAGTGATGGAGTTCAGAGACCTAAGTTGGTGAACACACTGAAGTGCTGGGGGGGAGGGTGGCCCTCCCGGATAGGCATGGAACCTCCTACCTCCTCCCCCATGCTTTACCTCACTTTACACATCTCTTCCATTTGGCTGTTTCTGTCTCTTATATAATAAACCAGTAATAATGAATGAAGCACTTTCTTCGGTGCTGTGAGTCATTCTAGCACCTTATCAAACTTGACGAGGGGGTTGTGGGAACCCTCCAAATTTATAGCTGGTCGGTCAGAAATACCAGTGACAATCTAGGACTTGAGACTGGCATCTGAAGTGGGAGCAGTCTTGTGTGACCGAGTCCTTAACTTGTGAGATCTGACACTAACTCCAGGTAGACAGTGTCAGAATTGAATTGTAGGACACCCAGATGGTGTTGGAGAGTTAGAGAAATGGTGTTGGAAAAGACACTACAGATTTGTTGTCAGAAGTGTTATAAGTAAAACAGCTCAGTGCATGTGTAGATGTGTATGTACGTATCTATATACAACCTACTTTCACAAACAGTTCAGCAAAAAAGAAAGATAAAATGTTGCAAAATAATTTCAGAATATAAGTGTTCTTGTACTGTTCGTTCCACTTTTCCGCAGATTTGAAATTTTTCAAAATAAAATGGGGGGGTCAAGTCTAGGGTCACCAGGATGGGAAGCAAACATTCTTCAAGTGGTTACTAAATGTAAGAGTGAGAAGGGGCCATCTCCACCTATGACCCCTGCGGTCTAGCAGCTACTCTCATGAATACTTTCTAGGCTCCTCCAATACCGATTGGACAGGTCTTAAAATTCCTTCCTTCAGTTTATAGGCTCTCATCCCGGAATAGGCTGTGTAACTCTTACGGAGAATTGCTAGAATCAAATTCTGGGGGTGGTGGGAATGGGGGGAGGTCTGTCTCTGCAGTCAATGAAGGTCCAGGGGCAAGTTCTCAGCCCAAATGTTCCCATCTCATTTTCCAACCAGTGCCCTTATTTTTTAACGTAAGAGATCTAGTAGGACTGAGCATTTAATTGGCCCTGCCACTCAGTAGCCTTAACAACCAACCCTGGGCTTGTCCCAGGACTGCCCTGCGACCCCAGGAGATGAGAAACCAATTCAAAGCTCCCATGGAAGCTCTTTCTTTCTTCTATGTTCATAGCTTTTTTTCTTTCCCTATGTACCTTTCTCCAGGACTGTCAAGCAGTGTCTGCAAAACCTTTACAGTCACAACTCACCATAAAGATGAAGTGCCACAGCCATTTGGTCTATCAAGGTCTTGCCCTCCAACTGCACTTCATTCCATGCTACTACACAGCGATGGTTTTAATTGTGCTGCCACCATTACCCATTGCCCCCTCCCCCCCAAATGACATTAGCCCTGTCCTCTTCAAATACATGTGCCACCTAATCCCAGAATACAATCTTGAGGGCCATTTTTCTGGGGCCATTTCTAGTAACTGTCATGGTGCCAACAGGAAGATGTCACACTCAAATCACAACTTGAAGACAGTATAATGGTTAACTTTAGGTGTCAATTTGACTAGATTAAAGGATACCCAGAGAGCTGGCAAAGAATTATTTCTGAGTATGTCTGTGAGTTATTTCTGGGTATGTCTGTGAGGATGCTTCCAGAAGAGATTAGCATTTGAATCGGTGAGTTAGGTAAGGAAGATTCTCTCTCTCTCTCTCTCCCCTCTCCTCGCTTCTCTCTCTCTCTCCTCTCTCTCTCTCCCCTCTCTCCTCTCCTCTTCTCTCTCTCTCCCCTCTTTCTCCTCTCCTCGCTTCTTCTCTCTCTCTCTCTCCTCTTCTTCTCTCTCCTCTCTTCTTCTTCTTCTTCTTCTTCCTCTCTCTCTCTCTCTCTCTCTCTCTCTCTCTCTCTCTCTCTATTTTCTCATGTCTGGGACTCGCACCTGTGGCCCCCACATCATCATGCCTTCAGCCTCAGAATGAGAGTTATATCATTGGCTCCCCTGGTTCTCAGGCCTCTGGGCTCAGACTGAGCCATGCACTAGCTTCTCCACTTGTCTAGCTTGCAGACAGCATATTACAGGACTCCTCTCCTTCCATAATCATGTCAGCCAATTCCCCTAATAAATACTCTCTCATATTTCTAAATATATATATATATATATATATATACACACACACACACACACTCTATTGGTTCTATCTTTCTGGAGAACCCTAATACAGAGAGTTTAAGAAAGATCATTTATACATTAAGTACAGAAACACCATAGGGATAGTAAAGTAAGCCAGTACATTGGGCCCAAAGTACAGGTAAGGGAGTAGCTACTGAAAATCAGGAGAGAATTGCATAGAGGTCACAGCCAGCCCAAGGTGAACTTGAAGGGAGGGAAAGACCAGAGAAACAAACGTGTGAGCTCATATTCCTCCCTCTCTACAATTTCCTAGTAGGGTTCTGCACTGGCCAAACCCAGCCAAGAGCCAGAGAGCAGGGAGCATGTTGCTGTGCCCACCCCAGGCAGTCTACCAGGGCCACAGAGTAGATCCAGAAGACATCCCACACACGGTGCAGAGAGCCTCTGGGTCCAATCCCTATGATCTTATCACCACACCTGTTAAAAAGTTGGGAGAAATAGAGAGAGAAGGTCAGAGACTTTATATTTCTCCTCCTTTTCCCAGTATTATCTTCATTACCAGTTAAGTCTTCCTACACAATCACAAGGCCCATGGTGCCTGGAAGTTGACAGGGACCACGTCAAAAGGAAATCCTAGTCTCTATATTCAAGAATAACTCAACCTGCCTGCATTTCAAGCGTTCTGGCCAGAAACAGAGCCTGACTTGTGCAAACCACCATAGATTTTACGTAAGAGTTTAGCCTTTGATTAAAGGGTTCGGCAAGGTCACTTGAGCACAGCAAGCTGCCATGTGCAGGGATGCAAGTGTGGACAACTGCCCTTTCTGCCGCTGCAGGGAACATGGTGAAATGGTTGTAAGAAACTGAACAAGACTCACTGCGTCAGATGCTAACCCTAGTTTATGATGCCAGACAGTGAAAATCAGGGTGAGGGTTACTTCAATAGAATCCATTGATAAACCAATGAACTGAGAGAATTTTGCCATTGTCCTATGTCTATTACATAGAAACACAGGTACACAGGGGCTTAGGTCTTGGAGTTCACCAGATGTAGAGTTCAAATCCTGCCTCTGCCACTTACTGTGCCACTTTGACCAAGTCAACTCTTCCCTGGAAACCTCAATTTCCTCACCTGTAAAATGTGAGTAGTACATGTATCTTCCTTATGGAATGATGGTGAAAACTGAATGGGAAAATGAATTCCCAATCTCTGCCACTGTCCACGCTTCCCCACCCTGGCAGTCAACAAATGGTGGCTGCTAATCCACATCTACCATATGCCAGGCTCTCTAGTGGGTAGTTTACAGTAAGAGATGGCTTATTAAACTTAATATAGTGCCTCTGCCTTTCCTAAGATAAAATATTTCCAAATCTGAGAGAGTCTAAACCAAATCCTTTTCAATACTTATAGGAGTTCTAAGTACTCTCACGTTGTTTTTCTTGCCCCTGGAAAATGCTAAAATTGAAAAGGTTGCAAAAACCAATCTTCAGTGTCTTTTAAAATTTCTTTTAAATTTATCGTGTTCATCAACCTTTTGAAGGCAATTTTCTAATGGAAGTGGCTTGCTGACAACACTGCTTTGAATATCTCTACAGCAAGCAACAGCATCCTTTCTACTTCAAAATACAAGAACCACTACTGTTACAGAACTCAGATGTGTTGAAAGTGTTCTCAGTTATGTCAAGGGCTTTCTCTGCCTAGCAATTAATGGCTCTACAGTGAGCAAGAAGCATTTCCCCATATACAGAAGAAAAGAAAATGAGTCATAAGTCAAAAGAAAGATCCACTTAAAAGTGTAGATACCAAATGACCTTTCTCAATCAAGAATTTTGAAGAAAACCATAAGGCTGCTGAAATTATTTTTCAGTTAATAATACAAAGGGTGGGTCTTCAATCCTGAATACCAGGAGATATTTTTGATCCTGGATTCGGGGCTGAAATCCTCAAACTCCTCAAAACCTTCAGATTTCTGTATTAGGCCTACTCACTACCTTTCATCACGCAGGTGGGAGTAAATGACAACATTCTTTCTCCTCTTCACCTTCCAGAGCCAAGAGTGAATAGAGGCAACAGAGCTCATGGTCAACAATCAACGAGAGGTTCACGGCTGAGCATGACTGATACCACCTGCCCAAACCCAGCGTTTGACATGGCCATGCTCTGGATCTGAGAAGCTTAGCTGTAGGGGAGAAGAGAGAAGTGAAAACCAAATGACCAAATTCATGCTGTTTAAATAAAATAAGAAAGGTGGTACTTTTTTAAAAAAAATTATTCAAAGTACTCATGATTCAGGTGACAGAAGTCACCAGAAAAAGTGGGAAGTGATTGAAACTGTAGCTGACACCAAAGGTCAATTTCAGTATGTACTGAAGGAAGCCAACTACACACTCTCACTGGGATGCTGCATGCTGTATTTCAATCACATCCAGCCCTTGATCCCACACCCTTCTAAAGCCACCATCCCATTTGTCTTTATCCTTCACAACAAAGTGCTCAAATGAGCTGTCTACATAACCAGTGTCCACTCCTCATTCAACCAGCCTCTGCCATCCCCTCCCTCGTCAACGTCAACAATGGCCTTCATACTACTAAACCTTCAGAAATGTCAAGGTTGCAAAAGTCAAGGGAAAACTGAGGAACTGTCACACTCAAGGAGACTGAAGAGACATAATCAAATGAGACACATGATCCTGAGTTGGAAAGCTTTTGCAAAAACACATTATTAGAACAACTGGCAAAAATTGAATGGGGTCTCAGAGAAGGAGTTCTCTGTACCATTCCTGCAACAGCTACATATTTGGAAAATAAACCTAAAATAGGAGCTATTAAAAGACTTGGGCTTATTCAGAAGAGGGCAAAACTGGAACATCGTATCACTTTCCAAGACAACATGAATTACTATATACACAATTTTAGCTGAGTTCTGGGCTTGGATGGCAGGAGAAACACTTTGTCCAGTCTTTTTGTTACCAAGGGAGGTTCTAGTATCCAACTGTTGAAATTTAGGATAAGCATTTTCCTTATACCAGACTCTTCAGTGGGTAGTTTACAGTAAAGGATAGCTTATATAAATTTAATATAGTGCCTCTGCCTTTCCTAAGATAAAAAATTTCCAAATCTGAGAGAGTCTAAACCAAATCCTTTTCAATACTTACAGGAGTTCTAAGTACTCTCACGTTGTTTTTCTTGCCCCTGGAAAATGCTAAAATTGAAAAGGTTGCAAAAACCAATCTTCAGTGTCTTTTAAATTTATCGTGTTCATCAACCTTTTGAAGGCAATTCTCTAATGGAAGTGGCTTGCTGACAACACTGCTTTGGATATCTCTTTACAGCAAGCAACAGTACCCCTTCTACTTCAAAATACAAGAACCACTGCTGTTACAGAACTCAGATGTGTTGGAGAAAGGAAATGGCAAAAATCACCTCCTAACTATAGTTAAGTTACCCAGCAGAAGGATAAATGCTATGGGTTAAATGTGTACCCCCAAAGCTCATGTATTGAAAACCTGATCTCCATTGTAACAGTGTTAAGTGGATGGGAAATCCAATTATGGTATTTGAAAGGTGAGGTCTTTAAGAGATTATTAGCTTGTGAGGACTGTGCCCTCCTCAATGGATTGATCCATTCACAGAGTAATGGCATGGTTCTGATGCCCTTATAAAGAAAGTGAGGTTAGTTAGCTCTCTTGCTCAGTCCATTCTCACATGACACCCCGGTAGCCAAAGGACTCTGGAGAGTTCCCACCAAGAAAGCCCGCATCAGATGTGTTCCCTGGACTGTGGACTTCCCAACCCCCAAACTGTAAGAAATAAACATTTCTTTATAAATTACCCAGTTTCAGGTATTGTCATAAGCAACAGAAAACGGACTAATACACCATTTAAACTCTCTAGCAAGAGTGTAAGAGTGAAGAAGCTGGCCAGTTAGCTCACTTGTTTAGAGCATAGCACTGGTAACACCAGCATCCAGGGTTTGATACCTGTACTGGCCAGCTCCCCAAAATAAAGGGCATAAGAATGATATAAAAGGAGAGGAGTGTTTCACTTAGCAACAGTGGGTCAACTATTAATTCTGGACTATAATGGCTGTTAAAGTAGGTCTGGTGTCTGTAAGGAACTTGTATGAAGCAACGGCGGGGGGAAGGTCTGTGTAGCAACAAGAATTTTTACTCAGATGGATATGTCTTGGATAAACTTATGTAGTAAATTCCATATAATTTTTTTAATGTTTTATGCTTTTCAAATCCCTTTTCTATCCCCATAACTCCCTTGAACCATATTACAAAATTGTCAAGTCAGTGATTAATTATATAAATTCCAAGTACTATCTTTTTTCTTCTTCTGATTATATTTTTGAGTATGTTTTACTAAAATCAAATTTACAGTTAAATGGAATAAAGAGTTATAGGTAGTTTTCCATGGATCTCAGACTCTTTCCATGGATCTCAGTTCCTAAACAGAAATTTATTTATTTAAAGATTACCGGTAAGGGGATCTTAACGCCTGATTCGGTGTTGTCAGCACCACGCTCTCCCAAGTGAGCTAACTGGCCATCCCTATATAGGGATCGAAACCCACAGCCTTGGTGTTATCAGCACCACACTCTCTCAAGTGAGCCACGGGCTAGCCCTCCTAAATAGAAATTTAAAGGAGACCTCAATATTTAAGCAAAAATATTAATAAGAAGGGCAAAATAGAGACTTTGTAAATTAAAATACAAGTTCGAAATACTCAGAGGAGTCCATTATTCAATTAAGTATACCAAGGAATCATCAGGCTGCAAAGCACTCAGGGGAGAAGGAAAAAAATAGGCTGTGTACGCCTTGGTATTTGCATTTTTCCATTTGAATCAGGTAGATGGAAAAAACAGGCCCACACCATTTAGTCCTCAAAAGATTTAACACACTAAGGCTGATACACATTCCAAAGCATTCACACAGAAAGGCATTCTATTTGCTAATAAAACCCATTCAACAGATAAATTATTCATTCATCTTCATGTATGTAAAACTGGGATAACACAAAGTGCACATTTCTTATTTTTATTTCAACATTTAAAATATTCACAGATGGAGTATTATATTCACTGACATCTCCATGGAAGATGTATTAAACAAAGCAAACAAGCATTCCACAATTACAGAATTACATATTTGTGATTATGTGAATGTTTACCCTAGAGTTTATCTGGAAAAACACTTCTTAAAAAAACTTGAGTGTTTCACTGGATTAATTTCCATAAAAAGTTAACCGCAAAGAATTTCAGGAGAGATACCTAAATATTAGTCAACATTTTTTTTTAATTTCAAACTTTTACATTATTCTTCAACATACCTCTGTCAGAAACATTTAAATAATACTCAATTCTTTCTTTTTTCCCCTCAATAGCAAAACCAGGATGTACTTCCTTTCAGTACTTTCCCCCTAAGTCTTTGTTTCTAAATATATTACTTAGAATAAGTTGATCATCACAGAATCTTGACTAGCTAATGAGGTAGGAGTAGTTTTCAAAAGAAGTTCTTAGGCATTTATGAAGCAAAGCAAAAGAGAATGATCAAATTACAAAGAGTTTTTCTTTTTAGTGGTGTTCTTTGAATAAAATGCCAAGAGCACTGGAAATTGGTAAAATGTTGCTCATACTTTAAAAGACAAAGAGGAAAAACCCATTAGAAAGCCCTGCTATTGAGTATATTAAAGGGCAAAACCTGAGTATTGGCATTAATTAAATTCATTTTGGCATTACAAGGTAAGATAGCTATGCCTCAAAATGCCAAGCTTTCTTCCTCAGAGAAAAATCTTACCAAAGAGATCAAACTTAAACAGAAAAAAAAAGTACTCTATCTTCTGTTTTCAGTACAAGTTAACCTGTCTTTTGTTTTAACCCAGTTCTCATCCTTTCCTACACACACAAATAATTTCAGTATATTGCATATCTGGTAACATATTTAAATTGATTTAGCAGTCAACTTACCAAACTGTCCCAGAGAAACACTCCTTATATGAAGGTTTTATTAACATAATGCTAAACAGCTAGAAACTGCCTAGGTAATTTTTTTTCAGCACCGCCTCTCTATTAGATTGTTTCAAAATGCATACACCCCCTAAATTCATATAAACCTAGGATATTTACCCATCATTCCCTCTTCATCTACACCAAAATCAAAGTTCTGTGTTCTAACTACCCTTTCTGTGTGCCAAAAATAAGGAATACTTTAAGAATCTATTCAATTAATAGGACACATATGTTCCCACATAAGGGAGAGGGAAATTATCGATCAAGAACAATGTCTAAAATATGTATTTTGAACACTTTGGTACCTACCATTTGATGAAGGCTAAACTACCAGAAATTTCTTTATTTTACTAATTTGCACCTATTAAGGTTACTGCTAAAGACACTAAAAAAGTCATTCAAAAAAATGTAAGGAAGAAAAACACAAAAGAATAGCTGCCAGAAAAAAACTGATAACTATATGTGGCCTGGCAGATGGTTTTAAAATTAAATCCTTGACAATTCTACTATAAAATGTTTTAGATATAGGAATTGAACTTGGCTGAAACAGTGCGACTCTCTGATATGACAGCTTTTAGTTACAGTAACCATTTGAGATTCGCTACCAAAAATAATTTGTCGGTAAGAATTTTTTACATCTTTAAACTTTCTTTGTACTATTCTATCTAGAATCATGTCCTATCAATGTGATCAAACTCTCAAAATATCACATTTATATCATTTAGTTTGAAGAGAATTCTTTCCCCTTCACTGCCACCTTCTTTAACGTCAGTTATAGTTCCCTCTATAAACACTCTTTTCCTAAGGCACACCATGCCCTATTTATTGCTGCAAATTCCATAAAATCTGTGCCTCAATCTGTCTGCTTCCTCATTATGGTTAAATAAAAACCACTTAAGAGCGTCTGCTAAAACTTATTAACATCAACTCTAGAATGCTATTGTCCAGTAGATTAACTGAAAAATAACCAACTCTACTGAAACAAAGGCGAAAAACACAATTATATGCTCTATATGCTCTTTTCCCTAAAAACTGACCACATGACCTACTATGACGGTAAAGCTCAGTGACATCTCTGGCTATACATAATTCATACTAAATGCTATAAAATAAAATATTAGACCAGTAAGCTTTCACAATTTTTACTGAACCCTAGACTAGTTTAACAATATCTGATTTTATAGACATCATCCCACAGTGAACATGTTTAATAAGTAAAAGCAAATCAGATATCTGGAGTCATTATTTTCTGCAGACTAAGTGATAACTACACAGACCACTATGGGTAATGACATACACTTGCTCAAAGTTTTCATACAAGCCATGTTGTGTATCAAACTATATCTGCTAATATTTAATACAGTAGGATTTAGTGATTATAGATCTCAAATATTTTAATTAAGTACCTTATTGAGATAAATTTTTGACAGTTTCACTGACTTTCCAAAGTAGCATAATATATTCAAGGAAAAGAGTAAGGAGTGAGCGAAATAAAAACTGAACATGAAAATATTAAAGGAAAATAAAGAAAAGTTAAGCATCAGAGTGGAAAAGTCAAACAAGTCCAGACATCTGTTTGGAAGAGAACAGATCAAGTATGGATTTCATAAACCAAAAGTTTATAAAGTCGGTGCAATACAAATCCTGCTTAATGTAAAAGCTGAGTTGAAACTAAAAGGTCTATAAAACTGTTACTTTTGGCCTTAACCAGTACCAACTCTTCTGATCAAAAAGGGCCACAACAGTTAAGATTGTATTACTTGAATTTATTTTATACTAGATGATAGGCACAAAACAATACTCCTTAATAAAGTTGACAATTAGCTTCACTCAGAAGATTTTTAATAATGCACATTAAAAAAATGTATTCATCTTACAAATTGTTCTGCAATCCAAATATACAATAGCTTGGAAAACAACGTTTAGAAAACAAAAGCCAATGTAAAAAGACAGATTAAAACAACTAGAACAGTACAGCTATTATATGGCTCGGATTTTACAGTTTTCTTACTGCATCGTCAATGTCAGAAATTTGTTCTTTCAGCTGGCTCCATTGTTCCGGATTTAAAGAAATACCTAAAATAAAGTTTAAAAATTCAAAATTGAAAGTCTATTTAAGCTTTCTTGAGAATTTTCATACTTCCAACTAAAACAGTTTAACCAAAATTGCCATTCTGAATTACACAATTCTCTACAATACAACTGAGAGTCAAATCTCTTACATCTTTTAATTATAGGTTCATCACAATTTCCTGACCAGATCAATCTTATTATCCAAGTTTTATTTCTCAAAGTGCATCCTGCATAATAACTATTATATCCACGGAGAAAAAATAATCTGAAAATACACAAATACCTGCAAACTAGAATGCTAAGTGGCCAGGCCCAGATTTGGCATGTGATACTCCATTACAACATCCAGTTGGTTTGAACATTTGCCCAAAATTTCCACAGAAATTCAAGGTGAATGACTGTGCTAAGTTCTTCCCAAAAGCATTCATTTCACCTTAGAAAAATCTCTGGGATGTGATTCATACAGGACTTCTTAGAATGTATATACTGGGTAACAGTACATTCTGGGGTCATGCTGTCAAAATCCCCGCCTTACTAATTATATGACCTTAAAAAAAATTACATTATCTTCTGAGAGCCTCAGCTTTCTCACCAGTAAACTGGTACTTATACTTCAAAGGGTTATTGTAAATGATTAAATTAGGTAATTTGAATAAAAAGCATAGCACACCACCCAACACTAAGTAAACACTTAAAAACATTAAACAACATTTGTTTTCCCAATTTCTTTCTTTCTTTCTTTCTTTTATTTGGGGGCAGCTGGCCAGTTCAGGGAACCAAACTCTTGATGTTGGTATTAATAAGGCTGCACTCCAACCAACTGAGCTAACCAGCCAGCCCTGTCTTTCCAATTTAAAATGTAGAAGTACGAACAGAAATTTTATCTTTTCAATATTTTGTACTTCACACTTCCAGCATTCTAATACCTGACATGTATAAATAGAGAAACTAGAATTAGAAGAACTAATGTATTTCTCAGAAAACTGCTGGAAGGCCATGAAACTTCAAAGGAGAAGAATATATTGAGTTAACACCTAGGAAGAGCTTTCAAGCTAATCAAATTGTTTCAGTAAATGTTTGCAGGACCAAGAAATTTGGCATTGGCCACTCTGAAACAACGTGCATGACCAATCCAGAAGTGACATGAACAAAAAAACCTAAAACGGTATGAAGACATACAGAGGTTGAGTTTAATAAACCCAAAAACTGCATGAAGCAAACAAGGAGTACCTTTCAAACTGACAGGCAGGCAGAGTAGAACTAAATAAGGAGGCATTTGAGCAAATAACTACCTAAATATACAAATTTAGGTTGGTTCCCAAATGTACGCTTAAGAGGCTGGCCAGTTAGCTCGTTAGAACACAGCCTTATAATATCAAATGTTCTCTAGCTATTTGGTAAATGAATAAAGTATGTTTCTACAACGCTAAAAGGCTTGGGACTGGATGAAGCACAAATGGAAGAAGAACAGACACTCACTTGAAGGACACTACCCTAAAGAACAGCCTATAGTTACAGCACAGTGTTGGAATACCAAGGTCAATGTACCAGCCACCAAAAAAAAAAAAAGCCTTTAGGAGCAGAATCAAAAGGAAACTATGTAAACCAGGATTTTCCATTTCTGATTTTACAACCCAGACAGTGCCTAATTTGCTTCAGAACTGCTGTAAAAAAAAATTTTTTTTTTAATAACATTTAAGTAGATTAGCAGCCAACTAAAGTGATATTAGGGGTGTTATTTTTGGGGGTGTTATTCCCAACAGCTGTACATAAGACATCTTATTTTTAAAAGGTTAAGTATGTCCAAATCAACTCAGTAACGTTCTTCCTAGCCATGTGCACCCTGCTAATGTTATTTCAATTTCAGGTAAGGTAGATTAGAAAAGTACCAACATTAGAACCAAATTCAAGACATTAAAACTCACCTTTTCTCCCTGGTTTCATTTCACCTTCTGGATCCATCCAATACTCTCTAATATCAATTAGAACTTTCCCTTTAAAGTCCCGAACACTAACGTACCTCATTTTCCCAATCTGCAAAAGAAACAAAAGCATAAAAAGGGGTATTCCTTTCAACAGTGGTGTCCATACTTGTTTTCACAACTTGGTGCACCCTCACTCTATTTCTAATCAGAAAAATAACTACTAACCTCACTATAAAAACTGTAACCACAGGACATCATTGTTAAAAAAAAAAATATTCCAAAAAAGATAGAATTAAACAGAGCACACTTCACATTTCTTATTTTTAAATTTATAAACATCAAGGGCTGGCTGGTTTGCTCAGCTGGTTAGAGTGCAGCCTTGTATGCCCAAGGTCACGGGTTTAGAAGCCCATCCATCCAACCAAAAATAAATAAGTAAATAAATTTATAAACATAGTAGTAAAACAGTGTAATTGCTATGGAAAACAGTATGGAGATTCCTTAAAAAAAAAAACAAACCAAAGATAGAACTACCATATGACCCAGCAATTCCACTACGGGTATATATTCAAGAATTGAAAGCAGAGTCTCCAAGAGATATTTGCACATCCATGTGCACAGCAGCATTATTCACAATAGCCAAGAAGTGGAAGCAACCCAAATTTCCACTCACAGATGAATGGATATGCAAATGTGGTATATACATACAACAGAATATTACACAGCCTTGAAAAAGGAAATCCTGTCACATGATACTACAAAGATGAATCTTGAGTACATTATGCTAAGTTAAATAAGCAGTCACAAAAAGAGAAATACTGTTTGATTTCACTAACATGAGGAAGCTAAAGTAGTCGAATTCACAGAATCAAAAAGTAAAATGGTGGACAGCCAGGGACAAGGAAAGGGAGAAGGGGAGTTGTTGCTATAGAGTTTGTTTTCCAAGATGAAAAAGTTCTGAAGATTGCTCAGTAACAATGTTTCATAACAATGTGAACAATGTGAATACTTATACGTTTTTATCACAATTTTTAAAATCATTGGTAAGTAAAATCCTGCAGTACAAACTACAACCAATAGAAATCGATAGACACAGCTAGCTACATTGCTGAAGCAACCATTCTAAATATAATATAGAGTGCCAGTCAACAGCAACATGAAAAAGCTTATCCTTTTAACATTCATTTCAAATAATATCTTCAATGTACTTTGCTCAGAGTCAAATTGAGAAAAAACTGTTCACAAAAAACTATTTTTCAAAAACTTCACACTCCTTACCGGCCAGCTGCCAAAAACAAAAAAAAACCTCACACTGCTGCTTAACACATACTACAAATTCCAGGGGAAGCAAAAGGCTTTATACAACAAAGTGTCTGTTAGCACTTTCCGAGACTCACTACAAAAATACAATAAGAAAGACAGTGTGGTACTAGAGTAAAGACAGACATACAGGTCAACAGAATAGAATGGAATCCAGAAATAGACACACATTTTATATATTCTCTAACTTGTTCTTTATAAAGATCCAAGGTAACTCAAAGGAAAAAGGATAGTCTTTTCAACATATGGTGCTGTACCAGTTAGATATCTGTATGGAGGAAGAAAGGGGAAGGATCTCAATCCCTATCTCACACCACAGAGAAATTAATTCAACATGGATCACAGACCTAAACATGAAAAGAAAAACTATAAAACTTCTAGAGAAAAAACACCGGCAAAAACTTCTGTGGTCATTGGGAAGGCAAAATATGCCTTGGATAGAAAACAAAAGCATTAACCAAAAAAAGGGAAAAATTGATAAAATGGACTTAATCAAAATTAAGCCTTTTTTTAAAGATGCTTCGGAATACAAAAGGCAAACCACAGACCTAAAGAGAATATTCACTCAATAGGTAGCCACAAAGGTGTTGGACTTACAGGCGAGCATGAGGAAAAAGCAGATGGGGATCCACTCATAGGAGAAGACCATAGAGCAGAAGACTACAGAAAACGATGAACTGACCAGAATTTGTCATGACCTCATCTCCAACATGGAGAATATCTGATGTGGAGGCCACTAACCAGAGGCCAACCCTCCTTCCTCCTGTCTGTCCATTTGATTCTGTCTCTTAGATTTCATGTTCTTTCTTATTCCCTTAACCTCAACTCATTTTTAAACTAGATTGCTTTTAAAAGAAAACTAAAGTTTTCCTTAAGTTTAAAAAAAGAATGAAAATATTCACTATATTTATTTCTGACATAGGACTTATATCCAAAATGTATAAAGTTCTACAACTCAATAAATCAAACGACCTAGTTTTTTAAAAAATGAGCAAAAGACTTGAACAGACTCTTCACAAAGACATAAAAATAGCCAATAAACATGATCAAAGATGTTCAATGAATTAAGACATCAGGAAAATGCAAAGTGAAACCACAATGAGCAACTATTACAAACCCATTAACTAAAATGGATAAAATAAAACACTGACAATATCCAGTGAGAACGTGGAAGAACTGAAATCTCATACATTGCTGATGGGTGTGTAAAATGGTACAGCTACTTTGGAAAACAATTTGACAGTTTCTTAAACAGTTAAACACACACTTATCCTATAGTCCAGCAAATGTATCTGGTATTTACCCAAAAGGGAAAGAATGTCCATAAAAAGACATGTAAAAAAATATTCACAGCATCTTTATTCTTAATAGCTCAAGACTCGAAATGACCCAAATGTTCATCCAAGGTGAACCGATAAACAAGTTGGAGTATAATCACACAACAGGATGCTACTCAGCAATAAAAAGGAACAAACTACCAATATGCACAATAAGGATTAATCTCAACACATTATGCTGATCAAAAGAAGCCAGACAAATAAATATACAAACTGTATGATTCCACTTACATGAAGTTCTAGAACAGGCAAAATAAATCCATGATGATAGAAATCAAATCAGTGGTTACCTGGGGCAGAGAGATGACTATAAAGGGAAGCCAAAAGGGAATTCTCTGGGGTGATGAAAATGGTCTAACCACAAGGGTGTGTACATTTATCACGGCTCATCAAATTATACTTTTAAAAGTGTGCACTTTATTGTACATAGATTATACTTCAATAAAGTTAATTTAAAAAGAACTTGCCCAACAATGACTTCTCTCAAGGAGAAATGAATAAAACTGACAAATTCTTACCAAAAATTTTAAAAAGAAGGAAAAAAATGAGATAGCAGTGTACAGATATAATAATATTAAACTGATAAGAACAGATACTACACTTGATCTTAGCCAAAAGGCCGAGAAGCGATACAGATATAATAATAAAAGGAAAAAAGAATAAATATCACTGTGATCACATTTCAAGGGAAGAAATAGAATAAGATGACAGAATACATACACACACACACACTTTTACATGCATATGACCTTAGCGAGGAAAAAACAGCACATACACTATACAAAACATGATTCTTAAATTTCTGCGATTCCCTGTCCACTTTGAGGATCTAATAAAGAAAATGAATAATCCTTTCAAATACAAAAAAAATTCAAACTAAAAAACACAATTTCATGGACTCCCTAAAGTCCATTCATCAACACCCCTCCACTCCCAGGTTAAAAACACTTGAGTTGGTAATGATTTAAATTAATTTATAATTTAAAAGTATCAGGCTTATCCTTAAATCATCAAATCAACTAAGATGGTACTACTGACCCTTTGAGCCTAAAACTGAAGAAAAATATGAATCAAAGTCACCTTCCTGACCTTTTGAGACACAGGTACTAAGTAATTACTAAGTAATTACAAGACAGTTTTCCAGTCTATCTTTAATATCAGATGTCATCTCAGGTAGATAATTTCCCTATGGAACCAAGTTCTTAAAATTCAGAGCTGAAGGAATAAGAAGCCAAGCATCTAGTAGTATACCCTCTCTAGTTAGTATTCTGCCCAAATCATCCCAGAGTTTAAAAGAGCAGGGCAGTGACTTTCCTTTGGTACAACACTCTTCAAATATAACATTTAAAGAGCTGCTTATGTTTGATATACCAGAATTTTAAGATTATTTTCTCTAGTTCTATTCCCAAGAGATGGATATTTGTTTTGTTTAAAAAAAAAATCCCATCTTACAGTTACTAGCCAATACCCAAACAATTTTAATTTGGATTTTAGATCTATTTGTTTTGGCAAAGCATACCTGATGTCCTGGGTCCTGAAAGATTCTAACATTTGATGATCTAGCAATGTCTTAAAAAGTTCCACCCTATAGAAGCTGTCTTCTAAGCACTTTCTTGATAAATGAACAATATAGAAAACATGTAGTTCTATTTTTTAAAAAAACCTTATGTATCATGATGGGGGTGTTGTTTTTCCACCCCAAAACCCCATCCCTTATCCATCTTTCTGATACAATTATCAAGCCTTTACTAATAATAAAAATGAAGGCCTCATTTAATATTATATAATCAATGTATTCTAATGTGCTCATAAGCAGATTATAATTCAGCATAAACCACCAAAATACATTTCTACAGCCAAAATATCATTTCAAGGAAAAAGAGTAGCAGTGAAATTAAATATATTATTTCTTAGGATACTTACACTACTAGGTCTGTGAAAGCCACTATGAAAATAAGGCTTATGTTCCTCCTGGAGGCAGATTTTCAAACGGTGAAGTGTCTAACAGCCTTAGAAGGCTTGGTAAGCTTTCCAAATGAGGGTTTAAGAACCGAAGCTCCTTTTTTTGGTGGAAAAACCATCCCCTAAAAACAAATCTGGTTCTCCCAAAACTACTCTAACAGAACAGAATCTCTATAATGTGGGTACTCACTTCTCTATCTATAAAATTAGGGGGGAGGAATGGGCAAGATAAAAATCCATTAAAAGGCCATCGAGGCTGGCGGGTTAGCTCACTCGGTTAGAATGTGGTGCTGATAAAACCTAGGTCAAAGGTTCAGATCCCCATACCAACCAGTCACCAAAAGTAAGAAAAAAAAAGAAAACATTAAAAGGCCATACATGCTCTATATTAGTAAAAGTAGGTGGGCAACTAGTGGAAAGAACTGATCAGAGAAAAGCCCAAGATAGCTGCCCAACAAATACTTAAAACATTAAAACATTCCAAAGCAGCCCTTCATTCCACATAAGAAAGTCTATGAAAGAGATACTCTTGCAGATCTTACATGTCATTCTGTCCCTTAAAACAGCTTCCCACTACACTGAGAATAAAACCCAAATTCCCTAAACATGGCCTCCCAACAGGAAGGCCCTGAAAGTTCTGTTCCTTCACCATCCTCACCAAGTTGATCTTCTATCTATACCAGACTTTCTAGCCACAAACACGTTAGAACTCCTACACAATCCAAGCTCTTTCCCACTTCCCAGAACACCTACTCTCTCATAATAATCCGCCCTTTTACTTCACAACTCTCATCATGATTTTAGTTATATACATGTTTATTGTATAATTTTTGTTCCCATAACTTCCATGAAGCCACAGACCACATCTACTTGGTTCATCTCTGCAAGGCAAAACCTGGCAAGGCCTGAATGAAATACCAAACACAATAATCACTCAATTTATTATCCAATCAAAGCAAAGAGGGTCCTTTTATAATTCCTCCTTACATACAAATCTTTACTTATATTCTCTATCAAATTAACAGTCTACCCCTAGCTCCTCTAGGTTGTATAAAAGTCAGAGGAATTAACCCATAACTAAATAATTCATCTACACCGCTTTCTTTATCCAGAAGTAAAACAAGGCGAAAATGAGTAAAAATACCCAACTTCTAATTTCTCATTCTCACCTTAATCCATCTTTAGAGGCCATCAACAGGTCAAAAAATACATATATGCTAGCCTCAATTTCTACTCAAATAAATGCTCGCAGTCTCATTCTGTCCAAACTTTTGACTTCAACTAATTCTTATGCCTCCTTGAAACACTTACCCTTTTCTTTCTCCCATAACTGTACTCTTCTAATCTTCCTTCACCATCTCTTCATCTACATCCTCTTTTTCCTGTCATCATCTATTTGAGAACTTATTTGGAGGTTCTAGCAGAGGACAGCAGTTACTTGTACACCTTGACCAAAGAAGAGTCCTCTCCTCTATCAGAAAAGGCTGTCCTTTTCAACCAAGTACACAGCTTTAGGAGGGATGCACTTGGAGCAATGAGGGACACCTGCCTAGCCAGCCAGATCAGCCAAATCAACCCTGGCAATCAATGAAGTAACAGATGGCATAGCCAGATTACCCTTACATCCTCATCCTTTACTTGTATATCACCAAAGACATGCCCTCACCAACCTGCTCTTCTTCCTCTGGCTTATACTCACTTCGGTGGATGGCCTCAGTCAACTATGCTGATGACTCCACATGAACATTTCCCAGTCAAGCCCTCCAGGTGCTAGAGCAAACCCTCCTTATTTCATAACATTTACAATCAGATTGTCTTTATTGATTGCTTAATTCCTCTGGTCCATTCTTCCTCACCAGTATCTTATAATCAGCACTATATCTTCTTTAGGGAAAAACATCTAGGCCCTTATGACTTCACACAGATTCAAGCTTCCAATTACCTAAGTGATCTCATCTGCATCTATTTATCCCACCACCTCTCCACTCACAAATCCTTCTTGTACAGTGATGCCAGTATCAAATTTCCCTAAAACAAGGTAAGAAGCCCAAGAAAAGAAGCTATACTAGTCCTCTCCAGATGATTTCATCAAATCCCTTTAATGAATTTCCCTTATTTTATCTATTCAACCCACTCTCCTTTTCTGTTTCTTATCAGGCCAAAATCAGGCAGATCATATTGCTGCTCCCCCGCCCAACAATACTGCACCCATACTTCATATCCCAACAATATTCAACCTATTTCTGAAGATGGTTTCTAAATGTGCAGTTCTCAATCTCTTTTTTGGGATTTCTGTTACATTTATTTATTTTTTATTTTTTTATTTTTTAAAGATGATCGGTAGGGGCATCTTAACCCTTGACTTGGTGGTGTCAGCACCACGCTCTCCCAAGTGAGCTAACCAGCCATCCCTATATAGGGATCCAGACCCAGGGCCTTGGTGTTATCCGCACCACACTCTCCCAAGTGAGCTACAGGCCGGCCCTTCTGTAACATTTAAATTTGCTTTGTTTTAATTACAGCAAAACAACAGACTTCTAGACTATAACAATAATCCAGTGTCCTCTAAATTACTTTCATCTGTACTAACTAGTTTGTATATTTTAACAAATATCCTAGTCAAGAGGATTATAATGCACATAAAAGATTATTATACCATATCACATTAAAGTACTTTTAAACTTCTTCACATCAAGCCAGACAATTCCTCCAGATCTAAGGAAATAAACAACTTTACCTGAAACATGTTATCATCTCTGCTGCTACTGCTCTGTTTGGAAGATGACAGAGCTCTCGAAGTTTCTCCAGTCTTTTGTTTCTTTAAAGGTTTTTCTGGAGCAACTTGCTTTTTCCTCTTTAACTTGAAAGAAAAAGCAAGAATATGGTTAAAATGTGCACACGTAAGAATTAAGCACAGCTCGGGTTCAAAAGATTCCATTCCTTTTTAAGACTTAAGGGATCAAAAGACAACATTTATTTACTAAGAAAAAGTCATAAATGTACAGTCATGCATCACTTAACGACAAGAATACATTCTGAGAAATGTCATTCGTTAGGTTATTTATCTTTGTGCAAAAGTATATCATGAAAAAGAACAGCAATGAATTTTCCAATTATCTACACTGGTCACTAGCTGCATGAACGTGGGCCCACTATGTTACTAAGTCTCTCTGTGCCTCACTTTCTTCATGTTAAATGAGGATTAGAATAATAATCCCACAAAGTTATAAAAATTAAATTACAGGTAGGGTTTGTGCCTGGCACTCTGCAAGCACTCAGTGTTAGCTAATTGTTAACTAATTGCTATCATTTTGCTATGAGGATGGGTGGAAATATTTAAAAATGTAAGAATTCTAAGTAGAAAACAACCCGTTCACTTGGGGTCAGACCTCATGTGTCAAATGCTTGGCTTTCTACCTTAAAGGTCTGGTTTAACTTTGGGAGGGTAACCCTGTGGTTATGCTAGGCACTCCTCAACATATCTTGCAGTAAGCTTACACCAGCATCACCACAAACACATGGGCAATGCACTCAGTCATGACATTATGACTACAACGTCACTATGCAATATGAATTTTTCAGCTGCATTATCATCTTATGGGACCATCATCATATATGCTGTCAGTTGTTGACTGAAACGTTATGTGGCGCATGACTGTATACATAGACAAGTGACAGAACTATGAATTTAACCTATACTTCTATCTAATAGTGTTTTCAAACTGTGTTCTCAGGACTTCAAGATACTTCAGGCATGGGAATGGTATTAACCAGAGGGACAGTCATTTTGTGACTTGGGATCCCACATACGATTTCTTTGGGAGAAAAAAAAAGATGAGGCTGCTTTTGAATAACCTTTTGGAAACCACAGGTCTACTAAAGGTGGTTACTTATTTTTTTTACAAAACAGATACACTATTTAAGAAGAATATAACCAAATTTTCCATTTCTAGAACATGAATATTATTTATGCCCTGTCTATTCCAAAAGGGATTTAAATTAACTTAAGGAATTTATGACTAGGCAAATCTGAAGAGACTTATTTTGTACTGGGCATTGGAAGTCAATAATTCAAGAATTTCCTCAGCACAAAAATAAAAAAAAAAAATCACCAAAGATACAAATCACAATAATGTTTTAAAAACAGCAAAAATAAAAAAAAATAAGATACAAATCACAATAATGTTTTAAAAACAGCATTATAAAAGCTTTTTCTATGTATAGCCTCATTCTCAAAATGAGCTAACAGCCCATAAATAGCACTAGAGTTCCCAACCCAAACAGCAGAGGGCAGTCATGTTCCTTCTTAGTGGAAAAGTAGTTTGTTATTAAATTAATGTACTAAATTACATGAAGCGAGATAAAACAGTATACATATATATGTAAAACATGAAATGAAAAACATGGAGTATTTAATGTAAGTGCCTACAGGATTAATAGTACTATTTTGGACAAACAGCAGAAAGCAATTATTCTTTAAATCAGGGTCTAAGTATATTCCTTATGGACTAGCAGATGCCTGGCACACAGAAGGTCAATACTAATTTGTTGCATGAACGTATTTAAATGCCATACGGGGTGCAAATCAAAAAACTGAGATTTCCTCCCTCAAGTATAGCTATGTATGCTCTTTGAAGCCTTATTTCAACCTTTCAGGTGACATTACATTCTGTATTTATACTTAAAGGTTCCAACTTCTCCAAGATTCTCCTATAAGCTCTTGCTTTTCTTTTAGCTAACAATGCTAAGCTTTGGGAGAAATCAAAAGATGAGGGGCCTGCTGCTTTTGAATAAACTTTTGGAAACCAAAGGATTACTAAAACTAGTCAATTATTTTTTTTACAAAGGAGATTTACTAATTAAAAAGAATACCACCAACTCATTCCATTTCTGGGATACAAGAGTACTTCAAAAAGTTTGTGGAAAAATAGGATTAAAAGATAGTATGGGGCCGAGCCCGTGGCACACTCGGGAGAGTGTGGCGTTGGGAGCGCGGCGACGCTCCCACCGCGGGTTCAGATCCTATATAGGACTGGCCAGTGCACTCACTGGCTGAGTGCCGGTCACGAAAAAGACAAAAAAAAAAAAAAAAAAAAGATAGTATGACTCTTTTCATGAACTTTTTGAAGATACCTCATATGCAAACTTTTATGAAATAAAGGACAGTTCGCATGCAAGGAAGCCTTGACTGCAAGGTGAGTTGCTCGGTTATGCTCCATTGAGATGCTAGATTAGGTGGAATGCACCACTCACAGCGCAGTTGTCATCTAATGCACAAAAGGCCTATTCTGTGAAAAGGGTAGTTTCATGTTAGCTTTGCTGGGTGCTGATTTATCTAAAAGAATGGGACCAGAGCAAACAACATTCAAACTTAAAATGTACCAAGCCTAAAATTCAGTGATCTTTGTGGGCAGAATAAACACCAATGGCTGAAATGGTTATGAAAATTAACATAGGCATTCAAAGATTCTGGCCCAACTACTACAAAATATACCTACAGATTAGACAGATTTCTAAATAATGGCAAATACTGGCTCTGGACTAATGATAATTCTATTCTCCTAGGGTCTAAGGCAATGGTTCTGCAATTTTAGGGTTCCTAAAGATCCTTAATAGAAGACTTGTTAAGTCTGATTTAGGGACTGTGGATGTGCATCAAGCATCCTAGGCACTTCTAGTCAAGTGGTCCAGAGGCCATCTGCACTTTCAGAAACACCCATCCAGATTCTCATTTTAAGATTCCAGTATGCATTTTACTACGCTTCAGAACTGGATGTGGGCAATATTGCTGAATTAAGTAAAACAAAAATGATTTGGTGCAGTAATAGTCACCTTTTTATCAACTTCACTGTCAGAATCACTGCCTGACGAGCTTGAAGAAACAAGTTCCTTTGATTTTGGCATTCTGAAAGAAAAATATATTATGTAAATTTACAACTTGCTCCATTACCTTGTACTTAGTTCTCCCCCAATCAAAAAATCAAAGACAAGTTCTATGGTTCATTCTACCATTTTGTGGTACTAGAGTTGTTACAATGAGCACAAGTTTTAATCTACACTCTTCTAAATTGCAGAAAACAAGCAGAGTAGAATGTTCTGAATCCAGTAAGGAGGAAGAACTAAATGTCATACACACATTCCTACCTTTTATCTTTCTCAAAGATAGTGGCTCTTTTTATTCTTCACTTTAGTAGGGTTAGAAATTTATGGATAGGGTAGATTGCAAGGCAGCTGACAACAATTACTGTTAAAACCAGAAGAAATGTGAATAACCACTCAGTAGCACTTTACACTTATTAATGAGATCAGACGTAATGGAGAATTATTCACTGCAGGGAACTGACCCTAACATTCATGCAACAGGGGAAACAGCTGTACTATGCAGATGTGATATTTAATTAATTTTGCCATTATAATTTTTTTTCATATTTTGTATGCGTGAATTTTGACTTTTTGGTCATACCATCAAAATAACAACAGATACTAATGCAGAGTTCACAAAGCCACATATAATTCACAACAACTCATTACATTTTACACTAATTTTCTACTCTGGAATATAATTAAAATTTAAAGACTCTGTTTATGGGAGGGCATCACCTTTTTTCAAGTCCATTCCCCAGGTCCCCCCAAGGGGTAAACGTTTAGTGCCTTACTCACAAGTAGACGTTTACTCAGTGCCAAAGGGCAAGGCAGTGAGAAAACTATGCATTATTAGCACAGGCATCAAACGTGTTCCACAAGAGGAGGTCAAGGTAAAAGAAGTGGGCCATCTCAATCGTGATTGAGATGAATTAAATTCAAAAAGCTCTAAACATGCCCAACCCTGCCACGCTGATTTTAACTGAAGATAAGAATAAATTCAGAAGGGCAGGGCAACGTCCATAACTACGTTTCGCACATTTTTCCTGTTACTGCTCCATTTCACAACCTAATCTCCGAAATCATTTCAGTTCGTATTTTTATGGTAAGTGCTAATATAACTGCCAGAAAACCTTCTTTTAAAAGGTAATTAAATTGAACATAACTTATTTTTCGCTTTGAAACGTCAAGCATAACGACCATTTGTTATTAAAAGCTGCCTGGGGGCCTAAGATCATTTAAAAGAATTGTCTCGTACTTAACCCAAATAAGAAGTCTGTTCAAGAAAACAAGCTAACGGTAACTAAAGCCAGCCTTTTGAACTTCTGACAAAATACATTTTACTTTTACTTAACAAGCATTTACTGTTTCCCCCTCACCCCCACCCTCAACAGGGCAGCCTCGTAACTCAGGCAAACGATACTAAAAGCGCTGTTGAAGAATACGTACAAAACACAACTTTAAAAAAAAAAACAGCAAAAAAAAGAATCTTCAGCCTTCACTGATTGCGTGGGGGAAGATTACAAAAAACGAGGTGAAAATAAACTAGGACTTCAGGATACACGAACTCGGTGCAAGGCGAGGACGATGAGCACCAAGACGGGGAGGGGGTCGCGCGCTGCCGGGAAGCTGTGGGCCCCGCGGCTGGCAGCGGCGCGGGCGAGGGGAGACAGGTCGGTCGGAGGGGGCGTGGGAGGCGGCCAAGAGCCGAGGAGACGGCCTTGGGAAGAGGAGGGACTTGCACCAAGCGCCATTTTCTCCTCTCGAAGCGTTCCCTCCCCCCAAGTCGGCCATCCTCGGCCCCTGCCCCCACCGCCGGCCACCCCGTTCCGACCGGGTCCGCTCCCCGACTCCCCCGAGCACCCGTCCCGTGGCAGGAGTGGGGGCCCAAACGAGGCCAGAGGAAGGAGTACGCCGCGCACGCGCCCCCGCCCGGGCCAGGACTGCTGCCGCATTGTCCTGGGGGCGCCCCGGG
Source organism: Cynocephalus volans (assembly GCF_027409185.1). Taxonomy (NCBI): domain Eukaryota; kingdom Metazoa; phylum Chordata; class Mammalia; order Dermoptera; family Cynocephalidae; genus Cynocephalus; species Cynocephalus volans. The sequence goes on along the minus strand of NC_084461.1, from coordinate 29,932,060 downwards.
CCCCTCTCCGTGGCTCCTCGCCCGGCCGCGCCCCTCCGCCGGGAACCGCCGCACTCGCCGCCTAGGCACCGTTCCAGGGACGGGCGTCTGGCGTGGAGGGGCCGACAGAACGTCGGGCACGGGGTCGAAGACGGAGAAGGGGGCCCAGCGGAGCCGGGGCGGGGAAGGGGGAGGTCAGGCCGGGCCGCCATTTCCCACGGCCGGTGAAGGGAGGTGAGGGCAGCAGCAGCTCGTGGCCCGGCGGGGGATCAGGAGGGATGGGGCGGGGGCGGGGGTCCCGTGCACTCACGCTCCGCTCCCACAGTCGAACACCCTCCTGCTTGCTCGCTCGCGACTGACAGAGAACCGGAAGTGACGCCAACCAAGAGACACCGGCCCCGCCCCGCTGGGACCGCAGACACGTGACGGGGTGTGGCCTCCCGCGGAAACAGACACCGAGGCCCTTTCCAGGGCCTTAAAGGGACCGCGCCCCCTTGTCCTGAATAGATTCCAAGAAATGAGGTGCTGCAAAGATTGCATGTGATCTATGAGTGAATGAGGGAGCTAATGAAACAGGAGTGACGAGGACCCAGCTTTACACTTGTTCAATAAATGTTTTTCTATTGAAGTGAAAGGGTATTACTGAAAAAGATCAATACTGGACCATTTTCCCAGAAATGATCTTCTTCCTACCCAACACCACCCTCAGTATATGACTCTGGCTGGTAAAATTCAAAGGAAGGAAGCCAAAGTCACGGCGTTTAATTCCGGAAAGTGCAAAAAAATCTTTGTAGAAGCACTGGGCTGCACAACCATTATCCCTATATTGAAGTCCTAGAGGTGTAAGGCAGTTCACAGAAGGCAAGAGAAATCCATACTATAAGTAGAAATATAGCTAACAGATTATTTGAATATATATTTGATGAATGCCCACTACAACCAAGAATAAATATAAAGTTACATTTATTCAACAAAGAGTTATCAAAGGAAAATGTGATATATATACACAATTGGAATACTACTGTGCCATAAAAAAGAATGAAATGCTGCCATTTGCAGCAACATGGATGAACTTAGAGAAAGTTGTGTTAAGTGAAATAAGCCAGGCACAGAAAGAAATACCATATGTCCTCACTCGTAAGTGGGAGCTAAAAAATAAACAAATAAATCAAAGGAAGAAAGGAAGGAAAATACATTGAACATTCAAAAGAAGAGAACAGAACTGAGGTGACCAGAGATGGGAAAGGGGGAGTAGAAGGGGGTAACGGAGGAATTGGTAAAGGGATATGAAAAATGGTTACCCTGTCTAATGTTGACTATATTAATTATCCTGATTTCAGCATCACGTACTGCACACGGGTATTGATACTCAATTCTGTACCCCACGGATATGCATAATCAACTATGTTACCATAAAAAAAAATTTTTTTTAATGAGTTATCAAGGACCAGCCCTTGGCTCACTCGGGAGATTGCAGTGCTGATAACACCAAGGCTGCAGGTTCGGATCCTATATAGGGATGGCCAGTTAACTCACTGGCTGAGTGTGGTGCTGACAACAGCAAGCTAAGGGTTAAAATCCCCTTACCGGTCATCTTTAAAAAAAAAAAAAAAAAGAGTTATCAAACACCCACTATGTGTCAGACACTGTATGAGGCACTTTACATGTCTTACTAATCCTAACAAGCACTTTCCAAAGTAGGAATGATTATTCTCTTCATTTTATAGATGAGGAACCCAAGGGTCAACAGATTAAATAAGTTGCCCAAAGTTACAAAGGGAGTGAGTCATGACTCAAACTCACATTGCTACCTACTGAGGAAGAATGGATAAGCTCTAGCCCACTCAACTTTATGCAGTGTCAACCTAGATGGCCACTTTTAAAAAATGAAACACTGTATACTTCCTTTTATAAGAGGTTTCAAATACAAGCAAAAGTAATCGGTGGTGATAGCAGTCAACTTACCCTGGAGGCTACCATTTGGAAACAAGAAAGGAAGGAACCTGTTGAGGTGCTGAAAGTATCTTGGTGTGGGTGGTGGTTACACAGATGTATACAGATGTAAAATTTTACTTAAGATTTGTGTGTTTTAGAGCATATAAGATATACAGATTGCTATGAATTGAATGTCTCCCCTCCCTCCTCCCTCACTGAAGCTTAAATTGTGTCCCCCAAAGTTCCAGGTATTGGAAACTTGGCCCCCACGGTGACAGTGGTGAGAGGGTGGGAAATCCTACTGTGATGATCGAAAGAGTGGGACCTTGGGGAGATGACTGGATTGTATGGGCCATGCCCTAGTTCACAGGCTTGATTCTAAGGGCTTTAAAAGGAAAGCACATGAGAGTTTCACTATCTCTCTCTGCTTCTGCCTTCTCATCATGTGATACCCTGCATCACTGAAGCCACCACTAAGGAAGACCTTCACCAGATGTGTTTCCTGAACTTTGGACTTCCTAGCCTCCAAAACTATAAACAATAAATTTTGTTTTCTTATAAATATCCAGTTCCAGGTATTTTGTTATAAACAACAGAAATGGACTAATACAGAAAATTGGTACCAAGAGTAGAGTGTTGCTTATAACAAATATTTGAACATGTGGAAGTGACTTTGGAACTGGGTGTTGAGGAAAGGCTAGAAGAATTTGAAGGAGCAGGCTAGAAAAAGCCTAGATGCTGGTGGGAGTTTAGAAGACAAGAAAACCAGGGAAAGTTTGGAACTTCTTAGAGACTGGTTAAATGGTGGTGAGCAGAATGAGGACAGAAATATGCACAGTAAAGGATCCTGGGTGTAAATGAGAAGAGACTTATTGGAAACTGGGGCAAAGATCACCTTTGCTATGAATTGGCAAAGAAACTGGTTACATTCTTCTCATGCCTAGAATTTTTATGGAATGTGGAACTTCAAGGTACTGACCCAGGGTATTTGGTGGAAAAAAGTTTCTAGTCAGCAAAATATTCGGGAAGCTGCATGGCTACTTGTAACAGCCTAGGCTTAGTTATGGTGGCAAAGGCATAACATAAAGTAAAGCCAGAATTTAAAAGGGAAGCTGAGCATAAATATTTAGAAAATGTGCAGCCTGGCAATGTGGTAGAGAAGCAGAGAGAATGCAATGGTTCAGCTCGGTGCCCATTTGTTAAGAAGATTAGTACAAAAGAAAAGGATTATCAAGAGAAGGCAAAAGAGGCTCTGAGGTATTTCAGAGATCTTGGAGGCTGTGTCTTCCATTACAGGCCCAGAAGCCTAGGGAGACAGAATTGTCTTGGGGAACACGCCTGAGGTGCCCTCCACAGGCTCGTTGCCCAAGGCCACCTCAGGAAGCTGCTCCCCACACAAGCACCCCAGCTGCTTTGGCTTCTAGCTGTGGCTAAATTGGTCCCAGGTGTGGCTTGACCCACAGCTTTGGAAAATACAAGGTGGAAGCCTTGGCAGTATCCATGTGGTGTTAGGACTACAGGCTCACAGAATGCCAGAGCTATAGAGGCTTGAGAGCCTCCACTCCAGTTTCAAAGGAGGTAAGGAAAAAGCCTGGAGGCCCAGGAAGAGATCTGTCACACGGGTGAAGTTATTGCATAGAGTCTTCACTAGAGCAATGCCAAAAGGAAATGTGGGTCAGAGTTGCAGCAGAAAAACCCAATCAAGGCCATGCTTAGTGGAGCCATGAGAGCAGGACTGCCATGGAGACCCCAGAACTATAGAGTTACCAGTGTGCAACACCAGCCTGTGAGAGCTAAAGCATGGCAGGAGACCAGGAAAGCCATAGAAGAAGAGCTGCCAGAGGACTTAGGGACCCCCACACCAACATGCAGAGGACGTCGAACATGGAGTCAAGGTACCTGATTCGCCAGCTTTGAGATTTAATGCTTGCCCTGCTGGGTTTCAGACTTGTTTAGGATCTCTTACCCCATTCTTTTGGCCTATTTCTCCCTTTTTGAATGGGACTGTGTACCTATGTTTGTCCCACCATTGTACCTTGGAAGTAAATAACTTGTTTTGATTTCACAGATAAGTCTTTGGACTTTTGAGCAGAAACAATTAAAGACTTTGGGAATGAAATTAATGTAGGTGGAAAGAACATGAGTGTTGGGGCATCAGGGGCAGAATGCTGTGAATGCCCCCCCCAAACTCATTGAAGCTTAAATTGTGTCCTCCAAAGTTTCAGGTATTGGAAACATGGCCTCCATTGTGACAGTGCTAAGGGGATGGGAAATCCTATTGTCATGATTGAAAGGTGGGGCCTTGGGGAGGTGACCAGATTATAAGGGCCTTGCCCTAGTTCATCGATGTGGTTCTGAGGGCTTTGAAAGGAGAGCACATGAGAGTTTCTCTGTCTCTATCTGCTCTGCCATCTCACAATGTGATACCCTGAGTTTCTGTGGTCACTACCAGGACAAGGCCTTCACCAGATGTGTTCCCTGGATGTTGGACTTCCCAGCCTCCAAAATCATGATCAATAAATTTTGTTTTCTTATAAATTACCCATTTCCGTATATTTTGATATAAGCAAGAGAAACAGACTAATACACAGATGCTCCTTAATTTACAATGGGGTACTTCCTGATAAATCCATTATAAATTTAAAATATTCTAAATCAAAAATGCACTTATTACACCTAACCTATCAAACATCATAGCTTAGCCTAGACTACATTAAACATACTGAGAACACACATTAGCCTACAGCTGGGAAAAATCATCTAAAGCCTATCTTATAATAAAGTGTTGAATATCTCATGTAATTTATTGAATACTGTACTGAAAGTGAAAAACAGAATGGTTGTATGGGTACTCAAAGTAGTGTTTCTACTGAATGCCTATTGCTTTGCGCTATTATAAAGTCAAAAAATCATTAAGGTGAACCATCATAAGTCAGGGACCATCTATACTTTAATAAGAAAGTTGGAAAATAAAATAAAAAATAAAAATATTAAAATTAGATTGTAAAAAGAAGAAACACACTCAGTAACCACCGTTTTTGCTTGGTAGCTTGGTAGCCTGGAGCTTGCACACCCAAAGGCCGTTAGGGAAGCTCCCACCTGGATGCTAAGGCCGGATGACCAAAGTTTCCTTGGGCACAATAGTGCCCTGGGGAGTTGTGAGGGAACCCACTGCTCAGGATGTCTGGTTGGACTGGGCTCACATTGAAAGGATTAACAGGCTACCTGGTCCCTGGAAGCCATGGATATGATTGTCCCTGGAAAACTGGGTGCTGGCCGGAGATGGGACTGGGTTCACAGCCTTTGTCGCAACTTTCCCTCCCTCTCCTCCAAGATAGAAAGAGCTACAACTCCCTTTAATCCGGTACAGGGAAATGCCCAGAGGTGCTTCCCTGGTTCATTCACTCATTCAATATGAGTGAATATAAGCCCAGCTGAGCTCTCTGTGCACATGTCTAGGTACAACAAAGAGAGTGTTAGGAGTAAAGAAATATCTATTCCTCTAAACTCAAACCCACTGGGGTCCAAGCAACTCTGCTTTGAGATCCTCTTGCCTGCACTGAATGCAGAGGGGAGAAAGCAAGCCTTCCTTCGTGGCACAGCTATGGAATTGTGCATGCTTAAAGCAGCCACCAAGAATAAACTAAGCCTCCATGAGCAGCAGGAGAGGACACAGTGCCAAGGAGGCAGAGGAGACCACAGTCCTGAGCAGAGTAGCCCTTGGTAAGAACAGTGCTCAACTGAGACCACCAGGCCCTCAGCCAATCACATTCCTTGCAGTAGGAGATCATGGCTGCCAGACCAGAGAACGTATGTTGCACAGAATCCCAACATATGAAGAGGGACAGCAGGCAGAGGAATGGTAAGGAGTTTGGCAAAGTAGAAGATGGAATCCTGTAGAAGTTCAGAATTGCAGACTACAGGTGCCACGGAAAGCTGAGGAGAGGCAGTGGGTTGAAAAAAGGGGGAGTGTTTGAGCCTACAAATGGAGCAATTAGACCCGTGGTCCCCACCCCCACACACCCTCACAGGAGAAGAGAATGCTATATTCTCTGGAAAAACTGGAGTGTGAGGGTGGAATGTGTGAAGGGGGTGAGAGGCAAAGAGCAAGGAGAAGGAATCAAAATCTGAACACTGAATGTGAAAGCATCCCTCCTCAGACCCTTCCCCAGCACCACTTGACTTTCTGGAGTTTTATTTGGCGACTGGCCTGTACAGGGATCCGAACCCTTGACCTTGGTGTTACAACACTGCACTCTAGCCAAGTGAGCTAACCAGCTAGTTCTCCACTTGACTTTTAAAGGATTAAATGCAGACTAAGACACAAATTAATTCCTTACAGCATTTTTTTATAAAACTCTTAACCACAATGAAATCAAAGTTACTATGAACATTACACTGCTGCCATGCACTGTCTCAGGACCCTGCACGTCTCCACATCCACCTAAAGAAATCCCGCTTAACATTCAAGGTAAACCAAATGCACTTAAATGAATCTAGCAGTCCCTGCATCTCCACCCCTTCCCCCTCCAACAGATGTTTTTATTCAGATTCTGTGTCACTGAGGGAACCGGGCAGTGCACGTGCCACCGTTTTGGTTGGTTTCAGTTCTCTGAGCTTCCAGAGGTGAAGAACTGTTAAGGAGATATGCATTTTTAGAAGGAGGGAGACCTGATGCTTTGCATGCAAATTTAGTTGGCTCAATTTTCTTGGGTGTGACACTTTGTAAAACTAATAGAAACCCTTGATCCTAAGTGTTGTCCATCTTTTAAAAAGTAAATTCAACTCAAAAAATAATTTTTTACACTTGGGTGGAAGAGGAAGGAAACTTTTTTTTTAAAACAAATTAGGACTGCAGTTGTTTTCAGTTAATGAGAGGGAAGGCAGAGTAATTAAAATGCATTTGTATAAGGTAGGGAGGAGAACTGCTCCTTTTGTAGGAAAGTTCCTAGATGGCATCTTTGAAAGTGAAGGGGCCCCCAACCCCTACTGCAGGCCTGGGTCTGGACGAAGTGGATGATCCTAAAAGGAAGCTAAATAAATGTGCTGAACTGGGAGAAATCTGTAGCTTTCCCAGAAAGGGAGGCAGTTTGGGGAGCAAGAGTGAGAAGAAAAAGAGTGAAGGGAATAACTCAATAACTATGCCAGGATCAGAGCTGAGGAGACAGTCAGGGAGAAATTGCTGGAGGCCTGGAGTGTGGCTGGGGACTGTTAAGTGGTTGCGTTGTGTTGTTGACATCCTCCATTACTCATTTATTCCAAAACTTCAGAAAAAGACTTATCCAAATAGCCGGATATTATTTTGAAATGTTACCCAGTGTGGCTCTTGTTCCTAACACTTCCTGCTTTCTGACGTTCACCCTTCCCCCATCCCACATTTTCTCAGCTACAGCATTCCACAGGGAAAAGGACATTATAGGAGAGCACAGGGGTCAGATTCCTGACTTTTGAATTTTAAACTATTAGGATTCCAGACATAAATTATAGATTTAAAATAATACATGACTAGTCAAAACCAGTTCTTTCTGCTCCCTCCCTACCCCTCCTCTAGATATTATTGAGACTGTGGAAGCGAAGAGTGAAGAGTCAAGGAGAAAGGAGATAAGACTCCTCTTCAATGACTTTGAGGAGCAGCTCTGCTCCCTGTCCCCAGATCAGCCTTGGGGAAGGAAGGAACCATCAAATCCCTGGAGGGTTTGGGGATCTGTGAGCAAAGCAAACCAGAGCCTTGCTTTCCAGGCAGGCAAGCTCTCAGAAGTCCTCTGTACCCTTCAGAGTGTGAGTAGAGGTGTCTGTGTGTTATGTCAGTTATGGCAGGCCTAAGACAACCTCACCATGTCCTTGGATGCCCCAGGGTACTGCAGGACTCAGTGGAATATCTTTCTCTCTGGCCAAGAACGGCACAGATGTGTCACTGACAGCCAGCAGATCTGCAGAGGCCTTGCATTCGGGACAAGGAGATCTCACCAGCCATGACCTGCATAGAGCTGGTGGAGCAAAGGGCATCTCAACAAATACCAGTGTGAAGAAATAAGCACAAGAGCCAGACAAGATGAACTCTTAAGCGAAGGCCAGCATAGACAGACAGGAAAATAAACCACCCTGGATGCTCTGACATCATATAAGCTTAGACTCTAGAAGGGGAGAAAGAGAGAAGTCGAGAAAGAGAGAAGGGGAGAAGTCATGAGTTTGACCTGAAATTGGCCAATATTAAGCTTCTGCCACTACATGGAATGGTGATCATTAAACACAATCACAGAAAAATCAAGCAAGTCGCATTTCTCAAGATCCTGAATTTGTAGCACAAGAGTCTCACCAGTAACATGCAAAGAGGAGGAAACAAGAAATAAATGGAGGGGAGCAGTGTTATGTGTTAGGGCACAGAGTGAGGTCAGCAGCCTTGGCTTAGCATCCACGCTAAAACAGGGAAGCAGATCACAGCAGGGAATAACGAGGAGAACATGACTGCCTCCAGAATATTTTGGGGAAACTTAGAATGCTCGAGGCTCCATGGCACATGAAATGGTAGCACTAATCATTCCATTTGGATGTTAAAGGATATCATGGCTTTGGAAGTCTAGAGATCTTGGGAATACCTAGTATGGGGCCATCTGGATCATACATGCAAAAGGTAAAGCAAGTGAAAAGGAGCCCTGGGCACCCTGCAGTGCAGTGATTCTAAAGAGCTGGGAAGGGAGAGGGTGCAATATAAGGGTGGGTTGTTATGGACTGAATACTTGTGTCCCCCAACCAAATTCACCTGTTAAAACCCTAACTCCAATGGGATGGTATTAGGAGGTGGGGCCTTAGGGCACTAATCCTATTCATGAGGGTGTTATGAGAAGAGACTAGACAGAGTTTGTTTCCACTCTCCTGCTCTCCGCCATGTGAGGATTTACAACAAGATGGCCATCTACAAACCAGGAAGTGGGTGGGCCCTCACCAGATCTGCAGCCACCTTGATGTTGGAGTTCTCAGCCTCCAGAATTGTAAGAAATAAATGTTTGTTGTTTAAGCTGCCCAATCCATGATATTTCTGTCAGAGGAGACTAATACAGGGATGGTATACCCTCTCCTCAAGAGGAGAAGCATCTATCTTGACAGGATGTGAGTTATATCACTCAGATGCACTAAAGGGAGAGAAAGTCAAGAAGAAAAAAGCTTTGCTTCACAGGCTTTGAAGAAGATAAGAAAAGTCATTTCCTACCCTGCTAAGACTGTTAGAGAGGAAGGAGCCAGCAAGTGCATTCACCTGGTATTAGACAGGCCTGGCTTCCATGGGATGTAACACTGGCTCCCAAAGCCAACAGCAATCAAAAGCAAAGGGAACACAGTTCCTCTGTCAGCAGCTGTAGGCAATGCTGGTCATCTGGAGACCAAAGAGGAAAACTTGATATGGGTGAGAGAGAGAGAAGGAAGGACTGGATTTCCTCCCCAATGGGGAGAGCTATGACCCACTCACTAAAATTTTCTTCTACCCAACCAGCTGCTGTAGGCCCTTGTATTTTACCCACTCTCAGAAATTAACTTTCATAGTACAACATAAAAAAGTTAATAATTCTTAATTCCAAAAGTTTAATACTTATTTTCACTCAAGTAATTACAAATAAACATGAATTATGTGTAAGGTCATATGCAATGAGTAACAGGAATATATTTAAGGAAGCTATTTAAACACAAACTGCTGAGCATTTCTCCGTGAGGGTGACTTTCTTGAACTCTGTACTAGAGCTATTCTTAGATCCAACTTTCATTTGAAATGCTGTGTCACCTTGTATAGAAGAATGCATTTTATAATGGCATATATATATATATATACATATATATATATATATACCATTTTTAGTAGGTGAATAGCTTAACTCCTCTTACTAACTATACCTGACTTATCTAATGCACTATAAAATAGTGTGATTAGTTTCTAGTAAATATGCCATAACTTACATCTGAATGAGTGTTTTCTCCTTCAAAAGTCATCTTCTTGTAGGCTATATAATCATCACAATGACTCTGACATCAGTTAAAGTTAACTTTTAGAGCTCCACTTTGAGAATGGATGTCAGAGCTTGAGGCATTGTCTTTTATATGTCCCTAGTGACAAGAAATTTGTAAAGAGCAAAAAAATTTCTAAGATCCATGATCAGTAATATGAGTAATTAAGACATTTATAAAATGATATCCTTGTATGGATCACTAATCGGCCCTGGTAGCAATTTTGAAAAAAAATGTTGAAAGTACAGATGTAGGAGCGTTGTTTGAACAAATACATAACCTCCCAAAGAGACTATAACAGAGGGCAGTCCATTTATGTGTCTATCACTTACGTAAACTTTTTTGGTGTGCTCAATACTTAACATGCATACTATGTTGCTATGCTTGTGATAGTCAATGAAACCAATATGAAAATCCAGTCCAAGTATTCCCCTCTTTAGGTGGGGCCCAGTGCTTGGCTGGCTAGCTGACAAAGGGTTAACAGACAATCAAATACTATCATCATCTCTGCTGGAACAAGAACTCAATCTGCCAACAGCCCTGCAGTGCTCTTTGGCCAGAAACCACAGGACTGAGTGATGCCTGCGTTGAGAAACCCAAATAATACAATTTGGCAACACCTCCAGAATACTGGAGTTCAGGATAGCTATGTAGGGTATTCAACTCTGAACCATCATAGAAACCAACAGCCCAGGGTCAAAATTACAATGCCATTTTATCAATTCTGAGTGTGGTCTTTTCACACCATTGTGGTCTCTTCATACCATCATATCTTCAGTAAATGCACTTGTCATTTAAAGAGATCAGCTTATCACTTTCAGTTTCAAAAATTTCACTGTGATTAACAAACCAAGACAGGTGTATAGATTCTGGTATATCTGTTTTTTAAAAAGGTGTACTTTTTGTATTACCTTATACCAACATCCTTGTCCCTCAATGACTTCTGCTAGATTGCCAAGGCCTAGACTTCAAGAATTAGTTTTGTTCTTCATGGCAGTGCCCAAGCTATAATTGACTTTATATCCCTGAATATGACAATGCTGAATATGGAAACTCATGTAGATGTACATCTAAGTCAGACTTGGACATAACATAAAACAAGGAAAACATGGACTCTTTCAGCTTAAATGTTGCTGCAAAAAAAAAAAGAAAGAAAGAAAACATGGACCTACATACAGAGGGACATAGCAAGGCGAAGAAATTAGCAATATCATTCCCGCATTTTTAATGAAAATGTGAATGAATAATTTTCCTCACCCTATTTAAAAGGCTAATTTCTTTCCAAATTTTGTTTTATTTATTCTCTAATAGAACTTAAGCTGTTATAGTTGTTAAGTAGATTCCTCAACAATTCTCCTTTCTTATACTCTGCTGGTTTAGTTTTCTGTTCTTCCTTGCTTTTAGCCCTTGCTCAAATTTTGTCTTTCGAGAAACTTCTACAAACACCTTACCACATTAGATTCTGCTGAAATATATTAGTAGATTACTAATTTCTTTGCTCTGAGGATCTAAATCTTTTTTTAAAATGAGATATTTCTTCTATGAATTTGAACAGTTCTTCTCCAGGATAGTTTTCTAATAAAATTTGCCCTTTTAAACAATCTATACAAATTCACATTTCTATAGGTTATTTGTGAAATTTTTATTAATTCTTTAGTATTCTGACCTGGGTCTCACCTCTAAAGATGAATTAGGAGTTCAGATTCAATAGCATAAATGTCTTTGTGTCAACTCTACATAGGAAGTGGAGATTTCTTCCCCAGAACATAATATCAAAGAGTTGCAACTAAATCCAAGCAGAACCCTAGATGTGCAGAATGGGTGATATCCATTGTGGTTTAATGAGAAAGTAGGTGGAACTAGTAAGTGTGTCTCAGCAGTGATTCTCCAAAAGGGACTGGTAGAGTCCTGCTTTGTGAAGAGACACTTAGAGAATGCATAATGAGACCTTCTTCAGGCCCTCTGGTGCCAAGTACACTGAACATCAACCCCTGTGATCTGGAAAACGGATCAACTGACAAATTCATTGAATACCTGACTATGTGAAAATCATTGAGCTTGACTCTAAGAACACAGAAGTCTGAGTTGGGAGTTGGCATCATCTACAAGCACCCACCAGGTGCACATTACATATGTTATTTCACTGAGTATTCACATCAACTACCAGAGAGAGGTATTTTACCCCATTACACAAAGGAAGATACTATAGCCAGATTGGTGAAGGGAGTTAAGGAAGTTAGTGGGTTGAATTGTGTTCCTCCAAAATTCAAGTCCTAAAGCCCAGTACCTGTGAATGTGACCACATTTAGAAATAGTGTCTTTACCAATGTGATCACATTATTGCGAGGTCATACTAAACTAGGGTGGGCTCCAAATCCAATGACTGGTATCTTTATAAGAGAAAGGAGGAGGAGATTTGGATACAGAGACACAGAGAAGAAGGCCATGTGAGGACAGAGGCAGAGATTAGAATGATGTGTCTACAAGCCGAAGAACACCAAGGATTGCTAGCAGCTACCAGAAGCTAGAAGAGCTAAGAAAGGATCCTCCCTTAGAGCCTTCAGAAGGAACATGGCTCTGCCGACACCTTGATTTTGGACTTCTAACCTCCAGAACTGTGAGAGAATACATATCTGTCATTTTAAGCCACCCAGTTTGCAGTAATTTGTTACAGCAGTCCTAAGACTCTAAAACAACACCAGTGTCACACAGCTGCTGAGTAGCAGCACTGGAGTTTGATCCCAGTTGTTTACTTCCTGGATACCAAGCATAACCTATATGCCATGCTATCAGTGAGGGCTTTTGTTGCCACCTGATTCCTGAATCTATTCAAGGCTGCTCAGACTTTAGAGCCAAGTAGAAGTAGTAAACTGGCTGAATTCAAGCTGAAAATTACAGGTGCCCAAACTGCAATGTTCAGTCTCTCAGAGAATCACTATGTAGGGAGCTGTACAGAGGATGGAAAAGATGCTAAAGAGCTGGATCTAGAGACCACAGTGACATTGACCATAATAGGGCTACGGCAAGTCATTTTGGCTCTTGGGGTCTCAATTTCCTGTTCCCATCAGAGGCCAGGCTAAATATTCCACGGGACAACTGTGTAACCAGTTGGCTGGACCCCCTACTAACCATTTATATTTGCACTTTTGTTTCTTTGTTTGGTCAGTAGTTGTATTTTCATTATTTATTTTTAAAATGTTTTGCCATTGGATTGGTCACATGCACGTTTAAATGTTTCTGTTTGCCTCTTTTCATTCTCAGGAGTTAAAATAATGGAAATATTTCAATGTAGTGCACAGTATTTCTTGCTCCTTCTGAAGCAGCTCACACTTTTAATGAAGGGCCTACGCCAGAACAGTGCCCTTGTTGCCACAACAGGTGCAAAAGAGAACTGGGCTGTTTCGAAGATAAGAGCAGTGAAGCATCCCCAAAGTAAGTATAGTACAGCAAATAACCTTTTGAAACCATCAACCGTGCAGAGTAACGTAAATACTAAATTGGGTTGTTTTCAAGGATGACCTTTCTTTAAGAATGTAAAATAGGTAAAAATGCATCTGCCTCTTCAAGCTTTGACTCTGAACAGAATGAAGCAAAGTCCCCCGGTGACGTAGTATCCAATCTGACAGATGTGGAAAGTAGATTATTCTTAGCTAAGAAGAAGAACTAGGCTATTCTCACTTTGATTTGCCCTTCTTTGTGTGTGCCCAAAAGAGTGCTGTTTATATAAAGTTCTAAAATCAAAAGACTAATACAGTTGAGGAGCTTTCGAGGCACCTCCTAAACACAGGTTCAGTTTTTTCTCTTTCAGCTACGGGAGATGCAGTGACTGCCAAAGGGGAGAGGAAGAAGGTGATTTTTTTTTTTTAATTGAAATATAATTGATGGTGCATATCTGTGGGGGTACCACGTTGAATATCAATACTTGTGTGCAATATGTCATGCTCAAATCAGGAGAATTAGTATAGCCAACATTACACAATGTAATCATTTTTTGTGGCCCTTTACCAATTTCTCACTAACCTCCCTTTCCCCTCCCCTTTCCCATCTCTGGTAACCTTAGTGCAAGAAGGTGATCACAAGTGCGAAGAATGTGGAATTCCCTCCTGAACTGTCTCCCAGAGGTGGAGATCCCCACAGCTTCACAGCATCATAGTAACTGTTTTGTGTCATTTTCAACACACAACCAGATGATAATAATATTATTAGCAGTATTGTTCTTATTATTTTTGTCTTTTTATTATTCTAATGTGGGAGAATCTGATTCCCTGAGCTTAAATATGGGATGCCTGCGGGATGCATACATGTATACACACACACACACACACACACACACACACAAGGGTTCTTCAAAAAGTTCATGGAAAGATTCGTATTATCTTGTAATTCAATTTTTCCACAAACGTTTTGAAGTACCCTCTATACACACACACACATGCACACACATTAAATTAGGTTATCAATTGCTGCTGAATAAACAAGGAATGTCTCTTTAACACAACAGGAGATGCCAATAAAATTAATACTGAATAAGTACTATAAGCAAGGTACTATGCTACCATTTTGAGACAAAGATGATGCATTCAAAAGATAAAGTGATTGCTGATGGGTATGAAGTTTCCTTTTCTGGTAATGAAAATGTTTTAGAATCAGTGATGATAGCTGTATAACTTTGCGAATATACCAAAAACCACTGAATTGTACACTTAAAAGGGTGAATTTAATTGAATATGAATTATATCTCAATTTAAAAAAAAAAAAAGATGATTAAAGAATGGCTAGTATGTGCCAGAGATTCTGTGCTAGGCACTGTGTAAAACACAGCTAACCTTTCGAGTCATTTACTATGTGCCAAACTCTGTGCTAAGTCCTTTGCATACATCTTATCTGATCCTTATAACCTCTTTAGAGGGAAGGAGTATTAGTACATCATTTTACAGCTGAAAAAAAAAGGATTTAGAGAGTCCTTTGCTCAAAATCGTATGTGTAAAATTAGGTCGAATCATATGAAACTGCCATTTTGTATGCAGTTCTTGTGTTCAAACGTCATCAATTTCTTATAGCTTAATCTAATAGGTAGCTTTATCTGTCCAAATCCTCAAAGTGTATATCAGAAAACCACTCTAGCCAGAATAGGCAGCAAAGGACCACAAAGGTAATAGCCTAGGTCCCTAAATGACAATGTGCACCAGAAAGGAATTCATATGAGCAAGAAATAAGCTTCTACTGCGTGAAGCCACAAATAATTTGAGTTTTGTCTGTTACAGCACCTTTTCTAGCACCTTCACTCTAAAGAATATGCCAGGTTTACTGGTCTTCAAAGCCTGTGCTCTTACCTGCTGGTGATTTGTCTCCTTCGAGGAGCAGAATCTGGTGATAGATACATGTACCGTGAACTAGAATACTAGAATGAAAAATAGAAATGAGTAAGTTCCACAAGAGTGGACGAAATAACAAATCACAGGGTTAACGTAACAAAGAACACAAAAAACTGTGTCTTAACCAAGTAAGGGGCTTATTGTTCTCACAAAGCAAGAAGTCTGGAGGCACGCAGTCCGGGGTTGGCAGACCATCTCTACAACTCCATGAGGGACCCAAGATATGTCCTCCCTTCCACTCCATTGTCCTCAGTGTGTGGTATTCTGAAAAGAAAGGATAAGTCAAAGGACAAAGGTGAATGCCAGTGAAATAGAACCCCTTTTAAAGAACTTTCTCTGTTGCACTGCTGGGGCCCTGAGGTATGGAGCCGGGGTGTGGAATATACTAAAAAGCATATGTACTTCACAGGGCCTGGTTGTCCAAAGCCTTGCAGTTTCAAATATTGACCTTGCAAGGACAGGAAATTTTCCCCAGGCTAGTGAGTCTTTGTTGCAAGATAAGAATTGTGGCACAGCAGGTTGCTGGCTCAAAGACAGACTAGTTACTGATTGCTATGTAAAGATACTGAGAGATTGCTGTAACAAGGAATGTTTGCTAAGATCAAGCTTGTGTTGATAAGATCACTTAATTGTCTACTGGAATGTCATCTGGCTTGTTTCACTGAAAGTTACCAGCCTATACTGTTAAACTATAACCCCACCTATGTCTCTTAATGTAACTTCCTGGTCTGGAAAATAAATGCAGGAAGAGAACCTCAATTTGGCATTAATTTCCCGAGGAAGGGTTGCCTCTTGCTGGAGGGCCCCAGGGAAGTTAACCACTTCGGGGCTTCTCACTGCTCAGAAGAGATGGGCTTTGAGTAATCCTTTACGTCTCTGTCACCCAGGGGAAGTGGGGTGACAAATCCATGGGGGGTGAAGCAACACAAAGCAACACCAGGGGAAGCCAAACCCAGCTTCAATCAGGTAAAGATCACACCAAAAACACCATTTTCACATGGGTAGCCCTCTATAGCCACTGCAATTGCCGTGGTCGCCACAAAAGCAGATAGTCTCTATAGCAGCAGTCACAACCACCATGCAGATGGCATGACAGACTGTCAACTGCATTGACACAGGAGAGGCACCAGCAGAGACCAAAAAAAAAAAAAGAAGAGGTCCTCTCTCTCCACAAAGTCACTCCAGAGTAATAGAAGAAGCGTCTGATTTACAAAAATAGAGGAGGACTCGATCACACCTGTCTCAGTGCTGGACAGATCATCTAGGCAACAAACCAAAAGAGGAGCAGTTAATCTATCAGACAGAGAGAACAAATCTATGGTTATTAGATGGGGGAGGGGAGAGGGGAGCTATTGCTAAGGGGCATAAAGAGTAAGTATGATTTGTAACAGTGAATACACTAACAAAAAAATAAAATAAAAATGAAAAACTTTTCTGAAGTCCTTCACAGGAATGACCACTTAGTAAGAACTATGTTGGTGGCTTCTTGCAGCTTCTAGGGAGACTAAGAAATGTGATTATTTTTAAAATGGTCACATTCATCACCCTGTACATTTAAAAAACATGTGCCTTCTCCCGATGAGGCTGTCCCAGAGAAAAGTAAAAGGGGTCCCAAAATGCAGGAGAAAAAAAGAAGCCAGAGATGTTTGATAGTTACACTTTAAGCTCATGTTGCCAGGAGGATTGGGAAAGGGGCGGGTTCAGAGGATTGGGAAAGGGGCGGGTTTGAAGAACCGCTGGTTTGCTCTTGGGCTAGGTTCCTCAGCATTGACAATATTACATTTTGAGTCAGATAATTCTTCCCTCTGAGGGATTCTGCTGTGCATTGTAGGTTGTTCAGCAGCATTTTGGGCCTCTACTCACTGGATGCCAGTGACACCCCTCCCCAATTGTGACAGCCAAAAAATGTCTCCAGATATTGCCAAATGTTTCCTGGGGACAAAACAGTCTGTGACTAAGAACCACAGCTTCTGGGAGTTGTCAGTGCTTCAGCCAACTTAATTAAAGTGACTTTCCCATCACAGAATTCCTGTGAACACAGAATGAGTAGAAAGTCAATCACGTTCTTCAAGATGACATGTCACAGAACAGTAACTCATCATCCCAAGTAACCCAGAATAACATCCAAAACTACTTGACATCTGCATTTTTATTGTTTGTGTGTTATATGGAAGATCTGAATTAGGGAGGGAGGGGAGAGCAAGGGGACTGCCATGCCTCTCACAGGGATTTCCAAACTCCCCACAGCTCTCCTTCCACAAAAACTCACCTGCAGATCTCCTATTCTATCCTTGTCTGAAAATGCTGCCAACAGCTACTACTAATAATCTTTTTAAATTTATAATTCAGGGAATTTCAATGATGATTATCAAACAGGTAATAATTTTTTTAAAGTGCTTAACTTTACATATATATTAAAAGTTCATATATATGTATGTGTGAGTGTGTGTGTGTGTGTGTGTGTGTGTGTGTGTGTGTGTGTGTGTGTGTATAAAATGCCATTTCATACAGCAACCCAGCTATGGGAGTTAGTTTTCTCCAGGTACATTTGATAATAGTAAAAATGGATGTTGGTGTAGCTTCAAGTGCTTCGACACACATCTTCTCAATGGATGGTCACAACGAAGTGGGAAAGTAATTAGTGTCATTTCTTGTGCATCTGGCATCCATGATAGTCACAGAGATAATAGGCCCTTAACTGCCCCTGTCACCAGAGAGGAATTGCATGATGCCAGGAGAGAAAACTCCTGGCAGGACTATCCCTCTCTGCAGCCCCTATGTCCTGTCTCATGGCTTTCAAGGTAATTGACTTGCTTAAAAATTGAGGCCTAGGCCTGCCATCCCACCTTCTCCCCTGCCTCCAGCCCCAGCCCCTCACCTACTGGTTCTGCCTGCAGCTGCTGCTCTGCAGATCTCTCCTCCCAGGAACATCAATTTTTCATTGCTTCAAGCTGGGCCTCTGAGCATCCTTAAGGTGCCTCACCCACTGCCTCCTATACAGCTGGCTAAGTGATTAGCTCAGGGATAGAACAGAGATGGACCACTGATTCCAGAGCTTGTCATCATTTCTTTGACTGTCTGCCCATGAACAAGTCCGGGGTGTGAGGGGAAGCTGCTGTTTTGCAGATTCCTCACAAGAGTGAGAAAAGCAAACAGCAGCAGAAGGATGAATAAACACAAAGCTACTGCAATGGGGAAAAAGAACACTGTTAAAGAGGGCTCTTTCGGGCAGGCTGCTGTAAAGATTCCTGGTACTGTTTCAATAGGGCTGGCAATGTGCATTGTGTTTCCTTCTGTGCCTCCTGTTGGTTTTTCCTGCAGCCTTGTCCCCCATGAGACCGGGCCTGAGGACTAAGCCACCCCGCCAACCCCAGCTGCAAATATTCACCCTGATATCAAATTAGAAGGCATACAATAGCCATACATCTTTGGGCTTTAGGATAATTATATTAGTCAGGGTTCTTCAAAGAAACAGAACCAATAGGAAGTAGAGAGTGTGTGTGTGTGAGTGCAGGTATGGGTGTGGGTGTGAGTATGGGTGTGGGTGTGGGTGTTTTGTATGGAGGGAGACTTTAAGGAATTGGCCCGTGTGATTTTGGGTGCTGGCAAATCCAAAATTTGTAGGGCAAGGCAACAGGCTGGAGACCCAGGGGAGAGTTGATGTTGTAGGCTGCCTGCAGGCAGAATTTCCTATCCCTTGGGAAACCTCAGTCTTCTAAGGTCTTCGACTGATTGGATGAGACCCACCCACATTATGGAGGGAAATCTGCTGTACTCAAAGTCTACTGATTTGAATGTTAACCTCATCTAAAAAGTAACTTCACAGCA
Source organism: Cynocephalus volans (assembly GCF_027409185.1). Lineage (NCBI taxonomy): Eukaryota > Metazoa > Chordata > Mammalia > Dermoptera > Cynocephalidae > Cynocephalus > Cynocephalus volans. The sequence goes on along the minus strand of NC_084461.1, from coordinate 29,912,951 downwards.
ACATCCAGACTGGTGTTTGACCAAGTCAACACATAAATTGACCATCACAGTAGTCCTAGAAACCTATCCTAGTAGAATAGGACTGGATCTGAATCAGGGCTGACATACAGGCAACTGCCCCTAGGGAGCTTCTCCAGGATAGTCTGGACCTGGAGAACTCATGGACAAATGGGAGGGTCTACCTTACACATGCCTCTCTATTCCCATCTTGTTCAAGCCTGCACTACAACAACTACTGCTGGAGCCCCAAATTTCCTTCCCAAATGGTCCTCATTCCTGCACAAGCACCTCCTACAGAGAGCTTGCTGGTCTTCACCACTAGTTTGCCACTAGAGTCAGGAAGGTTGGCTAGATCCTGCAAGTGGATTGTGGCCACAAATTACCGCAGCACTGATGTGGGGCGCCTGGAGCTGTTCTGGAATGGAGGGGCCTGGGTTGGGCCCAAGATCCAAGATGAGTAAACACAATGTAATGCAAAGATTGCTAGACTGGGAGCAGGGCAACCTAGCACTGTATTTGTCACTATCAAACATCAATTAAGCACTTCATCTACATTTCCTTATTTGTAAAATGAGAGGGTTGGCCCAGCAATCCAGAGCTGTGTGATCCATTCCAGCTCTGAGATTCTTTGGTTCCATTAGCCCATTGTAATGTGGAGTCTGACTACAGGATGCCCCACCAAATAAATCCACAGCGAAGGTGATCCATGCTTTAGGAGACAGAGCATTTTATATTGCTATTATTAATTCTTCTATTAATTAATTAGTTCAATAAATTTGTGCCTACCCTATGCAAGAAAATCTTCCATGACATTATGAGAGATACAAAGAAATTAAACATAGTATCCCTGACTCAAGGAACTTAAAATCCAGTTGGGGAATGATTCGGTTAGGATGTGTTTGGCTGCAAATAACAGAATTCCTGACCAACATTGGCTTACATGTTGTAGACCTTTATTTATTTGCAATAAAAAGAAGTCTGAACATTCTAGAAAAGGAAACACTATGCAGACAGTACAAAGAGTAAAAAAGGCTTACAGGGAATAGAAGGATGACTAGGCAGAGCACAGAGGATTTTTAGGGCAGTGAAACTACTCTGTATGATACTGTAACGGTGGATATCATTAAACATTTGTCCAAACCCAAAGAATGTACAATACCAAGAGTGAACCTTAATAAACTATAACCCAAATAAACCCTAATAAACCCTAGTAAACTGTGAACTTTGGGTGATTATGATGTGTGTGAAAGCTTTCAGAATAGAGTTGCTTGGTTTAAAAAAAATCCTGACAAATAGAGCTGAAGAAGGCCATGAAGAGGCATTATGCATAAATGCCTGATAACAAGAACTGTAACAAAGGACTCTACAAGCCACAACTTTGCACAGAGGCCATTACAACCTTACATAAAAATTACTGCTTGCCCGACCTTGAGCTGACGTCACCATTGTTACTGATCCTCGTGGCCAAGGATAATTATCCCCAAACAATTATGTAACCCTAAGACTGTTTTTTACCTAGTAGCCGCTGAAACAACCTGCCATGACTAACTGTTACCTGCTATCGCCACCCACCAATCAAAACCTGCCAGCTCCTAAATTTTGCCAGCACTAATAAGATTTCTTTCAAAACAATACATAATATTTCTCTACTAAAACTCCCAGACTTTTCTTTGTTCTTCGGACATATCGCAAACCACCCTGGTCTGTGTGTGTGCTCCCAATTGCAATCCTATATTCCCAAATAACTTTCTTTTCTTACAGATTCGTCTCTATGGCTTTTTACTTTAACATGTGTCAATACAGGTTCATTGATTGTAGCAAATGCACCACTCTGGTGGAGGATGTTGATAATAGGGGAGGCTGTGCGTGTGTGGGAGCAGGAGATACCTGGGAAATCTCTGTACCTTCCTCTCAATTTTGCTGTGAACCTAAAACTGCTCTAAGCAAACACAGTTTATTTATAAAAACATTTAGAAGTTAGCAGTTCTGATTCTAGAGGAGAGGGTCTGGGGAGGCCTGATAACCAGCCTCAAACCATCCCGTCCTCTTACCACGTCCTTGACTCCGCCACAGGAAAGAATTCAAGAGCAGAGTCACAGTAAAAAGTGAGAACAGGTTTAATGTAATGAATGAGAAATACTGATTCCACAGAGGAAGTGTGGCCTAGCTCCAGAGACTGAGCAGGGCCCACACCAAGTTTAACACAAAAGTAAGAAATACACACTTAAAGTTTAGTACTGAGTACAGGCTGGCTCAAGAGAGTGAGCAGTTGCTTGCAGAAAGTAAGTTTGGTACAAAAAGAAGGAAATACAAACCCCACAGGCAGAGTGCAGGCAGGCTCTAGGAGAGTGAGCAACAACCCTGCCTTCTGCTTGGATTCAGCTTTTGTTATTTTGCCATTTAATACATATTCATGATGTCCAATGAATATTCAACTAAGGGAGTGATTCCCTATTATGTAACATAGTCTTGCACATGTTCAGTTGGTCTCATTTTAGGGCATGTTCATTAGTTAAATTCTATCACATGCACTGAACATATTCAAGAATATTCTGTGCTCTTTAGCACCCCTAGTGGAAGGTCATTCAAGGGACAAACTCCCTTCCACTGAGCATGCTCGGTCACTGGGGTCATATAAGCCTGTATAAATTCCTTTTACTGAACATGCTCATCTACTGGATTTGCATAAATCCACCCCTGTGGTCTCAATCTCCCCTTGTTGGTGCTGAAAATATGTCCAACAAAAAACAGTAACTCTCCTCTAGGGGATACCCTAGAGAGGAGGGGCTTGAGAACTTGGGGAATGGCCTTGAAACCCAGAGGTGTGTCCTGAAACCTGAACCCATGGAAACTGAGCACCTCCTATCTCAGTGCCAGGACTGGTTCAGGGGCCCTTGACATCATCAAGGACACAGCCTCTGTCTGTTAGCCTTTCTTCTTGTTGTCCTTAGGTTTGTCATCTGGTGGTCACAAGATGGCTACTACAACTCCAAGCTCCACATCTTCACACTAGTGCCTCAGGAAGGAAAGTTGAAGACATAAGGCAGAAAAACTTTTTGCCCAACAGCCACTAATTTTTTTCTTTAGGAAACAAATTTATGCCCAGTGTACAACAGACTTCTCTTATAACTTATCATCTGGAATTGAGTCATGTCCCAATCCTAGGCTAATCCTGAGGAAGGAATGTGGGATTCCATCATGATTTTTCTCTGGGTGCTTCTGTGATAGCTGACCAAAGAAGGAAGAAAATAGATCACATAAAGAAAAATATATATATGTGAATGTATATATATTTTTTTTCAAAAGAGAATTTAGGTATTCATATATTCACAGGGAGAATATATATATTTTTATATAGATATTTATTTTCTGTATATACATAGTCAAAAGAAAATTTAGAGAGTTTTACTTTGTTAGGGAGAAAAAAAATGATTTTTTTCCTCAACCCTTTATATTTCTTAGGGAGGGCACCTATAACAAAGGACAGATTAACAAGAGAAAAATAAACAAGTTTATTAATGTGTGCAGCATATGTCATGCAGAAGAAACCTCAATGAAAAGTATTTCACAGCAGTGGCTTAGAACTCTAGCATATACAGCATCTTTAATAACGAACAATAAATTTGTGGGAAAATAATAGACGAAAGAAAGTGTTTTAGACTTCTGAAGTCAGGAAACTGTGGGAAGGTAAATATATGAGACAAAACTAATGGAGTAAGGTTTGTTTGCAGGTTCCTCTGGTGCCATCACTGGGCTGATAAGAGTCCAGAGCTGCTCTAGTAAAGGAGAATTTATATTCTGTCTTTAGGCAGAAAAGGGGGAGAATAGAGGAAGTTTTTCCTCTGTTTGCTACTTAATTGCATTTAGCTCAAAAATAATTTTTATGTCAAAAAGGCGTATTTTGAGGTGACATTTTCTAGTTTCCTTCAACTTGATATGAAAATTTTATTGAGCAAGAAATAAACCATACTGGCACAGGGAAACTTCAAAAGTGGTAAGAAAACCCCTCTCATGAAGGTTACAGTCAGATTTATAAAGAATAAAAGAGAGAGTTCGTGGAGCTTAATTCTCACTGGTTATTTCACAGTATCTTTTCCTTTTAGGGCAAGCAGGTTACTTAGGCCATCACTGATTGTCTACAATGTGCTGATTCTTGCTGACAAGGAAATAAATCTGGTTTCATTTATAATGTAAGCGATTTCGGGAAATGGGTCTTAGTGAGTTTTGCTGTGCTGGGTGTGAGTCTTTGGCTCACAGGCAAGGTCAGTCCCAGCCTCCATTTTGATTTTTATATAACAATATTTAATCAGTATAAGCATCAAACAATACAATCCTAGAATAAACAAGAATCAGACTTCTTAACAGGCCAGCGTTCTATTCCTGGTCTCCCACATCTCCTTGTATCTATCTATATGACATTGGTTAGGACACAAGCTGGAGGCCTCTGGGCCTTTTTCCTTCCTCCATAAATATAGCAATGGAGAGGATGGAGGGGATCCAGGTGAATTCTCCATCCCTTCCACTTACAAACAAATTTTGTTCTAGGTCTAGATAGTAGAGTAAAAGTGTGTTATGGCAGAAGACTAAAGCCATCTAACATTACCTGAAACTGGTTTTATTTCCCTGTCTCAAATTATTTCAAAGTTATCTTGCAGGGTGTAAGCTGAGCATGCTGAGAGAGAAGACCTTGCCCTCCAGATGACCTCAGACACCACAAGAGCATGGAAACCCCCCACCAAGGGACTGGATTCAGAATTATCCAATTAGCCCTTGCCTGTCCCAGCCAATCAGTCTTGCCTCATTTACATATGTGGCTTGACTTGGAAATGTCCAATCCACTATTGCCCCCTCATGCCCTGACTTAGAGTTAGCCAGTTGGGGATACCAAACACCCTTTAAAAGCCTGCATAGCCCCTGGATCAAGGAGACAGAATTGAGAGCCTTGCCTCCTGTCTCCATGCTGGTCAACCTTGGAAAATAAAGCCTTTTCTTTTCTCAAAAACTGGTGCTATGACATTGGCTTCTGTGCGCATTGCGCAGTGAGCCCTTGCTCAATAACATGACTACCATTTCCAGTGTGGGCCCTGGCAACTCTTGTCCTTACCTCTGAAGACCAGGCCAGCTCCTCCTGCCCTGCAGTGGTCAGGCTAATCTCATCCTCTGATTACTAGAGGGAGCACAGGTTTCTGAGTAACAGATACTCAGCTAGGCTTTCAACTCTGGCCTAGGATGTTTGACAAATTACTAAGGTGCCCCACTTTCCCTCCCTGGAAGATAGCATCACAATCGTGAAAGGACTGAATGAGAGAAAACACGTCAATCACTTAACACAGTGCCCAGTACGTGGTAATTGCTTAATAAATGTTGAAGTTCCAATTGTGATCTTACTTCTCTAAATAGATTGTAAATTGAAGCAAGGAGTATGTCTAATATCTTGTTTACATTTTTTCTTCACTGACAGCCCCCCCCATCTAATGCAAATGTGTCAGATGTCAATTAAGAATGAATGAATGTCACTCATTAAGATGGCTACTGTTTTAAAAAAAAAACAGAAAATAACAAATTTTTGAAACACCTGGGAGAAACTGGAACCTTTGTGCACTGTTGGTAGGAATGTAAAATGTTACACATGCTATAGAAAACAGTATTGAGGTTCCTCAAAAATTTTTAAATAGAAGTACCATGTGATCCAGCAATTCCATTTCTGGGTATACACCCAAAAGAATTGAAAGCAGGGACCCGAATATATATTTGTATACCCTGTTCATAGCAGCATTATTCACAGTAGCCAAGATGTGGAAGCAATTTAAAAGTTCATCAAGGGGGCCGGCCTGTGGCTCACTCGGGAGAGTGTGGTGCTGATAACACCAAGGCCACAGGTTCGGATCCCATGTAGGGATGGCCAGTTGGCTCACTTGGGAGAGCATGGTGCTGACAACACCAAGTCAAGGGTTAAGATCCCCTTGCCGGTCATCTTTAAAAAAAAAAAAAAAAGATAAAAGTTCATCAAGGGACAAATGCATAAACAAAATGTGGTATATACATACAATGAAATATTATTCGGCCTTTAAAAGGAAGGATATTCTGGCACATGCTACAACATGGATTAACCTAGAGGACATTATGCTAAATGAAGTAAGCTAGTCACCAAAAGACAAATACTATATGATTCCACTTATATGAGGTAACTAGAATAGTCAGATTCATAGAGACAGAAAGTAGAATTGTGGTTGACAGGTGCTGGGGGGAGGGAGGAATGCGGAGTTACTGTCTAATGGGTACAGAGTTCTGTTTTGCAAGATGGAAAGAGTTCTGGAGATTGGCTGCACAACAATGTGAATGTACTTAACCTACTGAGCTGTACACTTACAAATGATTAAGGATGGTAAATTTTAAGTTATGTGTACTTATGACAACTAAAAATATTTTTTAAGAAGAGGAATGAATGAACATATTGATACACGCTACACTATGAATAAACCTTGAAACATTAGACCAAGTGAAAGAAGCCAGATACAAAAGATCACTCTTCAATGATTCTGTTTACATGAAACATCCAAAGTCAGCAAATCCATAGAGACAGAAAGTAGATTAGTAGTTTCTAGGGGCTGAGGATGGGAAATAGGACATGACTGCTAATGGGTACAAGGTATCTTTTTGGGGTAAAGAAAAATGTTCTAAAATTAGTAGCAATGCCAACTTTGAATATACTAAAAATCACTGACTTGTATACTTCAAAAGGGTGACTTTTATAATATGTGAATTATATCTCAGTAAAGCTGTCACTTAAAAATGAATGAATGAATGAGGTTCTAATTATATCCAGATCATTGGGATTATTTTAACTCAGTTTCAATTCCAGAAGAAGGGAGGTTTGTCATGAGTGATTTGGGTCAGAAATACGGGTACCAAGGGGTTCAAATCACAAACCTCAGTCTTTGGAGTCCCAGGAACCTTTGAGATTTGCTGAGTAATAGCCTGCCAAGCGCTGCTAGAAGCCCCAGGCTTTAGCAATTGACCACAGGAGTCACTGGATTGTCTAAGCAGGAGTCTCTTCAGGGCACTAGGCCTACAATGGTACATCTATTCCCCTAGAAATGCCCTACAGGGAATTGAGTTTACTACTTGCAGTTGTAATAATGTAATTGCATGCTACTCATTGATGATGTGCAAAAACAATTATGAGAGAGTATAAACAAACAGCTGGTGAGCAGCTTCCTTGCAAAATGCTAAAGGCAAACTTCAAAAGATTTTTTAAATGGGTTTTAAAAACCTGACGCTTAAAAACCTGATGCGGTAATCCCAAATGTTCAGCAGAGCATATGTGGCAGCTTGGAAGCAACAGTGACACATTCTGTAAAGTAGCACATTGTCAGAACCCTTCACAGGGGAAAACCTGAAGGCAAATATGAGCCAGAAAGTGGAACTGCCATTCACCGGCAGGCCTTTCTTCCCATCAATAATCCAGACTTTCATGCTTAAAAAACTCCTCTGTCCCCATAATACATTTTCACACAGCATGTGAATTTCAAGTTGCTTTTCCCAAAGTATTTTTTTCACCCACCTAGCAAGAGCCTCTACCCAGGTAAGGCCTCTGTCTTTTTTGGGGGCTAACGTACAGGGCATGTGTAGTCCCAAGACCACCAACCCACACTGCACAAGGACCTAGTGCTGTATTTCTAACAACCTGAAGCTTCTAGACCTGAGTCTGAAAAATAATAAAATGAATTTGAAAATTACCAAACTATCACTATTGTTGCAATATAAACATATGTAAACAATTAATATAGGCCCCAAAATAATAATGATTATAAGTACAACAAACATCGTTTTGTTCATCACCTGTTTTTTCTGAGAATTGGTAAATTCCTCAAGCCCTGGCAAGGAAAGAGTCTTGGGACCAACCAGGTTTGTCACCCAAACCCTACTGCATGGGATAGCTTTTCTGCAGTCTTCTGTGAGTTCCAGCTGAGAAGAAACAGGCTCTGAGCATTTTCTTTCTGTCTTTTTGGGGGGGGGAGGGGAGCAGCTGGCCAGTACAGGGATCTGAACCCTTGACCTTGCTGTTGTAACACCACACTCTGACCAACTGAGCCACCTAGCCATCCCAGGTCTGAGTATTTTCTTAGTTCTTATCCACAGAACATGGATTGGCTTAATTCTCTGTGGTTGCTTCTTTCTTTTCTCAAATTGAGATATAATCTACATACCATAAAATTCACCATTTTAAAATACATAATTCAGTGGCTTTAAGTATTTTCACAAGGTTGTGCAGCTATCACCACTAATTTCAGAACATTTTCATCACCTCAAAAAGAAATCCCATGCACGTTAGGAGTCATTCCCATTCCCTCCTTCCCCAAGCCTTTGGACACCACTAATCTAATTTCTGTTTCTATAGATTTTCTTATTTTGGACATTTGATATAAATGGAATCATGCCATATGTGGTCTTTTGTGGCTTCTTTCATTTAGCATAATGTTTTCAAGTTTTGTCCATGCTGCTGCATGAATCGGTACTTCATTCCTTTGTATGGCTGAATAATATTCCACTGTATAGATACATCATATTTTGTTTATCCATTTATCAATTGATGGAGATTTGGGTTGTTTCCACTTTTGGCCATTATGAATAATGCTGCTGTGAACTTTCATGTACAGGTCTTTGTGTAGACGTATGTTTTCAGTTCTCTTGGGTATACACCTAGGAGTGAAAGTGCTGGATCATATGGTGACTCTCTGTTTAACATTTTGAGGAACTTCCAGATCAGCTGCATCATTTCACATGTGGTTGCGAGCGGCCATGGTTGGTGGGGCTTTTTCTCGGCTTCCACATTTTGTGTTCCTCATTACCCCACCTGAGCCTCAGGTCCCTCTTGTAACACACTTGCAGGTATGTTCTTGTTTTTTCCTCCTACTTGTCCCCAGTCAAAGAGAAGTAACCTGCCATCAAGCAAAGAGAAAGGAAAGAGCAAAAATGCAGCAAAGCCAGCTGCACACCAAGCACTTGTGTGTACACCCCACGACTTACATTTTGTTATGATAAGACTTGAAGTAGATGTCATTGTCTTCGCCTTGTCCATGAGGAAACTGGAAGGTCTGTGCTAGTTTTATTGCTCTAAGCTGCTTCCCAGGCCTCCAAAAAAGTGGTTCTAAACTATACATCATAGAACCTGATGGTGCTTTAGGGGTTCAGCAAAAAACAGCATTTTCTACCAAACAATGAATCTTTAAGATTCCTTAAAAATCCACTCCTCATTTTTATCTGTTTTGGAATTCTATGAAAACCTTATCAGTCTTATTCACTGCTTGTTTGCCCAGGGCTTAGAACAATGCATGGCATATGGTAATTGTTCAATAAGTATTTATCTAATGAGTGAATTTTTCTGCTAAAAATTTGGCAACTCATTGTGCTAAGGCATTGCGTCCCAAACCTGACTGCAAGTCAAAAATTGCCCAAAGAGTATTTTTAAAAATAAAGTCCACTGGGCCCTGCTGAATCAAACTTTCCAGGGTGGGAGCTGAAATCACTGTTGTTAAATCAGCATCTGGTGATGCTGATGGAGCTTTCTGCAGACCCTAGTTTGGGTTCCACTGTTCTGAGAGGTGCTGGCTTTGTCTAGCCACAGGGCCAGTGGCATCTGTGATTATCTTCCTAGGCCTAGGAGATCTCACCCTGGCCCAGAGCCACAGGTCAGCAACTGCACAGTCAGGAGTCTTTTTCTGAATCCACTGTCATTACAGTGCACAGCTGGCTTCTCCCCAATCACTAGAACTGTTGATGTGACTGATGATTCTCCATTTCTGAAGAGCACCATGTGTCAGTCTTTCCCTAGACCTCTCCTCTATACCTGCTTATTATTTATTTATTGAAACATAATCGATTGTACATATCTGTGGGATACAGCACTGAATGCCAATACCTGTGTGTAATATGTGATGTTCACATCAGGATAATTAGTATATTCAACATTACACGATGTAATTATTTTTCATGGCCCTTTACCAATTTCTCGCTAACCCTCCTCCCCCTTTCTCATGTCTGGTGGCCTGAGTTCTGTTCTCTCCTTTGAAAATTCAACAAATTATTGCAATTGCTGTATTTTTCTTTCTTTCTTTTTGTTCCTGCTTTGTTGTTATTAACTCACAGTGATTAAAGCCATGACAGTTTGAATATCAGACGTTCTCCATGGCTGGAGAAAAGAATCTCACCACTTTTGACATTCTATAACTCCCCCATCCCCACTCCCCAAGGACTGGAGGGATACACACATGCCATGCAAGCAAGTACGGGGTTCCCTTTCCCCCTACCTATAGAAAGGAACAGTAGTTCCCACAGGCTCAGTTCTTCTTTCAAAGTCAAGGATAGTGTAGGAAATCGTAGTGTCTTTCCCCATTGATGGTGGACTTAAAGAGAAAAAAGAACTCCTGATTCACTTTGACTTGTTTGCTCAAGTCTCACTTCCCTTTTTCCCACAGGAGGAAGAACTTTATCAGACTAGCAAATTTAAACAATCTCTAGAGATATTCAATCATTTATCTGTAGTTGGAGTAGATCCACAGGGTAATGAAGACCAGGCCATGGCAGTAGAGCTGCCCCTTAGGCAGAGTAGAGGTAGCGGAGTGAGGATGTGAGTAGGGGGGTCAGTGGAGGGGAGGGAAGGGGGAAGCAGGGAGGTGGGTGAGTCTGGATGACCACTAGGCAGAGCCCACTCAACAAAGCACAGTGTCCATGAGGGAGCAGCAATCTGCAATCCCAGTGCAGGCAAACCATTGGCACCAAGGACTTGAGAAGTCTGAAGATGGCCTCGCAGGTATGCAAAGTATAACACAATAGAATTTTTAGCACTTTTCCTCTCTGTTTGAGGCCCTCCAGCCAGCAGCTGCAGCATCACTGAGCACTGGTAAGACACGCAGAATCCCAGGTCCCACCACCCACCTTAACAAGACCTTTGCATGATTTGAATGCCCATTACAGTGCTCTGAGCCATCTTGAACAAGCACAACTCAATAATAAAACACAGTAGAAAAAAATATAAATAAATAAAATAAATAAATAAAACACAGTAGACGGTTCAGCTGAGGCAGGAACTAGGCAACTCTCAAGTTTTAGTGCACTTAAGAATTGCCTAGAAAGATTCTAATTCCATAGACTTTGGGTGAGGCACAGTAATCTTTATTTTTAGTAAGCACACAGGTGATTCAGATTCCAGGTTTCAACTGGTTTAATTCTGGAAAGATGACATGAGGTTCTCATGTGTGTGCAGAATAATATTTTAAATTCTTAACTGATTTTTCTCTTTTGCCCATTGTGTATTTCCAGTAGATAGGTCATTTTGTTCCCATTGCCATTTGGAAGGGAGATAAGAGGATTGAAAGCTAAAGAACAGAGAGATAGACAGACAGACTCCTTCCTGACTGTGTCCTCCAAAAGTCTGAAGCCCCTAGCAGTACTAGAGGAGTAGGACATAGCTCAATGTTTGGAAGTGGGGCTGGAGGAAAGGGGGCCTTCTTCACACCAGAAGAAAATTGCCTCATGCTGGGTGAAAGAAGGAGCAGGCAGAAGAACACATGTCACCAAGGCCTAGAGACTGGGGCTGTGTGCCATGATTGCTGCAGAGAGGAATTGGCTGCCTCTGAGAGATTCCTACACCTTCAAGAACAGCAGGAGAAAGGCCATGCAACTTGAAGGATCCCGAAGGAGAGGAATGAGGGGCATCTGAGAAGCATCCTCCATGAATTGGTATGTTGGGGACAGTCTTGGCAGCCACCTACATGGACATGACTTGAGATCAAATGGGCCTTCCCCACCATGCCTTGGTAGTCGCAAGCCCTCCAAATGCAGACTGAAACTCAAATAAATGCCGGTAGAAGGGACAGGGTATTAAGTGTGAAGCCCCAGTGGATTAGGGACTCAGAATTAAGTTGTTGTAGAAAATGAAGCAAGCCAGAATGTGCAGGGAAAGTGTTACCAGCTACCCGAGAAGGCTGGAGGGGCTTTAACTCAAGAACAGGCTTCCAAATAGTCCCCGCAGGGCCCTCACGGGGCAGCTCTTGCTCAGCCGCCCCTCTTGCCACTACCTTCAACTTTTCTCCTCAGAATCCTGGCTTTTCTCCCCAGATGTCCTATTGTCTTTATTCTTCATGGATTTTCTTTATTCTCCTCAAAATTGCCTTTAAGGGCCCAGGAGGAAAAATCTCCATGACCCTCTAAAACTAGAGAGCCCAAACAACAGTGAAGAAAACTGTGATTCTCCTTTGGGCCCACTTTCTCCTAGGCCTGGGACACCAGTCTGTCAAGCCACATGGCTTCTCCTTCGCTCCCTGGAGAGGGAACCGTGCGCAGGCGTCCCCGGGCCAGGCCAGCCTCATGCCCAGGACAACCTGGGTGCTCCTGAATCGGCTGAGGAAAGGGCAGTGTTTCCATATTAAAATAGGATGAACTTTTGCATTTGGCACCCATCTATTCTTACCAGTGTGGTTTTTTGTGGGAAGTTGAGGTGAAATACTGTCATCTTTGGGGAGACATGCCAGCTAAGAGCAACTAAGATAGCGTCCCCATCTCACCTATCCTTCTCAATGACAACGTTTGGCTTTCCTAAAGAATCAGGGCCTTTGTGACCTGAAATGTTGACCCCAGAAAGACTAATTGCTACGAAAATCATTTGCCCTGTCACTGGTTATGGAAATGGAACCTTTAAGTGAGTTTTCAGAGTAACATGGCCTGCTGGAGGCGGCTGCACCCCAACCGCTCCTTTCCTGAAGTGCACACCAGCACCAAGGTGGAGACACCCAGGGTAAGAGAAAAGCCCATGCATATTCTCCAGTCTCTGTTATTTCTGTGCAGGAATTTTTCCTACTCAATCCAAAAGCCAGCAGGGTTTGGCCTTGGGCCTCTGGGGCAGCCTGCTCCGGTGCTCCCTGCAAGAGCAGCAGGAGTGTCCTCTCTCCTCCCAAACCCATGAAGTCTTTGTTCCCCCTATTCTAGAGTCAAAGAAGTGGAGAGAGCTGTCTGAAAGTGGGTACAGACAACATAAGTGACTCAAAAAACAGCCACTGCCTCTGCCTGCCCCCTACTTCCTCTTCCTTTCACCAACTCCGAGAGGTATTTGTGGGTGTCTCCTCCATTTACCACCCTCCTGCTCTGGCTGTAGCCTCTGCATGACAGCATGAGCTCACCACACCACAATGGGACAGCCAACTGTAGGGGTCAGTTGACCCTAGGGTGGCTGACTTCAGTCATGTGGGCAGAGAAGGAGAAAAAGAGAGAGAAGGCACAGAGGGAAGAAACTGTGGTTCATTTCCTGCCTCCCTGCTTCCTGGAGCTTGATGGCCCTTGGGTTCCATAAAGGGCCACTGCATCATCTCAGTATCACACATCTGCATCACAGCCACACTGCTTCACTTAGGTTGTCTATCTCTCTCACAGTGAGCCGGGATCTTCATATTTGTAAAGGCAGCCCTTGGTGAAGAAGTATGGCACAGAGAAGGTGATTCAAATGTCATTTGAATAAATCAAAGGGCAACTTGATTATCAGACATCCTTGAAGAACATGGGTTTCATGACAAAAATTGTTGGCCATTATTTTTGGTGCTTTACACACACACACACACACACAATTATTAAACATCTTTTTTGTCATCCATGCGTTGATAGTTAAATAGAATACTCTTTTGTAAATAAACATGACAACTTTTACAGAACATATGGCAGCAGAATAAAAACGTAATACTCATATGTACCTGAATGACCTTTAAAGTCATATACAAGGGGTCTTCAAAAAGTTCACGGAAAGATTCATATTATCTTTTAATTCCATCTTTCCATGAACTTTTTGAAGTAACCTCATATAATGTTGTAGGGAATGGACTTAATAATTGTGAGAGTTCCTGCCCAGATAGAACAGAGGGGAGCACGTTTTTCTCTGTGGAATCCAGGAAGCTTTGTGACAGGCAGAGATACCATTTAAAGACTTTTTGAAATGACAGAAGGACACTACCTGGAAACCAGGAAACATGCCCAGGTCAGGGAGGGCCAGGTACATATCGGTAGGAGCATGGGGCATGTAAAAACTTGGAGGGTGCAAGGAAAGTGAGAAAGTCAAGTATATCCATTTCCTAGGGCTGCTGGAACAGAGTACCACAAACTGGCTGACCTAAACACCAGAAATGAATTGTTCACAGTTCTGGAGGCTGGAAGTCCAAAATCAAGGTGTTGGGTGTGTTTGTTCCTTATGAGGGCTGTGAGGAAGGGATCTGCCCCAGGCCTCTCTCCTTGCTTGTAGATGTCCCTCTTCACGTTCACATGGCATTCTCCCTGTGCACATGTCTGTATCCAAATTTCCCTTTTTTATAAGGACACCAGACATATTGGACTAAGGCCCACCCATTTTAACCTGATTACCTCTGCAAAGACCCTATCGTTAAAAAGATCACATTCTGAGACACTGGGGATGAGGACTTCAACATAGGAACTTTAAGAGGGACACATTTCAACCAGTAACAGGGTTGCCCTGGAAGTACTGTGAGATGAGGGCATGTTCATGGCCTATTTCAATTCTAGATCTCCAATCAAACTTTTTTTTTAAATGACCCCATTACCACACCACCACCCCTCTTGCCCCCAAGTCTTCTCATTGCATGTGCTTTTTATGGCTGCAAGAAAGAAGGGCTCTTTGGTGGTAGTTCTGCCTATGGAATCTACTCAGGACATTCAAGAGTGAGTTGTTACCTCCCTAGCAGTCATCCAGCCCCTTGGCAGCGGCACCCACATCCTGCTGTAGGGGTTGAAAGTGCCAGACACACACTGGCACTTTTTCTGTCTAGTTTGCAGCCAGAGCACAGGCTGGTGACCCAGTCTTGGCTAATGGGACCTATGTGAAAGGTTCTGCTGGTAACCTTTGGCAAAGCATATCCTCCTTAATCACTGAAAGAGACAGGATGGAACACCTCTGTCTTCCTGCTCTGGACGTGGCCTGGTGAGGATGTGATGCTTGGAGCTCCAAAGTGATTTCAGAACCATGAAGGGAGGTGTCACCAAAACACTGAGAATGGGAATCAGGAAAATAAAAAGTTCTTGACAATTCTGGTAGACTGATACCCATGTCCTAATCCCAGGAACTTATGTCTTACACCATATGGCAAAAGGGACTTTGCAGATGTGATAACGTTAAGGATCCTGAGATGAAGAGATTATCCTGAATTATCTGGATGGACCCTAAATTAATCATAAAGGTCCTTCTAAGAGAGAGGCAGAGGGAGATTTGACTATGGAAGTAGGGTAGGTGAGGATGGAAGCAAGAGGCTGGAGTGATTCAAGGAAGGACTCATGAGCCAAGGAATGCAGGTAGCCTCCAGAAGCTAAGAAAAGGCAAGAAAACAGATTCTCCCCTGGAGTTTCTAGAAAAAAACAGCCCAGCCAATTGACTTTAATCCAGTGAAACTGATTTCAGATTTCTGGCCTCCAAAACTGTTTAGAGAATAAAGTTGTGTTGTTTTAAACCACATTTGTGGTAATTTATCATAGCAGCAATAGGAAATTAATACAATCACCTAACAATGAACCAACCCATCTTGTGAGATGACATCATTTTTTAAACTCCTCCGCTTTTAATCTACTTTCAGCAAGACTTGATGTTAATTGCATCCTGAAGCATCCTAAATAATACTTTTAGCATGACTTATGGCACTTTTTGTGGGGGAATAAGTTTGAATATTTGTTCAGCTGCTAAAAGAGAAAGAAACTTTTTTTTTTTAAGTAGAGGGCTGGCAGGGAAGATCTGCTTCAAGAGATTTGATGAGAACTAGGCTTCTTTTACTTAGCATGTTGGATACCTCCCACTTTTTTTTTTTTTAGTAGTGATAAAATTAGTAGCAATATTTTTAAATTATCATAAAAGTATGTCTTATTGCTCTGCCATTCCTGTGGTCTTGTCCTCATCCTTGTGGCCCAAGATGACTTGCCACCACTGCAAGCCAGCCCAAGGGAGGAAGACAAGCTCAAGGACAGGGCGCATTTCAGAAAGTTGCACTTCCGTTCATAGTGCAAGGTCAGAACTTCGTCATATGGCCATGCCTACTTGTCAGGGAACCTGGAAGTCTTTATTCCAATGTGCTCAATTAGAAACTCAAAAAGAAAAAAAAAAAAAAAGAGCAAGAGCACATAGGAGTGTCTTCAAAAAGTTCATGGAAGGATTCCTGTTGGGGGACTACAAATGGTCTCTGTTTCAGGAAAGATTACATGAGCATTAATGTTAAAATCAAGGAAACTTCAGCATCTCAGTACGATAGCCAAATAGTCAATTCTACTGATGAAGAATTAACTCATTCCAGACCTTCCCCTAGCCTACTGCCATGGTTTGTTTTTGTTTGTTTGTTTTTACAGCAACAGAACCTGCACTATATGAGAAAGAAAAGGTGGTGCCTTTCCCCATTTCCTTCCCCATCACCCCTTAGGATCCCTCTTCGGAACATTAGTGCTCAGTCAAGACACTTTGAAACAAGGCATTGCTCTAAGAGGAAGCAAAACCATACTGCTACTCAGACACAGTAATGCGTGGGGATTTCCGAAGCTGCTGAGTTTATTTCTACTGTGAATTACACTGAAAATCATCCAAACCTTGGTAAAGAAGCTGGACCAGTCTTGTGATTGCATTCAGTGCCTGGTATATTTTAGAGACCTTCACTTTAGGGAAAACAGAGGCTGAAAAACTCCTCTCAAAAGGTGAGAAGCCATTTTTAATTACATCGCATAGCCTGCAGTGCTATCTGAGGCCAGAGTGAATGCTGGTTGCCATGGCACCCCTTTAAATTGTACCTGTGCTGACACATCTTCTCACACTGCCACATGCTGCTCCCATACACTGGGGCCACATCTATCTCTTCCTACTGTTTGCTGATTGATGCTTGAGCTCTGCACTAGGAATAGAGACACGTCAGCCAGAAAGCAAATCCATGTGGGTGCCACACCTTCCGCCTAGCTCATATATGTATAAGGTACCAGTGTTTGAAATACCTGAAATAGGAAACGAGATCTGGGTTCTCCTCAGTTCATTGTGTGGCTTTGGGCAAATCCTTTAAACTCTCTGTGCTCTGTTTCCCTCGCCTGTACAAACAAAAGGCTAGAGTGGAATGCTCCAAGGTCTTTTCCTGATGTACCCATCTCTCATTCCTGCGTACTGTTTTGAAGCAGCAGAGACGAGCAGAGGCTCTGCGGAGAAGTGACATCAAAGTGGGAGTGAGGCAATTCCTGTAAGTGGTTGCATGGCCCTCCCAGCGGTGGCACAGGACTGACTGTTTCAGAAACTCCCCTCCAGCACCACTGGGCTGTTAGAGATTTGTTTTGAATTAATTCCCTGGCAAGATGCCACTTACCAAAAGGTCCCTTTTGATGTATTAAGGGGATGGTTTTCAGCTTGGGTTGAATCATTATTTGCCTTGGACGTGCTTTTTTCTCAGGATAGTCCCCAGTTCAATACTCAAAGCTTTGGTCCCAAAGATTGCTATCCCCCTAGGAACTGGAAGAAGGCCAGCATTGCTAGGGTGGAACTGATCAAAGGAAAAATAACATGAGATGAGCTCAAGAGGTAGTATGGAAGTTAGAATCTAAGGGCTGGCTGGCTAACTCAGTTGGTTAGATCACAGTGTTACACACCGAGGTCAAGGGTTCGGAACCCCCATACGGGCCAGCCTCAAAAAAAAAAAAAAAAGGAAGTTAGAATTTAATGTTAGGACTTGTCATTTACTAAGAACTAAGGAAGAAAGAAGGGACTGCTCCCAAGCCAAAAGCTGGATGACCTCCACTCCTTAGTTATTTTAAGAAGTTAAATTATTGGCACTCTTTTAGCCTTTTTAATGCTAACATCTTACACTCCATGGTACATCTCTCAAAAATAAAAAATTGACATTGGTACAATATTATGAACCACTAAACTGTCCCTCTTTGTTACTTCCCACAATTAACCTGCTGCTAAAATTTTTTAACAATTTTTAAACTTATTTTTTCCCCTTTGCCCCAAATGCTTTACTTTGTGTCTTCATCATCTCTCATCTAGACTATTATTATTCCTTCACAGCACATATCACTCTCTGGAGTTATTATCGGGGTAACTTCTATGTTGAACAATAGGAACCAGATGCCCTGTGGGGCTAGTTCTCACCCATGCATGAATGAAACTGGGCAAACCGCATAGTTTATTGCTCTAAGAAATGAAAAATTTTCTCTGATTGCTGTCAGCTACAAGAAAAATCTAATTGTAGAAATTAACATGTCTAGTCGGGTACAGTAATCAGAACTCCTAACTTTACCTATTCTTAAAGCATCTTCCTTTCCTCAGCGCAGCCTGCTCCAGGAGAGGGTGTCATGATCACTTGCTGCTCTTTTTCCTCTGCCAGCCTCTCCTCCACTCCCACCCAACTCTCTGTGACTTCTGACCACTCCAGCTTGAAGTTTCTCCGAACATGTTAATGATTCAAAATGACGCTTTTCTCCTGTTTACAGTGATGGGCTGCCCAGGAAGCTCTCTGACTGCTCCTCTTCACTTGGAGGAGAAAGAGCGTGGCATCTGCTTTGGCTGGTCACTTACCACTCCCTGCTCACCCTAGCGTGGGGTGGCCATCTCCACACAGACTCTCCCCCTGTTGTGCAGGATCTCTTCTTAAATGACTCCAGGCCAGTATCTAAAAGTAAGGTTGCACATCTGGTCCCAGGAAATATGCACCTCATACCCACTGCTTGGGGAGTGTGGCTACTTCCAAGGCATCTCTTGTTTTTTAACAACAACTTTATTAAGATAAAATGCACATGTCATAAAATTTACCTTTTTAAAGTGTAGAATTCAGTGGGTTTTAGTATATTCATAAGGTTGTGTAATCGTTCCCTCTTTCTAACTTCAAACATTTTCATCAACCCAGAAAGAAACCCCAAACCCATTATCAGTCATTACCTATTCCCTCTTTCTTCCAGCTCCTGGAAACCACTAATTTACTTTCTGTTTCTATTATTATTTTTTTTTTATTCTGGACATTTCATATAAATGGAATCATACAACATGTGGTCTTTTGTGCCTGGCTTCTTTCCCTTAGCATAATGTTTTCAACATTCAACCATGCTGTAGCATGAATCAGTACTTCATTCTTTTTTATGGCTGAAAATACTTCATTGTTTGGATATATCACATTTTGTTTAGCCATTCATAAGTTGATAGACATTTGGGTTGTTTCCATTTTTAGCTATTATGAACAATGCTGCTATGAACATTCACGTTGCAAGTATGAACAGACATGGGCTTTCATTTCTCTTGAGTATATACCTAAAAGTAAAATTTCTGGGTCATATAGTAACTCTATTAAAAAAAAGTTATGTATAACTTTTTGAGGAACTGCCAAACTGTTTTCCAAAGTGGCTGCACCATTTTACATTTCCACCTGCAATGTATGAGGGTTCTAATTTCTTTCTCTTTTTTTCAGCAGGGCAGAACAGGGATCAAACCTGGACCCTGGTGTTACCAGCACCATTCTCTAACCAACTGAGCTAATTAGCCAGCCCCCTGAAGGTTCTAATTTCTCCACATTCTGGTCAACACTTGCCATTGTGTATTATTTAACCCATCCTAATGGGCATGAAGTGGTATTTCATTGAGGCTTTGATATATATTTCCCTAATGACTGATGATGTTGAGCAACTTTTCACATACTTATTGGCCATTTGAATATCTTCTTTAGAGAAAGTCTATTCAAATCCTCTGCCCATTTTTTAATTAGGTTATTTGTGTTTTGATTGTTGAGTTGGTAGAGTTCTTTATATATTCCAGATCCTCACCCTCTTTTTAAAGCCAGCTGAAAGGCCTTGCCAACTGTGGTCTTTCCCCTGTTGGTTTTTCAAACTGTAGTATGGTAGCATAGGGAAAATTTACCAAGCTTTTTAGGTGGTTCTTGTGCAGGTACGGCACATAAACCATTCTCTGCAAAAAATTATCTCTCTAATTTCCAATCTTTTTGCTCTTCAGCTCAATTTTTTATGACCTTGAGATGGATGAGGAAATAAGAATAACAAAAGTAATTTTTATAAATGACAGAGTCAGAGGGGCCAAAGCTTTCCTGCCCATCCTTCCTCATCCTCTGACTTGCAGGGCCCCTCCATCTCCAGCTGCTCTCAATGGCTTCCAGGTATGCATTGCTCAGGGGAAACCACAGCCTTGAGGTGATTAAACAGCTCAGTTTCTCTTTTAAAAAAAGGTAATTTTTATCTATTCCCTTTACAAATTCTGCATAGTTAGGGTAACTATATAATTTATCATCTAAACCAGAACACTTTTGAGTGAAAGGGGGCCCTAAAATAATGAAAATTATGTAAATGATTGGAATATGTATTTATTAACCAATAGATTGACTTTATTTTATTGGTGGGGTTAACAGTAAAAATTAGCTCGCTTGGTTAGGGCATGATAACACCACGGTTGAGGTGGTGCTGATAACAGGTTGTAGGTTCAATCCCCACACTGGCCAGCCACCAAAACAAACAAGAAAGGGTTCACTTGATTCCTAAAAATTAACAAAACTATGCATAACAAGAAACTTTTTCACGCTGTTTATCTAAACATGTAAAAATAACCTAAGCACAACCAATTATCCTGATTTAAATTTGTATGCCATGGGGGTCCTGAGACAGGAGCAGGACAGCCTGGCCTCTGTCCAGGACCAGATCCTTGAGTGTACTTATTAACCACCTGTGTTTCTTTGGGAGGGTGTGACTTATCTTCTCATATTCTTCACCAAATTTCTGCTTAGATTTTTCTAATTCATTAACAGTTCTTTTTTAAGCATGTTAATCTTTGAGTGTTTAAAAAAAAAAAAGTAGAGAGTAGAATAATGGTTACCAGAGGCTGGGAGCAGTCGGGGTGGGGGGGAAGGGGAGGGGTAAACTAATAGGGACAAAACTATGCTATCTACCCTAAGGGAATCATTGTGCAGGATATGCATGTATTGGAATAACACACTGTACCCCACAAAAATAAATAAAAATAAAATTGAAAAAATAAATAAATTTGTGTGTCTAAGCCAATTTCCCTCAGCTGAGCTTCTCCCCTCTCTGTGCACCCACAGGAACTTTTGGCTCCCCTTCTCCACCACTTGGGAGCCACAGGAAACTTAAGAGCTACTTCCTGGCCACCTCCAACCGGTCTGAGGATGCCACCATCTCTTCCATTCTTTTCACATGGTCATGGCTCATATCTGCCAGTCTGCCACCTTCTTAAAATTCTAGATAAGAAGCAGAGCAGGAGCCCATGTTGCCCCTGGATCTCTAGACATAAAAAAGGGTTCTATCCCCCAGGCCCATTGAAAGTAGTGGTGGGGTACAGAGTGTATGGCCCTTATACACTTTTTAACTCTCAACTCCTTTATTCTTCTCAGCTTGAAGGGATTTTCTTTCTAGATGGGGAGGCAGGGCCCAGGAAAAAAGGGAACTTACTGATTACACCAAGGTGAGGAGTTCAGATCCCCTTACGAGCCAAAAAAAAAAGTTGCTTGCCATTTGCAAGTCTCTTCAAGTTTTCTATTTTACGTTTTAAACTCTCAGCTCTAGAATTAGAGGTTGAGAATTTGGCTACTTTGCCTGCCCATTTCTAGCTCTCTCCTGAGACCAATGGTGAGCCCATGTCCCATGTGTGAACAGGGCAGTCAGAGAAAAACAAACATCATTTTATCATTCATTTTAATATTCTGGAACACATATACACACCTACGAGGGATCTTCAAAAAGTTCATGGAAGGGGCCAACCCGTGGCTCACTTGGGAGAGTGTGGTGTTGATAACACCAAGGCCACGGGTTCGGATCCCTATATAGGGATGGCCGGTTAGCTCACTTGGGAGAGCATGGTGCTGACAACACCAAGTCAAGGGTTAAGAACCCCTTACCAGTCATCTTTCAAAAAAAAAAAAAAGTTCATGGAAGGATTTGTATTATCTTTCAATTCTACTTTTCCTCAAACTGTTTGAAGTACCCTCAAATGTATGTGTGTGTGTGGCACTACTTTTACCTGCCTGTAATCCTGCTGACTGGGCCAATTGTCAGGCTAGGGCTGGGTTTGGAGCCCACAGACCCCTCAAGCCTGTTCACAGAATGGGTCACAAACGCTTCACACGCCAGGCTGGGTCACCATACCCCTCACACACAGGTCTATGAGCTAGGTAACTGGCAAACAGGTCCTTGGAAGCCCGTAGGTTGGAAAGCATGGTCTTGTTCGGCGGACGCCTGAGGCAGTCACCAGCCAAGTTTGAGGCACCACACATGTGCACTAACTCCACACACACACAACTTGCTTACAAAGAATGCTGCACCACCCCCAACCTGTCCCGAGATGAGAGGACCTGATTTTATTGTTCTGTTTTCCCAACATGTGTGTATATGTGTGTTTATATTTATATATCAACTTATTGAAGGAGGTAGACACTTAGAAGGAAACACTGTAACAGGCCACTAGACAACTGCTGATATTTAAGAGTTTTCTCCTCCATTACCCAATTCCTTTTCCCCCTGACATCTGATCAGCACCTCAAGTAGACGGCAGTTTTTCCACCCAAACATGCATTTCTAAATGTGGTCCTGCCAATGAAAGGTCGAAATAATCTTCCACTGACCATTATTGCTGGGCATGGAAGCATAGGATAGAACAACGGGAGATCCCTGGGGCTGTCTCCTGCCCAATTTACAACCTTTGGCCTCCAGGGAGACATTAAATCCAAACGCCTCATTTTCTACTGCAATCAAGTTTGGCCTAAGTACAAACTAGACAATGGATCCCAGTGGCCAGAAAATGGCACTTTCGATTTGGATACTCTTAGAGATTTAGACAACTTTTGTCACTGAAGCGGCAAAGCCTCAGAGATTTCTTTTGTTCAAGCCTTCTTCTATCTTTGATCACATCCTTCTCTCTGTCAAAACTGTCCTATGTCTCAAATTCTCCTAGCTCATGCCCAACTTCCCCTTCTGGACTCGGATCAATCTTTTGATCCGTCAGACCACTCTGCTCCCCAACCACCTCCTTACACTCCAAATCCTTCACCAGCTCCTTCACTTCTTCCCTATCTTCCCCATACTTGGTCTCAAGATGCTCGTCCTCAGCCACCTAACTCCTCTCTTTCTCCCCCTTCGTCAGGTGACAACCCCACCTCAGCTCCAGCTCCTTTATACCCCCTCCATGAAGTGGCTGGGACGGAGGGAATTGTCTGGGTCCATATCCCCTTTTCTCTTTCTGATCTCTTCCAAATCAAAAAATGACTGGGATCTTTCCAGTCCAACCTGGACACATATCTTAAGGAATTCAGATATCTCACCCAGTGTTATGATCTCACCTGGCATGATATTTTTCTGTTCTCACTACTACTCTGTCCCCCGAGGACAGGGAACAGGTCTGGACAATGGCCCAACAACAGGCAGATGAGGGACATGCTCAAAATAACAAATGGGCCATGGAAGCCGTCACCATCCCTCACATCAACCCAAATTGGGACTATCAGGCCGGCCACACGGATTGGGATCTCCGGGATAACATGATCACACACTTGATTTACAGCCTCCAAAAGGCTGCTCACAAGTCTATCAATTATGACAAGCTTCCACACAGAGATCCACTGAAAATCCCAGTGAGTTCCTAACCCACCTCTCTGAGGCTTTACATAGATACACACATATAGACCCAAAATTCCCCTGCAGGCATGGCCCTCTTACACTCTCATTTTATTACCCAATCAGACCCTGATATTAAAACAAACTAAAAAAAAAAACTTGAGGATGGTTCAAATATGACCCAATGAGACCTCCTCAATGCAGCTTTCAAAGTTTTTAACAATAGGGAGGAGGAGGAGAAGAAGGAGCGATACAAAAGAGATCAGGCCAAATATCAGCTCCTGGCTAATGCTATCCAAGGCTCACATACCCCTAAGCTGGCTGCCTCTAGGGTCAAGCCACCTGGGAAACTGCTTCAAATGTGGTCAGCCGGGCCACTGGGTACAGGCCTGTCCTAACCCCAGGCCCCCTCCAGGGCCCTGTCCTCATTGCAAGTTGCAGGCTACTAGGGGCGGGGGGAGGGATTGACTGTCCCACTTGCTAGAGAGGAAGTGGTCCAGTCCCTAACCCACAACATTTAGCTCCACAACCATCCCTATCGGAGCTGCTTGGCTTTGCCCAGGAGGAGGACTGATGATGCCCAGGGCCCAAGGCCCCCACAGAGATCACCACACATGAGCCCAGGGTAACTCTCTTCATAACAGGTAAGCCGATCTGTTTTGTCATCGATACAGGGGCCACTTACTCTACCTTTCCTGAATATGCAGGACCAACAACCCCATCCTCTATCACAATAGTAGTGGTCACAAGATCAGAATACCACCCATGAATCACTCAACCCCTCTCTTGCACTTTACATAACGTCCAAATCACACACAAATTTTTAATAATGCCTCAATGCCCAGCCCCCTTGCTGGGATAGGACATCCTTTCCAACTTACCCTAAACACTTTAACTCCAGCTACAATACTCATGTTACAGGCTGCCCCAGACATGGGCCCTGAAACCTCTACTCTCCCCTTTCCCCCTAACAAAGTTAATCCTATAGTATGGGATACCTCCTCATCCTCCATTGCTACTCATCACCCTCCCATCCTCATGAGGTTGCAGGATCTTTCTTCTTTCCCTAATGTCCCACAATACCCCATCACTAATAAACAGCTAATAGGGTTAAAGCCCCATACAAACAAACTTCTTTCTTCTCATCTGCTACAACCCACCCATTCACCTTGTAATACACCCATCCTTCCAGTTATAAAGCCTAATGGCTCATACCATTCAGTGCAAGACCTCAGGGCCATTAATGCGGCCGTTTTACCCATAACCCCAATCGTTTCTAACCCCTATACTCTTCTGTCCACAATCCCAACAACCACCTGTTTCTTCTCTGTACTTGACCTCAAGGATGCTTTTTTTCCATCCCTTTACACCCATCTTGCCTAAACCTGTTCACTTTCACTTGGACTGATCCTGACACACGCTGTTCCCAACAACTTACTTGGACAGTTTTGCCCAAAGGATTTTGGGACAGCCCCCACTTTTTTGGCCAGGCATTAGCACAAGACTTATCTGAGCTCCCTTTGACTCCCAGTACTTTAATACAATATGTGGATGACCTCCTCCTTTGTAGCCCCTCCTATGAGGATTTACAGGCCCACACTGTTGCTCTCCTTAATTTCCTGGCCTCCAGGAGATATCAAGTGTCTCCCAGCAAGGCCTAAATTTCTTCTCCTTCAATCACATATTTGGGAGTCCACATCACCCCCAACACCAGAGAAATAACAGCAGATTGCAAGAGTCTAATTTCTGAACTCCCTACTCCTAGCCCAAAGGGTGAAATCCTTTCTTTCTTCGGGCTTGCAGGGTATCTCTGCCTATGGATTCCTAACTTTGGCATGCTAGCAAAGCCACTTTATGAGGCAGCCAAAGGGGATCCTGCCCTTCCCTTAGATCACACAAAGCCCATTCACTTTCCCTTCCAGTGATTAAAATCCACTCTCCTCGCAGCCCCAGCTCTATCTCTCCCAAACCTATCTCATTCTTTTATCCTATACGTCACCGAAACCCAGGGATTGACAGTTGGGGTTTGGGGACAAGAGGAGGGAGATATCTTCTCCCTTGTTGCATACCTTTCCAAACAATTGGACACCACAGCTCAAGGATGGGCTCCCTGTTTACAGGCCTTGGAGGCTGCCACCATTTTAGCACAAGAAAGCTCTAAACTAACTTTTGGACAACAAACAGTTATTTGTTCCTCCCGTCATCTTCAAGACCTTCTCAGCCATAAGGCCATGTCAATTCTCTCCCTTTCCCACCTACAACTTATCCAACTTACCTTCACTGAAAACTCCCAGTTCACCTTTAAACCTTGCCCTCCCTTAAATCCAGCCACTTTCACCTCAAAACACTTACAACCTTTAGAACATAATTGCATGGAGGCTTTAGACCTCTTTCTCAATCCCTTTCCACACATCTCCCTGCATCCTATTATGTGGCCCCAACATACATGGTTCATAGATGAGAGTGCCACCTCCCCTCCCACCCCCTGGGTGTGTATTGCCACAGTAAATTTAATACAAAGTATTGAGGCTGCCCCCTCCCCCCAACACCACTTCCCAACAGGCAGAACTCATTGCCCTCACCCGTGCTCTCACTCTGGCAGGTAACAAATGAGTCAATATATACACTGACTCTAAGTATGCTCACCACAGCCTACACTCCTGCATGGCCACATGGAAGGAGAGAGGATACATGACCACTCCGGAGGGCCCACCCATAAAAAATGGACATCTTATCAAGATATTTCTCGAAGCTGCACAACTCCCAAAGGAGGTTGGGGTTATACACTGCAGAGGACACCAAACCTCCAGTGACCCCATAGCCCACGGAAACTAACCAGTGGATCTAACTGCAAAACAGTCTGCTCAGTCACCAGGCCCCCACTCTTCCTCTCCTGCTCAGGTCCTTCTCATGGCCCCTGTGCCCTCACCCCAATACACACCCCAAGAAATACAACACCTCCAAACAGTTGGGAGCACAGAGGAAGAACAACCGGTATACTCTCTCTGGTCTCTATGTCCTCCCTACCACACAAACTGAGCAAATCCTTTTAGATTTCCATAATTCAGTTCATATAGGCTATGAACCCTTACTATGCCTTCTTCAGCCCTTATATTACTCTCTCCACATGGCCAAGTTACTTAAACAAATCACTCAAAATTGTCCTTTTTATATTCATTGCTCCAATCAAGGTGGCCTCCAAGTTTGGTCCTTTCCCACCCACCAGGCCAGAGGATACATTCCTGGCCAGGACTGTCAAATTGGGTTTACTCACTTGCCTCCCCACAAAAGAACACGCTACCGTCTAACCTTAGTAGATACCTTTTCAGGTTGAGTTGAGGCTTTTCCCTGCACTTCAGAGGATGCTACAGCAGTAACACATGCTCTCACCTAGAAATCATCCCTTATTTTGGCTTGCCTACCAGCCTCCAGTCTGATAATGGCCCGGCACTCATTTCCCAGATTACACAAATCACAGCACAGGCCTTACATATCAAATGGGACTTACATATACCATATCGTCCTCAGTCATCAGGCAAAGTAGAAAAAGCCAATCACCTCATAAAAACACACCTCACCAAGCTGTCCATGGAACTTCACCTCCCTTGGACCCAACTTCTCCCTCTAGCAGTCACTCGCTTGCGAGCTGCCCCCCACAAACCCACTGGCCTCAGCCCCTTCAAGCTTATGTATGGTAGCCCCTTTACTTTCACACCTCTGCCTTCCATCTCTTCACCTTTAGGCCAGTATCTCCCTACTCTTTCGCTCATTAGGGATCTTCTTTGGGAACAGGCCAACCTTCTATTACCTCATCCTTTCCCCACCACCCCCTCAGACTTTAAACTGAGCCCAGGACAGCAAGTGTATATTAAAACCCAAATCCCAAAACCCCTCTCACCATGTTTGGAAGGGCTTTATACAGTACTTCTCACCACCCCCACAGCAGTAAAGGTACTAGGAAAGGCCCCTTGGTATCACTTATCCTTGGTAAAACTGGCACCTGAGACTTTACCCAAAGAATCTGTTAACATCAAACCGGCGGGGTCTCTCTACTCAACCCCCAACTCAACATCTCCTCATGCTTCGTCCATTTTAGGACCCACAAAATTAAAAATGTTGAGGACCTCCACTCTTCCCCCAATCCTATAAGGAGTATGATCTTTCCCCCGGCAATTATCCTCTCACTCTTGCAGGCCCGCTTCATGTCCTTCACACAGGAGCTGCTCCAAGACTGATCCTGACCCACCACCTCCAGTGTTGAAGACATCCTTGAGAGGGTAACTGAATTAGCCTGGCAGGGCACCCTCTGTGATTACACCCCCAACGAGGTTACCCTCTACTCCTTTTTCCTACTATGAACCCTCTCAACCTCTCAGCCCCTGAACACTTGCCTTTTCTCTTCCTCTTGCTTCTTTTCCTAACAGGGACATATGCCACACCCTGTTCACAATGTATAATCAAGGTCTTGGTGGGTGGAAGGACACTTTCCAATCTCCCAGGTCTGCCACCCAGAATCCTCGGGGGAACCCTGCAGGACACATTCACATCCCTGACATACGTTCCCACAACATGCTATGACCAGACAACTGCCACATCATGTTCTTACAGGGATAAAAACTACTGGATAGCTCTTTCCAAAGGGGATTCTGCTGGAGTACAGTGCTCCCCCCTGACAAAACATTTCTGCTTCACCCAAACCACTCACCTAGGCTATAGCGATGGGGGAGGACTTCAGGACAAAACACATCGGACCCCTAACCATGATGGGATTCATCCTTCTTCTTGATCTCTGCCTCTTTTGGTGTTTCTCTAATTTCTTGTAGGAATGTATGCAGGCTTTCACCAACCAAAAGGTCACCGAATTGTTCCTGGGAGGAGGATATCAGCCCCTGAGAACCATTGACCCTTCCCCAGAAGAATACAGCCTCCCCACACGAAACCAATACCCCACCACTTAATTGTTTTACCTGCCAACATAAATCTTTTATGTTTTTCATATCTTCACCCATCTCCAGCAGGAAGTAGCTTCAGAAGAAAGACTTCCATCCCTTTTCCGCTCTCCCTATACTTCAAAGGCAGGAATGATAGGTTTTCAACATAACCAGCACCATTTTAGGCAAAGCCAAGCCCAAAACAGCCACCAGCCCCTGCCCCCTTTTCCTTATGAGAAGCCTCGTGACTTCTGCAAAATAGAAACCATTTTGGCTTCCGCATAGGCACAATTTTCCACCCCTGTTGCATCAGCCAGGTGGAGCTTCAGCACTAGCGTAATGCTCCTCCTAGATTGCATCAGCCAGCCTTGGCGCCCCACAGCCTATATAAGCTCTCCTACACCGATGCCTGGGGCTGCTCTCCACTTTGAGGGCAGCCCTGGCTGCTGCTCTCCATTTTGAATGCAGCCCAGCAGATTCTTTCCCTTCAATAAAGCTTGACTGGCACCAGGCATTTCAGCTCACTTTCTTTCAGTAATTAGATACAACCTTGAAAAGCACTGCTCCCAAGTCCTCTACTGTAGTTCCTTCCAGATAGCAGATGTTTCAAGTTACTCAGTACATGATGAAACTAGTTAACTGCTTAGCACATCTCATTGCCTTTCTAGTTTCATTGTGAAGTGAGTTCCTTAATTGAAGCCTTAACTCCTCAGACACTTGGGTGTCTTCTGGGTCATAAGGGCCAATTGACTGCTCCTCTTCTTCTGCAGTCTGGATGAGCTGGAAAGATTTTCCTTATTCTGTACCTAAATTAAGGCTGGCAGTTTTGGGTTAACCTGGTAAATGGATTGAAGCAGGGCCACAAAATGTGTTCTCTGTTACCTCCAAAATTCAAGAAGCCCTATAAATTGGGAAGGATAATCTAATCCATATTTCAGTACAGTAGGCCTTCCCCCCAGAAGATTAATGAAGGTAGCAAATCCCTGTATTTTCATAGGATTTATTTCTCACCCACTGGCATATATGTGTCTAAGATATCTAGATTAATATCTGTAATGCTGGTTACTCTTACTCCCCAGGCCTTATTTATGTGGTGTATTCAATGTAGACCAGCTTCATGTCCTGTACAATGGTAAAATGGTCAAGATCCTTAGTGGAGTCAACATGAGGCAATATGGTAAAGGTACATACTTCTACTAGGTGAAAGCAAACTATTTATGGCACACCCTTTATCAGAATGGAAAATAAAATGCATGTGCTAGATCAGTTGCTGATGCCAGGGACTATGTTACTATGTTCCAGAGAGAGACTGGATCTTGACCAGTCACTGCAAGAGCAGTTACCAATTTACTTAATCCACTGTTGTTTCCAGGAGCCATCTGTCCTGGTACTGGCCATGCTAAGGCACTGAGCTGTAGTTTCAAAGTCTTTAACTGTGGGACTAATTTTTGTGACTCCTCCAGGGGAGTGGTATTGGTTTTGACTTATTGTTCTGGTAGGCAGAAGAAACTTCAATGGTTTCCATTTGGCTCTTCCAACCACTGTCACTCTTACTACGTGGGTCAGACAGCCACTATAAGGATCTGCCCATCCAACTCTGTGCTGTGCTTAGGAACAAAAGAGATAATTACTGGGCCTACTATGATCTAGAATCAGGTTAAAACTTTACTTACCACCTAATGACCATTAGACCCACATCGATCAGAGACTGCAGTAGATATAGGATCTCTAGGAATCTCATATTTGTTCAGAATATATTACTTCCTGAAATGTTTATGTCTCTCCCTTGTTCCAGTACATAGTTGCCAGGGTAAATGGTTTCTCATCTCTTTGAGAAAGACTAGAAAAAGCTTTCAAGTATGTAATTGTGGTGTTATATAAGTCCATCCTGCAGGTGTTTGGTGTCTCTTGCATTCTAGGTGTCTGGGTCTGTTGCCAATCTCAGGTCTATGAATTGGAAGATGAGCTATGACTACCATAATGGCTCAAATCAAGCTTCTGTTCACCAAACCTGAAGCTTGGTTTAGTTACTCACATCACAGAAAACCTGCAAGAGTCACCTGTTGAACTCATTCCCAGGGATGCCATAGCCAGAGATCTCTAAGGATCAGATCCTTTTTAGGTCTTTTCACCAAGCCTACCCTAGAGCCTATTGTGGTAGCCACGCCTACTTTGTTTCCAGTAGTTAATTGGCATCACTTGTACTCTGCCACAGCTCACTCCCAGATACCTGCTGATAATAGGAAGCAAGTTTCAGCTTGTGCATTTCCTACCAGTAATCTAGCCTACAGACTTCTGAGAAGAATCTGGCTCTTCAATCTCAAAGCCTAGTGAAATAAGAGTCTTTCAAGCCCTGTCAAGGAGATGTACTTACAGGATCGACAAGACATGCATGTCAGATATTGTCAGTAGATATTCAATCCCCATATCTCCCTTTCCATACCCTTCTGTGTATTTGTTGGCAGCTATTGGAATATTATATTTCCCAAAGTCTCTCACCAGCTGCGTACTGGATACATGGGTTCTGCCACTGAAGGGAGCGAGAGGGTAGGAAGAAGCCTGCTCCTGGCTCTGCTCTGGCAGAAGCAGCCATTGTAGACAATAAATGGGCTGCAGCAGCACTGCCAATTCTTTTTTTTTTTTTAAAGATGACCGGGGGCCAGCCCATGGCTCACTCAGGAGAGTGCAGTGCTGATAACACCAAGGCCACAGGTTCTGATCCCATATAGGGATGGCCGGTTAGCTCACTGTCTGAGCATGATGCTGACAACACCAGGTCAAGGGTTAAGATCCCCTTACCAGTCATCTTTAAAAAAAAAAAAAAAAAAAAAAAAAAGGTGACCGGTAAGGGGATCTTAACCCTTGATTTGGTGTTGTCAGCACCATGCTCTCCCGAGTGAGCCACGGGCCAGCCCTAGCACTGCCAATTCTAATTGTGGCAACAGAGGCAGCTCTCACTCAGGCCACTTGTCATCTGGAGGAGCTCAGCAGTGAGTGTGAGCACATGGACTTCAGCCCCGAGTGGTAGCAGCTCCCTGAGCTCTAGATAAACCCATGTCTCCACTCTGCTCCTCCAGCCCTCCACACACTATTGTAACTAATCCCTTGCATTCAATCCCTTTCTAAATGAAATATTTACAATGGTTTCTTTTTTTTAACTGGACTCCTGACTGATACAACAAACTTGAAAGAGCCAATCCAGCATTCCTGTCTCTTAACGTCTTTGAATTCCTTTCCTGATGTCAGTTGTTCACCACTCAGGCTGCATACTGCAATCCCATAGAAGCCTAAAAAACACTGATGTCAGGCCGGCCCTGTGGCTCACTCGGGAGAGTGTGGTGCTGATAACACCAAGGCCACGGGTTCGGATCCCATATAGGGATGGCTGGTTTGCTTACTGGGTGAGTGTGGTGCTGACAACACCAAGTCAAAGGTTAAGATCCCCTTACCGGTCATCTTTTTAAAAAAAAAAAAAAAAAAAACACTGATGTCTAGGCCCCATACTTCCAGAGATCCTGAATGAATTGCTGAGGCACCAGTGCTTTTTAAAGTCCCTGAGTTCCTCAAACAACTGTACAAGAAGAAAACAAGCAACCCAATTAAAAAATGGGCAAAAGAGCTAAGTAGGCATTTCTCTAAGGAAGATATACAAATGGCCAACAGACATATGAAAAAATGCTCAACATCACTCAGCATCCGGGAAATGCAAATCAAAACCACATTGAGATACCATCTAACCCCAGTTAGGATGGCTAAAATCCAAAAGACTATGAACGATAAATGCTGGCGAGGCTGCGGAGAAAAAGGAACTCTCATACATTGTTGGTGGGACTGCAAAATGGTGCAGCCTCTATGGAAAATGGTATGGAGGTTCCTCAAACAATTGCAGATAGATCTACCATACGACCCAGCTATCCCACTGTTGGGAATATACCCAGAGGAATGGAAATCATCAAGTCGAAGGTATACCTGTTTCCCAATGTTTATCGCAGCACTCTTTACAATAGCCAAGAGTTGGAACCAGCCCAAATGCCCATCATCGGATGAGTGGATATGGAAAATGTGGTACATCTACACAATGGAGTACTACTCAGCTATAAAAACGAATGAAATACTGCCATTTGCAACAACATGGATGGGTCTTGAGAGAATTATCTTAAGTGAAACAAGTCAGGCAAAGAAAGAGAAATACCACATGTTCTCACTTATTGGTGGGAGCTAAAAATTAATATATAAATTCACACACACACACACACACACACACACACAAACCGGGGGGGGGGGGGAAGAAGATATAACAACCACAATTATTTGAAGTTGATACGACAAGCAAACAGAAAGGACATTGTTGGGGGGGGGGAGGGAGAAGGGAGGGAGGTTTTGGTGATGGGGAGCAATAATCAGCCACAATGTATATCGACAAAATAAAATTTAAAAAAAAAGAAAGAAAGAAAACAGTAAAAAAATTTAAAAAGTCCCTGAGTTTCAATAGGCAGCCAGCTTTGAGACCCTCTGCTCTCAGTCATCATGCCAAGTGATTGCTGGCCTTTTCATATATATTATCCTGAATGGACTAGCAGTGGATCCAGGGTTCCATCAGCCAACCCCAGCAAACTCTTAGAACCATTATTAAACTACTATCCATGTAGTAAGAGTTCAGGTGATTTTAGTTTTTCTTTCTTATACTTTTCTGAGTTGTTTTAACGAACATTGTTTTAAACTCTTTTGAAAGATATTTTCACTGCGTAAAGAGAAATGATCCTCCTGTCTGTGCTAGCATGTAACTACACACACATCACTAAATCCAGCTCGAACTAAAATTACATTCCACCATCCTTGTTTAAGCATCCTCAAAACCCATTCTTAGAACATCATCAAAGCTTTTTCAAATTCAGATAAGCAATGGACTACAGATAGGTGGAGAGACTGCTGCCCTCACTATTGTGGTGGTTGAGTGCTGGTTGAATGGAGCCCCTGGACTGGCCACTGCCAACTCAAAGCCATCTCATCTGTTTATCCTACCATGTGTGCAAATGATAATTGTCTATCATCATTTCCTTGTTCACTTCACACACTGCTCTGTCCCACCCTGCTCCACCCCAGACCATGTTGTGTTTAGATTTTGGTTACTGGCATAGCAAAATGAGAAGTAGGGCATGAAGCAATTCCTATGCCAAGGGAGGGACTGGGCTCAGAGAGCTGAGTTTCAGAAGTCTTTGAGGGTTGAGATAGTCAATTTTGTTTCTTAACCTAATTGATCTTCTTGATTTTACTTCCAAATTTAATCTAATACAATGCTTCCCAACTTTTTTCATATCATGGCTTAGTCTAATCCATACCACCTCTAGGTCATTATACCAAACTATGTCGTGGTACCCAGAAACACTAAATTGTCATGCCTTTGGTCTGTCATCCATGCCGTTTCCTATGGATTATGTGTTCTTAAAGTCAGACAGGCCCCCAAAACATATGGCTACATGCTACACACCAGGCACTATGCTAGACTGTAACACTGTACTACTCCCCATCCCCAGCCGTCAGCTCTTAGTGACCTGGCCTAAATGTCACCTCCTCCACAAATTTTTCCCTGACTTCACCACAAGTAGAATTACTGATTTTCTCATTCTCTGTTCCAACACAGTTATTTATACATGAAACAAACCCTCAGCATTCATAAATTTAACATTCCTAGTTTAGCCATTCAAAAGTTACTCTACAGGGCTGGCTGGTTATCTCAGTCAGTCAGAGCACGGTGTTGTAATACCAAGGTCAAGGGTTCTGATCCCCCTACCAGCCAACCGCCAGGAAAAAAGAAAGAAAGAGTTACTTCACAAAGTGAGTATATAAAGTGTCATCATTTGTTACTTTGCCAAATCACACACGGGAACCATTCTTTCTGAAGAGCTGGGGAAAAGAGTGAGTCATTTCCTCTTGGCAGTCTTTCCTGATACTCCATCCCACCCAGGCTGAGATCAGTAGCCCTCTGAATCAGTTGGGATACTTCCAGCTCTAATGGAAAGTGGGAATGACAACATTTGATCTCCATACAACAAGAGTCTGAAGGTGGGTTTGCTAAGCTCCTCAACAATGGGCTCTGGGTCAGGATTATTGAAGGTCTCTTGGCCAAGTTCACATGGTCACATGACAATGTTCTAAACAGCATCTTCTAAACATAACCCTCCTCCATGTGGGATAAAAGGGCAGGCCTCTTTTCCATCTCACTTTTTAAAGAAGAAAAAGTCTCCCTGGAACTCCTCCATTGACTTTCCCTTTCATTTCACTGGCTAGAACTCGGTCATGTGCCCAACCCTAAACCACATACTAGAACAGGTGAACCAGATAACCATGCTTGACTGAGATTAGCAGTTCTCAGGTCAGCAGCATCAGCATCACCTGGGAACTTGTCAGAAATGCAAATTTGAGGGCCTCAACTAGACCCATTGAATCAGAAACTCTGGGGGCAGGGCCCAGGATTCTGGGGTTTAACAAGCTTTGCATTATGATGCAAGCCAAAGTGTGGAATTACTGGCTTAGATCTATGTGGGACTGTGAGCATAACTTACTCTATCTTGAAAGCCCTTAACACTTGCTGTGTCCTTTGTGTGAACCCCACCCACAGAAGTTATACAGTAACTAGGGGGTCAGATAGTTAGAACAATAGGTAGAAATGGCTTGCTGACTATGACAAGGGACCTAATGATTAAGTGTTGACCTAATGATTAGGTGAGGTAACAGTGGGTCTAGCTACCTACATCACTAGACCACCAAAAATAATGATCATTGATAGAGTTTGGATGTGTTGTTCCTCCAAAATTCATGTGGAAATTTGATCCCCAATGTGGCAGTGTTGGAAACTGTTTGAGTCATGGGGGTGGATCCCTCATGAATGGATTAATGCTCTCCCTGGGGGAGGAGGGGTAGTGAGTGAATTCTTGCTCTGTTGGTTCCTGTAAGAGCTGGTTGTTTAAAAGACCCTGGCACCTCCTCTCTCTCTTGCTTCCTTTCACCATGTGATCTGCTTGTACCTGCCCGCTGCCTGCCACTTTCCACCATGAGTAGAAGCAGCCTGAGGCCCATGCCAGATGCAGCTGTCCCAGAATCATAAGCCAAATAAACCTCTGTTCTTTATAAATTACCCAGTCTCAGGTATTTCTGTTATAGCAACACAAATGGACTAATACAATCATTGTCCTAAGGTGACGTATTGCTTCTTGGCTTTTTCCACTGCTTTGTATCAACTGACTATACAAACATGGGCTCAACCAGGGGATAGCATGGAGAAATTGCACACACTCCTGAGTCACTGCCTGCCTGGTACTGTACCCTGTAAATTAATTTACCCTCTTAATTAAAATTCTTTGTCTTACTGCATGGAAGTGCCTGCTTTGTATTTCAGTCTCAAGATAACTTCTCAGTTTGGTGGGCACTTTGTCTTTGCTCCACCTTCATACAGATCTACCATGTCTTATCCTAAGCCAGGGGGAGGAACCAATCTACCTGAGCAAAATCAGGATTCTGTAAAATTTTAGAACAAAATCAGGATTCTATAAAATAAAGAAGAGGGAAATGCTCTTGGATAGACTGCACTCTCCTATTGTTTCCATTTAAATTATCACTAAATACACTATTCACCCATCGATTTTCTTGCTGACATCCTGACCCAACTGTACACTTCTTTACAGCATGAACTTTATCTTTTATTCGTGTTTCTATCCCTAGCACAATAGAAGGCACTCAATGTTTGCTGGACAAATGGATAAATATTACAGTGGCCTCTCTTTCCTAATTGCCCATTGCCTTAACAGCTCTTTCCTGCTGCTTTCCACTCAAGGAACATTTTCTCATCAGCTCATGTCAGTGAGCCAAGAGCTGTCTCTTCCAGGGGGTCTGAGAACAATTATTCCTTTGCATATGGACACAAGTGGAGACTGGCTTTCTGAATTCATGTTGGACCTTTATGCACATTCATTTGTGTTCAGGGGTGTCCTTGGAGAGCACTGCTGTACAATATAACAGAACTGAACATGTTGACTGTTGAGCTGAGTTCTGGCTGCCAACTCCTGGCAGGCAATCTTTCTCAGATGCAGCTGTGTACTCAGACTAAAATATGACCTGGAAATAAGCCTACAGGCCTCATCCATAGCAAGAGCAGCATTGAGGCAATGGCAGAGAGCAACAGCACTATTCTGCCCAGTACAGTGACCTGGACAAGCCTCTTGGACTTTCTGAAGCCATTTGTATTAGGTAGGACTCTCTGGGTTGCAATGACAGAACCCAAATGCAAAATGCTGAAAATAAAGGGGTGTAGGAAGACTTGTAAGCACATATCACTAAAAAGTCCTGGGGTGGTATCAGTTTCAGCTGCAGCTGGAAAGAGATGCTCGATGTCCTCAGGAACCTTCTCTCTTCATTGCTCAGCTGGATTTTTTCTACTTGGCTTCATTCTCCAGCAAGCTTTCACAAAGCAAGCCAGGAGTGACTCCAGACTTCTATCCCATTCACTTAGCACCTGCCTCAGAAAGTAAGTCCCTCTTTCACAAAAGTGTCAGCAAAAGTCCTGAGGCTCTCATCATCCTAACTCAAGTTGAGACAGAATAGGGCTAGGCTTGTGAACCAAACTGACTCCATTTTCTCTGCAGAGGATATTTTGTTACTTTTCCACTCCTCAGTCATGAGACCCCCAGGGCGCATGATCACCCCGCAGCCCTGATAAAAGTAATTGAAAAAGACCATAACTGCCCCATTAAATTAAACTTATTAAACTGATAAGAGGGGATATTCACTGAGTTGCAAAATCTCTTCCCCAAGGCTTGTTAAAATATAACTGTTAGCTTTGTTTAAAAGTTATCTACCCATTCTTTCTTTTTCCTTAATTGTAAATATGAAGTCACAGATTAACCTTAAGACCCCTTTAGGAATTCCCACATGTGCACAAAGCTTCAAGGTGACTGCTACAATGACCTTCCTGGGGGTCAATAATGAGCAACACTGCCATCTTGGACCTACTGAGCAGGTGCAAGGACCAAAGCCCTAACTGAGCATGAGCCCATGACGCAACAAGGAAGAACAGAATGGACCACCTCCAGAGACGCAGAATGATGATGCTGGCCTGTACCCCTTGTCCCTTTGACGTATAAAGGACCCTGAACAGCCCCCCTTGGGGAGCTGGCTTCCCTGTAGCCACCTCCCTTATGCATAAGTCTATCTCCTCTTTTAATAAAGCATTGCTTGCTTTATGCTGGGTGCATTGTTCATTTCTATGACTTTGGGACCCAAGAGCCTAATTCAGTAACATTTATTTGGCAAGACAAGCCAGGACATAAGGGGACCCTTGGGTGCCAGGCATGGCCCCAGGATTTTTTTCCATGCAGCACACATGCTGCTCTAATATCTGTACCAGCAAAAATTGGAAAGTCTTGGGCACCAGAGGAGACCCCAGCTTCAAGAGGCAAGTGGCTGCTGGGGCTATTTTGCTCCCAAGCTTCCGCTGCTGGTAAGCTATTTTGCTCCCAAGCTTCTCTCCTGGACCCCCCAGCCTAAATTCCGACAAAACAGTGCATTATTCTCTTTTACTCTCCCTTTCTCTTTCCCTTCCCCCCCCCCCCTTTTAAAGTGACTACCAGACTACTACAGTTTAAACTCCTCTCAACCTGTGAGAAGCATGCTCCCTCTGGCCAGCAACCGCTTGCCCTGATGGGTGACTAGCAGAAGTGGGAGGGCTAGTCTCACACTGCACAGATCTTGCTCAAACAGGTTCCCCCTGACAGGATTCATGAGACTGGTGGGGATTCATTTCTGTGCCACACAGTGACGGGAAGTCCAGAAGCCACTAAAATTACCTTTCCCTTTCTTTGATTTTCTCAGTGTTCCCCTGCTGTTGTAAGTAACTAAGCCTTCATCTCAGATTGGCCACATTTGGTTGCTTCCCTCTGTGCATCCTCTGCTGTATAGGCGTACCCTGGAGAACTCCCAGCTTTGCTTGTTTCTCTGATTTAAATTTAGTCTGTACTTTTCTTCTTTGTGTCAACAGTGGTGGGGAGAACCATTTTTATCAATTAGTGTGTCAATGGAATAAGAACGAGCAAGAAGTTGGCCCTGCCCATTGGGACTAGGGTACAGCAGACCCCACTCTTCCTTTTTTCTCCCTTTGTTTGTTTGCTTGGTTAGACATTTAATTGAGTGCTTTAAGAGAGAGAGGGAATTTTGGGTGAAAATAAATATACTTGGACTTGATGAGTACCCAGCTAAGGAAGTTCCCTCCCTTCAGTCTTTAGTTGCTCAACATCTCCTTGTGACCCTCTACACCCAAACTAAATGGGATGAAAGAGGTCTTATAACTATAATGATGCCCAGTCATGCAGCCTCCATCCCACCTCAGGCCCGCTGACTGTAGGACACCAAATACATCATCAGGCACCAGAGACCCAAAAGAATTTCCCCCCTTGGGTGTATTTTAGGAAACTGGAAGGACTTTAAATTGGATGAATGGAAACAAAAGAAGGGGGAAAGGGAATTGGTAAAGGGCCATGAAAATCACCTACATTGTATAATGATAAATTAAAAAATTAATTAAAAGAAAAAAAGAAAGAAATTGGCATTCCTTTGCAACATTGTGTTGGGGCCCAGAAAGCCCAAAGTGAAGTCCTCAAAAGCAAAGTATTCCTCTGAACTTCTCCTGCCCTCCTGTCTCAGCCTCATTTTCCCTGAGGCAAGCCATAGAATCTAGAATCCCTCTTCCCCACGGCAGGTCATAGACATACTCTAATCTTCCTCTGCCTCTCTATCTTGGAGCTGGCCATAAAGAAATTCTCTGACCTACCTTGTCTGATTATAGGTCATAAGATAGCCATCACAGAGAAACCAAGAAGAATTCGAACAGACAGACCGTGCTGGGTTTCCCCACTCAGTCTATGAACATTAGATCATACTTTTCCTGTCCAATCACATTTCTACGTGACTGTGCCTGCTTCATAGAACCTAAGCATTAACATGTGTTAATATGGACAATTTTCCATATATCTTTGGGTCTTCATTCTGAAGGCTCCCATGTCATGTAAAACTATGTTATAATAAAATTTGTTATGCCTTTTCTTCATATTAATCTATGTTTATCAGATGATTTTTCAGAGAACCTTCAGGAGGCTGAAGGAGATGTCTACCCTTGGCCCCTACAGTTATGGTGCTATGAGCAGGATACCAAAGCCACCTTGTGATTGTGGAAGCTAAAGCCAAGGGGGACCAGAACTTGAAAGCTGGCAAAATGGTAAGCCTTTCTTACCTGTTAGACTCCCTGTCACTCTCTCTCTCGAATCTGGCTGCGAAGATGGTAAAAATAAAAAATTTAAAAATTTAAAAATTAATTTAAAAAGGATCATTCATTGTTTGTCTCTTTTTCCAAATACTTTATTTTATTTTAATTTATCAATATACAATGTAGTTGATTTTCGTGTCCCTTTACCGATTCCTCCCCCCTCCCTCCCTCTCCAACCTCCCACCCATCAACATCATATCTGTTCACTTATCTTAACAAGTTCAAGGAATTGTGATTGTTGTGTCTTCTTCCCTGCCTCCCCCATTTGTTTGTATATTTATTTATTTTTAGCTCCCACAAATAAGTGAGAACATGTGGTATTTTTCTTTCTGTGCCTGACTTATTTCACTTATAATTTTTTCTAAGTCCATCCATGTTGCTGTGAATGGTAGTATTTCATTCTTCTTTATAGTAGAGTAGTATTCCATTGTGTAGATGTACCACAGTTTCCTTATCCACTCATCCGATGATGGACATTTGGGTTGGTTCCAACTCTTGGCTGTTGTAAATAGTGCTACAGTAAACACTGGAGTACAGGTATCCCTTCGACATGATGATTTCCATTCCTCTGGGTATATTCCCAGCAGTGGGATAGCTGGGTCACATGGTAGATCTATCTGTAATTGTTTGAGGAACCTCCAAACCATTTTCCATAAAGGCTGCACCATTTTGCAGCCCCACCAACAGTGTAGGAGTGTTCCTTTTTCTCTGCAACCTCATCAGCATTTATCATCAGCATTTATTATTCTCAGTCTTTTGGATATTAGCCATCCTAACTGGAGTGAGATGGTATCTCAGTGTGGTTTTGATTTACATTTCCTGAATCTTGAGTGATGTTGAGCATTTTTTCATGTGTCAGTTGCCCATTCGTATATCTTCCTTAGAGAAATGCCTATTCAGTTCCTTTGCCCATTTTTTAATTGGGTTACTTGTTTTTTTTTCTGTAAAGTTGTTTGAGTTCCTTGTATATTCTGGATATTAATCCTTTGTCAGATGTATATTTTGCAAACATTTTCTCCCACTCTGTTGGTTGTCTTTTAACACTGTTAATTGTTTCTTTTGCTGTGCAGAAGTGTTACACTTCTCACTGTGCAACAGATGAAAAAAGGATTACTCAAAGCACCATGAATCAATGAGAAGCACGAAGGGACTGCACCTCAGCAACTCCTCTGTCAGGAAGAGAAAACTGGGTACAGCCCCAATTCAAAGTTAGCTTCTGTTTTTTATTGTAAAGACAAGGAAGTTTCATAAGAAAAATCAGTTGATTCAATCATTACAAAATGACACAAAGACTTGGGCAGTGTTACAAGTGTTATCTATGGCTAAGTATAGATTAAACAATGGAAACTATTAACATCAGTAAAATTAACAATGTGACATTCCAGAGTATAATTTGTGAAAAGCTAAGTTGGTTAAACTGTGCTCATTTTCTAAACTATAACCTTTCCTTAAATGATATAAGTAAAAGTTGCATTCTTATGATAAAATCTAAGTATAATTATCTCTAAAGTTTCCACCAACAGACAGCTTGCCCCTAGCAAACATTTTTTCACATCTTTCCCTTCAGCAATTCTTAAAATCTCTTAACAGGATTGGTATGACAACCACCTGTTAGCTCTAAAATCATTAAAGTATACAATCCCATACCTAAGCAGTGATTAGAGTTGATTAGATGGGCTGTTGCCCTATGGCTGTAGGTTGTGGACTCCTACCCAAGGCCTTTTGCCCCATATACGTATTTACCTAGAAACCCTATTCTAAAAATCAAATGAGAATCAAGATTTCTAAGCCTCCACACAGAAGCTTTTTACTTTGATATAATCCCATTTATTTATTTTTTCTTTGGTTGCCTGTGCTTTGGGGGTCATATTCATGAAGACTGTACCCAATCCTACTTCCTGGAGTGTTTCCCCTATGTTTTCTTTAAGGAGTTTTATTGTTTCAGGTTATATATTTAATTCTTTAATCCATTTTGAGTGTATGGGTCTAGTTTCATTTTCCTGCATATGGATATCCAGTTTTCCCAGCACCATTTGCTGAAGAGGCAGTCTCTTCCCCAGTGTGTAGACTTGATGCCTTTGTCAAAGATCAGATGGCTGTAGGTGTATGGGTTGATTTCTGGATTCTTTATTCTATTCCATTGATCAGTGTGTCTGTTTTCATGCCAGTACCATGCTGTTTTGGTTATTATAGCTTTATAGTATAGTTTAAGGGCAGGGAGTATTATGCCTCTGGCTTTATTTTTTTTGCTCAGAATTGCTTTGGCTATTTGTGGTCTTTTGTTATTCCATATAAATGTCTGGATAGTTTTTTCCATTTTAGAGAAAAATGTCATCGGAATTTTGATGGGGATTGCATTGAATCTGTAGATCACTTTGAGTAGTATGGACATTTTCACAATGTTAATTCTTCCAATCCAAGAGCATGGGATATCTTTCCATCTTCTTGTCTGTCTCTTTTTCCAAAATTTTGATTAATAGAATGAAAAGGATTTATATGACTAGCCTGAGAAGTAGTGACTCTGGTGTACATTTGGTATGAATATTCACATTGCCTAATCCTCTTTCTCCCAGGAATAGTCTTTATTTTTATTTTGTCTTTCTGTGTCATTTTGTCATAAACAGGGGTACCATAGGGTAAAACACAGGCCTAGATCCCCTAAAAACCTGTTTTTGAGCCAAAAAAAATGGATTTAAAACAGAGTTAAAATCCTTTCAACCCACCACAAAATTCCTTTAACTCAAAAGAAAAAAATTTATAAAAATTAACTTAAATTGTTTGCCAGATTTGCTTTTGATTTGAAATTTTGGTTTGTAATGTGTTAGGAACTTTTTATTCTGTTTGTTTATCTTCTTCCTGAGCTCAGTGAATGGGCCCATTTGCAGTTAGCTTACTGACTGGCTCTATGTCCTAAGATGGTTTCTTTGCACTTCTTTGGTTTTGTTTGAGTATATTTTCTTTTAGGCCTCCATTTCTCTGGCTGGATTTTTCTTCTTCCCATAGAAACTGTTTAGTCAACTGAAACCTTTGAACTTCTGTGTGCTTCTCTTGTTAGCATTTTTGCCAAAGACTCTGAGGCCTCATGAGAAACACAGCCATGGTATGCCAATCAACCTGCCTTTGGATCAACTGCCTTCTTCTTGAAGCCCCAAGAGTTGAATGGCTTTGGCTCTATTTGTTCATTGGCTCAGCCCTTAGCTCAGTAACCCATTTAAGGAACAAAAACTAGATTAAAAGCAACCTGTCAGGACCGGCCCATGGCTCACTTGGAAGAGTGTGGTGCTGATAACCATGCGTTCAGATCCCCTATAGAGGGATGGCCTGTTGGCTCACTGGCTGAGCGTGGTGCTGACAACACCAAGCCAAGGGTTAAGATCCCCTTACCAGTCATCTTTAAAAATAAATAAATAAATAAAAATTTAAAAAATAAAATAAGAAAATAAAAGGAATTTGTCTAACTAGATGATCTCAAATACAATTTCCTGGCAATCAACTTGTTATTTTGAGCAGACTTCTAAATTTTCTTCTAGGCTCATCTATGTATTTCTTTGTAAAATCCTATGGTGGAGTTCTATGATTTTATTTGGTCTTGGCATCCATTTTTTAACAGATTTTTTAATGGATTTTTCTCTGTCTCCTCTGACACACCCAAATTTCTTCAAAAGGCTTGCATTCTTTGTGCTTTGCAATGTAAATTTGTTACCTTGTTTTCTCTAAAACATGGTGAGAGCTTATAGATAAGCTTTGACATTTATTTACACACATGATTTAAATCCAACTGTCCTTTTTAAACTAGTGAGTTTTATATTTTATTCTGTCTCGTTAGACATTGCAATAGACATTGCAATATGATCAACTGCTTAGGTTGACATAAGGGCACAGCTGGAGTAGGGATATCGGAGTGGGGGGGGTCAGTCTCACCCAAACCATGTGGACTGAGAGTGAGGAAAGGTGTCCCCCACCCCCAAATCATAGCCCTATTACCAGAGGAGGGGGGTTGGCTGCTGAGGAGCAAAATCCACAGATGCTCAGTCTACCACTGTTTTTTATTTTGGGTCCCCGAGTAACACTTCATAAAAAAGGCACCCACATACATGCAGAGTTATATATCATTTTCCAAAACAATGAAAAAAATAAAGTGCCCCACAAAGGCAGATAGTGCAGACTCTTTCTCTTTCCCACTGACTTGAAACAGCTCCCAGCCGCACACAGCAGGGCTGGGGGATGGCCCCAACAACCTCACTCTCTGTGTAATTTCATCCCCCATAGCATCTGCCCTGAACATTCAGCTCAACAAACATCCCCCAGTCCCTCTGCTGTAGTCCACCCCCTCCCTCCCATGGTTTCTTGGCCTGCTTTACTGTCTTTGGTAATCATCAGTTAACATCTGCGATATTTTATTTGTGTCAGGAAGGATTTTTTTTTTCTCTCTCTTTGATGCTTCTTCCTCCTGGTGTTGAATGCAAAATGGATTAGAACAACAAAATGAGACTGATGGGATTTTTAACATAATAACCTAAAGATTTGTTAAGCTGGGAACTGTCAAAGGTTTGGATCCCTCTCTCTGCCACTCCCAGAGGGTAGGTCCTCTTCTTCCAGCACTCTCCTGGGTAGAAGCCCTGGATCCATCCAGGAAAGAACTGGATGAAGCTGAAGAACTGAGGAAGAGGGCAAAGGGGTGAGCAGGAGGAAGAGCCATGGTAGAGCAGCAGAGGAGATAAGGAATCCAAAGGAGATGGAAAGTGAAGGCAAGATGTCTCATGATATCTTTTAGGGGACCTGTATTTTTTCCATCTACAAGGAGAGGAGGATGCAAGCTACGTATGGACATATAGTCTTGAAATTGATGACAGGATCAAGGATTTAGTCCCTTCCCCCACCTAGCTTTTGCCAGAAGCGTGACAACTAATAAAAGGCTAAAAGGTAGATAGCAAAGGAAGAAGAGACAATCTATCTCAAACAGTCCTAATCTGAGGTATTTCACAATAGGGAAGAAAACCAGGAGGGAAGCTGGTAAAGTAGGGCAGAGAGACTAACCTCAAATTTCCAGCTCCCCTGTGGACCCTCTAATGGACATTCTTCCAG
The DNA here is from genome assembly GCF_027409185.1 of Cynocephalus volans. Lineage (NCBI taxonomy): Eukaryota > Metazoa > Chordata > Mammalia > Dermoptera > Cynocephalidae > Cynocephalus > Cynocephalus volans. The sequence goes on along the minus strand of NC_084461.1, from coordinate 29,867,999 downwards.
ACTTGGTATCTATGATTCATCAGCAAATCCATTTGTGGCATGGATCAGACAGCTACTTCCTTTTGAACATAGGGGTGAACCAATGGGATTACATATTTATTTATTTTAAAAGCTTCTAACTAGTAAATTGCAAAGCATAATGCATCATACAAGGGAGATTTTGATGACTGCAAAATCTCTACTCAATTTGTTCTTCAAGTAAATATATTTTTTCTCTTCTATTGAACCCGTAACACTCCCCTACATGTGAATATTACAAGAAACCCACTTTGTCTTCCTAGCAATTAAGTGGAAGCTGACTTCTCTACTTCTGGGTTTCTTCCTACGGCACGCTTCTTTTCTTCCTGTGGACCTCAAAGACTCATTTTGTTTTCTTCCTTCCCTCATAACTGCTGCTACTTTCCTGTATTTAGCATCTGTATTGGTCAGGATTGTTAGTGCAAGACAAGAATCCTCTAGCTAGTTTAAACATGAAGGAATTAGTTAAATGGTATTAGGTGGCCTAATGCATTTCTGAGAGGACTAGGGAACCAGCCTTGGGCTAGGGAACCACTCCAGTAGAAGCTCCTAACAATAACTTCACTATTGCTACCAAAGGCCACTTAGCATCTCTGACCAGGATCCTCTTTATAATCCCAGGGCATGCTAGTCACATTGCAGACATCTTAGATGTTTATTATAATCTCCAGTAGATGGTGTCTTTCTCTAACATATCAGTATACTAACGACAATTTTCTTACAGATGGAATAAAAGTGCTTTAGGCAAAATTAGGTATCTTTTCCTAATCCATACAGAGATGCTGTTGGGTTAACAGTAACCATGCCCATGACATCAGATATGAAACAATAGAAGCTCCACCACAGCTGTTCTGGAAGAACCAAAAACCTCCACAGTGATGCCTTCCAGAAGATACAGTCTCCTCTCCCTCGGCCAGGGCCTCACTTCTATCTTGAAGTCTCATCCAGGTAAGTGGTCTGGTAGAATGGCAATATTATATGGAACTGTAACTGCAAAGGAGCCTAGTAATTAATTGTAGGCTTTTACTCTCCAGCCCCTGTGAACCAATCCACAGAAGCAACCTCTGAGATCTGCAATGGAGTACATCATGTCCCCCTGCTCCCCCATCTTTGCTGCCTCTGAAAAAAACCACTCAGCCTCCGATCTTTGAAAGATTCTGCTGATTCCTAAGGTGCAAATCTAAGAAAGCATACAGGAGAGAGTCTGGAATCAGCAAAAATGTTCCTTTTTTATGATGCATTATACTTTACAATTTAGTTGAATGTTGTATCATATTTACAAGGCTTCTGAAAATCTCAAAAAGTTCTCTCTATAGCATTTCTTCTGTCTATATTAAAATGCAAATAGAGCTTCTGGTTCAACTAGGTAATCCAAGTACACACATTAATTATTACCACTCCCAACACCTGATATCTCATCAAAACAACAGTAAAGAGAATGGAAGGGAGGGCTGACCCCGTGGCGCACTCGGGAGAGTGCGGCGCTGGGAGCGCAGCAACGCTCCCACCGCAGGTTCGCATCCTATATAGGAATGGCCGGTGTGCTCACTGGCTGAGCTCGGTGCGGGCGACACCAAGCCAAGGGTTGCGATCCCCTTACCGGTCACGAAAAAGACAAAAAAAAAAAAAAGAAAGAAAGAAAAAGAGAGAATGGAAGGGAGAAATCAACGGTTAAGGGATTTCAGAAGCCTGAGAGTGGAGGAAGCCACTGCCTTAAAAATACAGGGAGTGCTCGACACAGAGCAGCAAGCAGACAGCCCCATAGAGGGTCTGTACCAAGCAGTCAAGCCTTCCCTAAACAGCAGCTACCTTAGCTGCTAGTTCTGCTGACTTGCCATACTTTCATAGGTTTGGCTAGCCCAAATATATAGTTTATTACTCACAGCACACAGGCAGCCTGAGCCTCATGTTCCCATCAGTTCTGCCTGCCCCCCAAGCCTCGTGAGGGTGATAAAAGACCTGACCACGAGCAACACTGAGCTTATAAGGGAACTGCTAGCAAACCTGCCCCACCTTGTCCCCAAAGGAAGACATTGCCTTTATTACAGTGATCAGGAAACAAAACTGTCCTCTGACCCAGAGGGAGACAGTATCTTTTCCAAGTATTTTTGCTAATCAAACTATTTTGAAAAGTCTGTATGAATAGATGCTGTCAAAAAACATGTAGAAACACCAAAGAGAATGGCCGCCCGACATTCTGTAGGTATGACAGAAAGAGAAGTGAGGTAGAAAACAAGGTGTCAAATAAAGCTCTATGTAGGAGGGGCAATGTCTAACTAGCCCCTGTTCCAACCCTGGATGGAGAGTCCTAACCTGGTACATTTCCATTCCCTCAAATTCAGGACCAGTGTAGGAGGATTTCACCCCACAAGTTTTAAGGGTACAGCCTCCTTTTCCCGGGCTTATTGATGTCACAGGATGTTATGAAGTATGGGTTAGTCTTACAGGATTAGTCATATAAGGGCTGGGCAGAGGTTTGGGGATTGACAACAGTAACTAGGTTGCACTGACATTGAGAGAAGGATGGCTATTGTTAGAGATGTTCTCAAGGAATGTCCATGGGAAGCATAGTCAGCCAAGCCCTTGGCTGCAGGCAATGACCAATGAAGGCCACAGGTCTGCAGATAGTGACTCATCTCCCACCCAGTTCCCAAGTCCTTGAATAAAGCGCTTTAATGAAAAGCCCCTTATTTCTATACAGATAGCCTTTTCAGGTCAGGCCTCTCTCAGGGGAACCCCAAATCTCTGTCCTCATTCCCCTCATCTCCTGGAGATTTTCAGATTTTAGAATCAAGGTAGATAGACAAAGCATGGAGGAGAAAATTACAGAACAGAATATTAAACTTTACCAGCCTTGACAAGGTGAAAGTAAAATTACAGATGTCAGAATGTGCAAGGAGGAGGTTAAAGTATAGTGCCCTCCAAAGTGGGAAGGTACTTTGAGACCGAAGAATGAAGCAGTACAAAAATGTGTATAATTGGATACACATTATACATAATAGAATTTCATAACATACTTAACAATATTAAACAAAACAGCATATTTTCTTAGTACTTCAACTTACAATATCAAGGAATCAATATAACAATTTAGAATCTCTTTAAAGCAATGGTTTCAAACTAGGGTCATTTTTGTCTCCCAAAGAGCAAAGTCTGAAGATATTTTTGGTTGTCACAGCTGTAGGAAGAGGTGCTACTAGTATCTAGTGGGTAGAGGCCAGAGATGTTGCTAAACATCCTACAGTGTACAGGATGGACCCCACAACAAAGAATCATCAGGCCCAAAAAGTAAGTAGCTCTGAGCCTGAGAGACCCTGCTGTGGAATTTTCAAAAAACTGTTGTTACTAAGGTATTATATACATACAGTAAAATGTACCCTTTTAATAAACCTTTCAGTGAGTTTTTATCATTTAAATTTGTGTGTTCATATCTAGTACATTTAGTGCATAAGGAATGCTGCAATTTTTAGGTTTCTATTTTTCGTGTTTGGTTTGGTTTGTTTGGATGTTGTCCCTCTAAGTCAGGGAGAGCCCTGCCTCATGAGGGGAAGGAATAACTCAATGTGATTTTGGCCAAATAAATAAGAGGGGGTAGGAGTTATGTAACTTCAAGTATCTAACAGTGCCTGACACATGGAAGAAATTCATTAAATATTGATCCAGTACGTGAACAAGAGGAGCAATGTTCTGTTCAAGCTAGAAATCCTCCTTGATACCCGTGTTACTCTTATTTGATCCATAACCCAATCCTATTGATTTTACATTTTCTCTCTCTTTTGAATCACTTCTTTTCTACATCCAAATCTTCCTCCTGGTCTCAATGACCATTATTTCTCACTTGGACTATGCATTAGCCTGTGGCCAGACTTCCTCAGGCCTGATGTAAACAACTTTCCCAACAACTAGACTTATGGGGGAATGAGACTCAGGAGACAAGACAAGAAAAAGGGAGCAAGGGACCTACAGGGCAACCTATGAGTTCATTACAACCAAGAAATTAAAAAAAAAAACAAAAACAAAAACCCAAAAAACCATCTTTCTCATTAGCCATGTTGTATGACTTCATCTAGCATGAAGTTAATCCCGGAATGGGGCTGTTTTGTGTCAAAAACAGGAAGACAAGCCCTGAGCCACTTTTGAGAGAGTTCAAATTTCTTACATCTTCTGTGTCAGAAATCAAAAGGAATGACAAGGTGTACACAGTTCAGGGCTGCTCTCTTCAGTTGGCCTGTGAACCAGCAAACAGAGTGCCAAGGATATGCACCTGCAAAGGATTCAAGAAAGTGAGGAGATGCTCCTTAGCTCCTCTCTGAGGAGCAGCCATAGCATTGGGAACCTGCCAGGTAACTGCAGATTCATTGTCTTTTATACCATCAAGTTGAGGGAGAGGTCTCATCAGTACTCAGAAATTTGTCTCCTACCACGTAAGGAAATTCTTGCTATACTATCATTACTTCATGTTCTACAAGTGACAGAAAATCATGAAAACAGCTTAAACAAGTAAGAAGTTCATTTTTCTTTCACATAGCAGGTCAGAGATTGAGAGTTGGTATGGCACTCCTAAGTTCTGCTTCACTATGCATGACCTCCATTCCCAAAGTGTCCTCATTCTCCAAAATGACTGCTCATGGTCCAGTCATCTCATCTATGTCCCAGACAGCAGGAAGGAAAAAATAAGAAGGGCACACCCTCTCCCTCATCCTCTTGACAGATGTTGCTCACATTCTGTCTATGTCCCAGTGGCCAGACTCTACTCTCATGACTCTACCAAACTGCAAAGAAGTCTAGGAAATGTAGTTATTACTCTGAACATGTGCCCAGCTAAAAATTGGGTGTTCTATTTCTGTAGAAGAAGAGAACAGATATAGGTAGGCAATTAACAGTCTCTACCACTCCAGCCTCAAAGAGTTTCTTGTGCCCTGGAAGGGCCCAGGAGGAGCAGAATAATTCTCATGTGTCCCAGAGAGGCACAGATGTGGCCATGGAAGCTACTGGTTCTCATGGAGTCCCATAAACTGGAATGTGGTAGGCAGATAACCGCAGACCAGAGAGATGTCTCAGGAGATACCAACCTGAATAGATGATGAATAAGGTCCAGGTGTCCGATTCTGTCATGGCATATGTAAGTTCCCCTACTACTGCCATAGATGGAACCCAGGGAAGAGAGGAACTCCCAATTGACTTAGAACATGTTTCTACTTCCTTAGTGAAATAAGGATTATGTCAACCATTAGGGCTGTTCACAGATATTCTGGTTCTTCTCCTCCTGGGTAAATGTTAGGATTTGCATTTCTCTGCCCCCTTGAAGTTAGGTGTGGCCATGCAATATACTTTGGCCAATGACATATGAGAGGAAGTGAGATGCATCCTGTTCAGGCTGAAGATTAAGAGCCTATGATGGTTAATTCTACACCTGGGTAGGCCATGGTACCCATTTTTTGGTCAAACCACAGTCTAGATTTTGCTGTGAAGGTATTTTAGATGAGATTAACATTTAAGTCAGTAGATTTTGAGTAAAACAGATAACCCTCCATAATGTGGGTAGGCCTCATCCAATCAGTTGAAGACTGTAAAAGAAAAACACTGAGGTACCCCAAGGAAGAAACTCTGCCTTCAAACTGCCTTTGGCCTCAAGCTACAACATCAACTCTTCCCTGAGTCTCCAGCCTGCTGGCCTGCCCTGAACATTTCAGATTTTCCAGCCCCCACAATGGCATGAGCCAATAAAATCTCTCTGTCTCTCCATCTTTTTACCTCTCTTTAGATAGATAGATAGACAGTGTTTATTCACACACATGCACACACACAAGAGCATACACACACAACCGATTCTGTTTCTCTGGAGAATCACTAATACAGAGCCTATCTATACGTTTTCTTTTTCTCCTGCCACAGTGACCTTGGTAGCCAGTGTGGAGATGTGGCCTCCAGCCTGGATTCCTGAGTGACGATAGCAAATAGAATCCCTCTGCTGACCCACAAGTGGACAGTTAGCATAAGCGAGTAATAAGCTTCTGTTGTGTTGAGCCTCTGAGATTTGAGGGCTATTTGTTGTTGTACAACCTAGTCTATAGACAGGACCAAAGAGCAAAATAGAACTTAGGGTGACATAGAGACATAAGGAAGTTTCTATGTCTTCCATTCTGGAGTTTGTAGACTAATATTCATTCATTCCTGATATCATTACTCAATATTATTTCTTCGGGCCAGGATTATCCCAGGGCTTGAAGCCTTCCCAAGACCAGAAATAGCTCTTGAAGTTTTCCCTGCTTAAAGTATCCTTGGAATCAATGTTCTATTCCCATTCTTCTATCCCTCAAGCTTCCTGGGCTCTAAAATTACCTCGAGCTCTCAATTCAATAAAAATGTTTCATTTCCTTCTTAGTGAGAGTTCATAGCTATGTAACAAGAGGTAAGAAGCAAATTCCCTCCAACATGTGAATAGAAGCTTCATTTTCCCAAGGAGATTTGCATTTGAAAAGATTTTAAAACAAAACAAAAAGCCCACACAAATCAAGCTGTATTTGGTGAAATTCCAGGAAGTGTGATTAAATAAGGAGTTTTCCTGCAGGATGGGAGATATTTGGGGGAAAGAAAAATTTTTCATAGGTGCTCCACAGATAGAACCAATATTGTTGGAAATTGTTCTTAGGATTTCTGGGAGCTTCTAAGTGGCAGACAGCAGGAAATCTCAGATTCCCTTCCAGAGTCCCCAGTTCTCCTTCCAGATGGCTCCTGACGACACCCCGAGTCCAGCTCCTACAGCTTCACAGCGTTTCCTGTCCATCCTCAAGCCAGTGACGTCCACTTTGTTTTCCACAGGGCAGCTTTCTAGGGCATATGACCTTTGTCTCAGGGTAAGGTCCTTGAAGCCTGATGCAGAAATATTATCCCTGCGTGTCACATCTTCCCTCTTACCTCATCGTCCCAGGAGGCTTACCTCTAATCTCAAATGTAATGTATATCCATAAGAAATCGACTGGGGAACTCATTAAAAATGCAGATTCAGAGGTCCAGATTCTGATTCAGTAGGTTAGGATGCAGCCCAGAAAGCTTCATTTTTACTAGCCTTCCTCCCCCAGTGGCTCAGATGCAGGTGGTAGGCAGATTATACTTGGAGAAATAGTGCCCCAGGGAGATGGGGTAAGCTATTAGCACAACCCACCCTCTGGAATCTCCAGCTAACTCTTTTCTAGTAAGCTCTGATTTCCCTTGTTACTGATGTAGCTGGGCCATCTGCTCACAACAATAAAAAGAAAACAAAACTGACAAACAAAAGATGGAATGTTGCTTCTAGGAATTTCTGTGCCATTTTTCTCTTCTTCTGTTTACAAGGTGGCAAGTCTTTTTTGTGATGTAGTCTTTGTCAACAAAATTGAGGACAAATGGTAGTCTCCTCTACCACTCAGTTTTTGCCATATTTGCAGAATGACATGGCCTAAAAGTAAACAGATAAGGAAGAAGAAGCAACCAATTCAAAAAGTTCTCTAATGAAAGCTAGAATAATCAAGAGTTAAATGAAATTTTTAAAGCAGTGTCTTTATAAACCTAGTTTGGAACGAATAGCCATAGGGCAAAACCAATAGTCAGAATGACACAATCCATCTGGCTGATTGCAGGTTAATTTCCACGGCCTCTGGGAAGAGGCGACATCGCCGCCCTCCCCCCCACATCTGAAAGTAATTATCCCAGCCTGGCTTCTGCCTGGGCGCAAGCCAGGTCTTTGACCAAAATCCATGCGCCCCCTGGTGGTTTGGAGGTAAACGACAGCAGAAAGTCAAGAGTTTTTATATTCTTGTAACAGTATTTCACCACTCTTCTATTCAACACCCACACAGAGCTTTTTCAGGGATAGATCTGTAGGTGCTGAGTCCTCCCCAAAGCTGCATCATGATGGTTTGACGGTAAGACTCTCATCACTCTAGTGGCATCCCCACACTTATTCTACACACGATAAACATTTGTTAGGCACTTAGATACTTCACAAATGCAGACATTGAACAACCCTTAAAAGCACAGTTCCTACCTGGCCCAACTCTATATATTAAACCAGGACAACCCACCAGTGCATGTCAGCAAAAGGAGTCAATAAAATATGAAGCTTCAAGCACGTCAGCCCCAAGTTCAGCCTGAGCCCTCTGGCTCCACCAGCACCCTCTCTTCAATCCTAATCTTACCTGCCTAGCTGCTCCCCTCCTTTGTGGTGTCTGCTTTTCCGACCCAACACTCACCCCTTGTATTAGTCCCTTTTGTGTTACTATAACAGAATACCTGAGACTGGGTAATTTATAAAGAACACAACATTTATTGCTTACTGTTTCTGAGGCTGGGAAGTCCAAAGTCCACCTGGTGGTGGTGACAATGACCCAGGGGTCTCACATTGCAAGATGGTGGAAGCAGAGAGAGCAGAGAAAGAGAAAGACAGACTCTCCTTTCTTTTCTTTTAAAGCCCTCAGAACCACAACCCTGACCACCATTTTTAATGTATTCACTACTGCACGGTCCTACAATCCAACCACCTCTTTAAGGCTCCACCTTTCAGTTAACATAATAGGATTTCCCACCCTCTTAACAGTCACAGTGTAGGCTAAGTTTCTAATACATAAAACTTGGGGGACACAATTCAAGCTTCAGGGAGTTTGGGGGGACATAATTCAATCCACTATACCCCTCATCATGGACCAGAATCTGCTCCCTGGGTAGAGCTTGCATTCCCTCTGTGGCCTGGACTCCACCTGGCTATACATCCAATCCTTCCCCACCTCTCAAAAGAGGGAAAATCTCACAACTCCTAACCTGGAAGTAATAGAAAAAGGTCTCTGAACCCTCAAAAATGGCTAACCATTAGCCAGACACTCTATTCACACACAAGGTTTTTTAAATGTTTAACTATAAATTACAGACACATTCTATTGTTTTAAAAAAATTTTTAATAAAATAAAAATTCAAATACAATATACAGTAGTTCCCCCTTATCCGCAGTTTTGCTTTCTGCAGTTTCAGTTACGCTTGATCAAATGCAGTCCAAAAATATTAAATGGAAAATTCCAGAAATAAACAGTTCGTAAGTTTTAAATTGTGTGCATTCTGTGGAGTATTCATAAAGCAAATGTACTTCACAGGGCCTGGTTTTCCAAAGCTTGGCAGTTTCAAATATTGACCTTGCAAAGGACAGGAAAATTTCCCCAGGCTATGAAGTCTCTGTTGTAAGATAAAGAATTGTAACACAGCAAGGTTGCTGGCTCAAAGACAGACAGGTTACTGATTGATATGTAAAGACACTGGGAAATTGCTGTAAGAAGAGAATGTTTGCTAAAATCAAGCTTTGGTTAGTGGATCAACTTAATTACATATTACCAGCTTCTATTGTTAAACTTGTTGAACTGTACTTAGCAAAAACCCCACCTATGTCTCTTCCTGTAACTTGCTGGTCTGGAGAATAAATGCAGGAAGAGAACTCCAATTCGTGGTTAATTTCCCAAATGGAAGGAATGCCTTGCTCTTGAGGGTTCAGGGATATTAACCCCTTTTTGAGGCTTCTCACTGCTCAGAAGAGATGGGCTTTGAGTAATCTTTGGCAGCTCCGTCACCCAGGGGAAAAGGGGTGACAAATCCGTGGGAGGCAAAGCAACACATTCTGAGTAGCATGATGAAATCTCATAGCAACCTGCTCTGTCCCCTCTTCATCACAACAAGAAGGGTGAGGTTAGCTTAGCTGGTTAGAGAACAGCCTTGTAACTCCAAGATGAAGTGTTCTGTTCCCATACCAGCCAGCTGCCAAAAACACAAAACACAAAAACCTGCACATGAAGAAGGGTGACAATAAGATATTTTGATAAAGAGAAAGACCACATTCACATAGTTTTATTATAGTATATTGTTATAATTGTTCTTCTTATCATTTATTGTTGTTAATCTTTTACTTTGACTAATTTATAAATTAAGCTTTCTCATACATATGTAAGTATAGGGGGAAAAAATAGTATATATAGTGTTTGGTATCATCTGCTAGTTCAGGCATCCAGTGGGGATCTTTGAAACTATCCCCCATGGATAATGAGGGACTACTGTACAAAAGCTATTGTTATTAGTGCTACCAGAACTTGCTGTATGTATTTACATAGATAAATGTACATAGAGAGATATAGTTGGTGTGAGTTTGCAGAGCTTTTTGTCGTTGTTGTTGTTGTTAGCATAAATGGGCTTGTATTATACCTATCTTCTTTTTCTTTTGCAGCTTGATTTTATTAACAGTAAGACTTGTTTTATCAATAAAACTTTCCATCCACATACATATGGAGCCACTTAGTTCTTTGTAATTGCTGCATACTACTCTATAGTGTTTAGAAAGCCAAAGTAATATCCTTTCTTCCTTTCCTAAGTCTGGAATCAATAGAGAAACAAGACAATGAGGGCAGACAGATATAAGTCAAAAGTTGACAGAAATAAAAATGCCAGTGTTGTTAACAAGCTGATTGGAAAACATGGTGCAAGGGTGCATCAAGAAGGACTTGCTATATTTTACCCTTGAATGAATACAGACTTACTTTTGGGTCACAGGCATCCCAGGACATCCAACATGTGTGTGAAGCAGGCTTTAGAGTTTGCTACAGAGCAGAGCTCAGGCCAGAATGCCCTCCAGGCAGAAACCTTAGAAGATATCAGGGAAAGAGTCGAGCTGAGGTGCCCAATCCCTTGTACCTAACTCACCAGTAAGGCAAATAAGTCTTCTCCTCACAGGGACAAGTGAGTGGATAATGGGTGGAAGAGAAGACAGGAGTTCCTCAGGGAAATGGCCTCAAATTCTAGATTTTTCCAGATTTTTGTTCTTGTAACCTTTTTAGCCCAAGATTTGCAGGATCATGACTCCCCCCCCCCCTTTCCCCTGGGAGAAGAGGTAGGCATTTATCAGAATGTTCCTGGTTTCTACCTTCATGAATCCATTCCTTCAATATCAACCATTGCTCTTTTGTGGATCTGTCTCATGGATAGTTTATATTTTAGAATAGTAAAATATAAGAATACTGTAAAATACTTAGTATTCTGTAATATGGGTTAGGACAGTCCATTAAGTTCTAGATCATGATGTTGCCTAAGCCAAAAATACGCTCCATATTCTGTTTCCTGTAGAAAACATGCCCAGTCACATTGTCCAGAGTAACTCACTAAATGTTATACAATTAAAATGACAGCAAAAGACATTCCTTTCAAAACTGCAATATCTAACATAATAAAGTCCATATATCAAAACCCCACAGCTAACATACTCAGTGGTGAAAGACTGAAAGTTTTTCCTCTAAGATTAGGAACAAGATGAGGATGTGGGCTTTTTCCACTTCTATTTAACATAGTACTGGAAGTCCCAGCCTGACTAAATAGGTGGGAAAAAGAAATAAAAGGCACTCAAACTGGAAAAAATCAAAGCATCTGTTCACAGATGATATCTTATATGAGGGTACTTCAAAAAGTTTGTGAAAATATAGAATTAACAGATACATGAATCTTTCTATGAACTTTTTGAAGTATCCTCATATGTATAAAACTCAAAAGATTCCACACACACAAAAAAACTGTTAGAACTTATAAATGAAATCAGCAAAATTGCAGGATAGAAAAATCAACAGTTGCATTCCTATACATTAACAGTAAACAATCTAGAAAGGAAATTAAGAAAACGATTCCAGTTACAACAGCATCAAAAAGAATAAAATCATGGGCTGAGCCCGTGGCTCACTCGGGAGAGTGTGGCGCTGGGAGCGCCGAGGCCGCGGGTTCGGATCCCATATAGGGATGGCCGGTTTGCTCACTGGGTGAGCCTGGTGCTGACAACACCAAGTCAAGGGTTAAGATCCCCTTACCGGTCATCTTTTAAAAAAAAAAAAAAAAAAAGAATAAAATCGTGAGGAATAAATTTAACCAAGGAGGAAAAAGAATTGTATATTAAAAACTATAAATTGTTGCTGAAAGAATTGAAGACACACACACACAAATAAATGTAAAAGCATTCCATGTTCATGGATTGGAAGACTTGATATTGTTAAGATGTCAATAGTACCCAAAGTGATCTACAGATTCAATGCAATCCCTATCAAAATCCCAGTGATTTTTTTTTGGGGGGAGGGACAAAAAAAATCCATATGGAATCTCAAGGGACCCCATACAGCCAAAACAGTCTTAAAAAAGAACAAAGTTGGTGGTCTCATACTTCCTAATTTCAAAAGTTAGAACACAGCTACAGTAATCAAAAACAGTGTGGTACTGGCATAAAGACAGCCATACAGACCAATAGAATAGAATAGAGGGCCCAGAAATAAATCATAAACCCTCATAAATACGATCAAATGATTTTCAACAAGGGTGTTCAGACCATTTAATAGGAAAAAGACAGTCTTCTCAATAAATGATCTTGGGAAAACTGGGTATCAACACACAAAGGAATGAAGTTGGACCCTTATCTAACACCATATACAAAAACTAACTCAAAATGGATCAAAAACCTACATGTAAGAGCTAAAACTATAAACCTCTTAGTAGAAAACAAAGGGGAAATGCATCACAACACTGAATCTGGCAATGGTTTCTTGGTTATGACACCAAAGGCCCATATAACAAAAGCAAAAATAGACAAATGGGACTACAGCAAATTTAAAAACTATGTGCATCAAAGGAGACAATCAATGGAGTGAAACGGCAACCTACAGAATAGGAGAAAAAATTTGCAAATCATATATGTGATAAGGGATCAATATCCAGAATATATAGAGAACTCCTACAACTCGACAACAACAGAAAACAAACAACTTAACAATGAGCAAAAGACTTGAATAGACATTTTTCCAAATTGGATACACAAATGCAATCCCATAACATGAAAAGATGTTCAATGTCACTAATTGCTAGGGAAATACAAATCAAAACCACAGTGAAATACAACCTCACACCCATTAAGATGGCTATTATAAAAAACAAACAAATGAAAGACATAAAATTAATATCATCAAGGATGTGGAGAAATTGGAACCCTTGTGCATTGCTGGTAGGGATGTAAAATAGTTCAGCCTCTATAGAAAACAGTATGGGGTTCCTCAAAAAATTAAACATGGAATTATCACATGATACAGCAATTTCACTTCTGGGAATATACCCAAAAGAATTAAGCAGGTGATTTGCCTTTAAAAACATTTTTTTAATTAAAAAAAAATTTTTAAAGAATTGAAAGCAGGAACTTGAACAGATATTTGTATATCCATGGTCATAGGAGTATTATTCACAATAGCTAAAAGGTAAAAGGAACCCATGTGTCCATCAAAGAAGAATGGATAAACATGATATGGCATACACATACAACAGAATTTTATGCAGCCTTAAAAAAGAAAGAAATTCTAACACATGCTACAATATGGATGAGCCTTGAAGACATTATGCTAAGTGGAAGAAGTAAGTGACAAAAGACAAATACTGTATGATTCTACGTATATGAAGAAACTAGGGTAGTCAAATTCATAGAGACAGAAAGTAGAATGGTCATTTCCAGGGGCCAGGAGGAACAGGGAGGGGGAGTTATTATTTAATGGTCATGGGGTTTCAATTTGGGAAGATGAAAAAAGTTCTGGAAATGGTGGTGATGGTTGCACAGTGTGATGGTTAATTTTATGTGTCAATTTAAACGTACTAGGGGGTGCCCATATAGCTGGTAAAACATGATTTCTGAGTGTGTCTGCCAGGGTGTTTCTGGAAGAGATCAGCATTTGATTTGGTGAACTGAGTAAAGCAGTTGGCCCTCCCAGTGTGAGAGGACATCATTCAATTTCTTGAGAGCTTGTATAGAACAAAAAGGTGGAAGAAAGGTGAATTCACTTTCAGTGCTTGAGCTGAGACATCCATCTTCTGCCCTCCAACATCAATGCACCTGGTTGTCAAGCTTTTGAACTCTGGGAATTACATCATCCCCCCTACCCCACTTCCCTCAGGCCTTTGGATCGGGATTGTATTATACCACCGGCTTTTCTGGTTCTCCTGCTTGCAGATCATGAGACATCTTGGGTGGGCTTCATAACTGTGTGAGCCAATTCCTTTAATGCATCTCATATGTATACAATCATGTGCTGCATAACAACATTTCAGTCAACAATGAACCACATATAAACAGTGGTCCCATAAAATTATATCATTCTTTTACTGTATCTTTTGTATGTTCAGATATGTTTAGGTAGATACACACTTATCACTGTGTTACAGTTGCCTACAGTACTCAGTACAGTAACATGCTGTACAGGTTTGTAGCCTAGGAGCAATAGGCTGCACCATATAGCCTAGGTGTGCAGTAGGCTATACATCTAGGTTTGTGTAAGTACACTCAATGATGTTTGCACAACGACAAAATCACCTAATGTAGCATTTCTCAGGATATATCCCTGTCATTAAGTGACACACGACTGTAGATCTTTTCAGACCTCAGACACTGAATTTGTTCAGCCATAAACTCTAATGTTCCTCTCTTTTATTTATTTATTTATTTATTTAAAGATGACCGGTAAGGGGATCTTAACCCTTGGCTTGGTGTTGTCAGCACCACGCTCAGCCAGTGAGCCAACCGGCCATCCCTATATAGGATCCGAACCCATGCCCTTGGTGTTATCAGCACTGCACTCTCCCAAGTGAGCCACGGGCTGGCCCTGATGTTCCTCTCTTTTAAAGACTCCAAAGAGTAAACAGGACTCACAAGACTGTCAAAGCACCAGTCTCATAACTACCATGTTTGAAAACTTATGCAATTACAAATCCTGCCCTTAATCCCAGGATGTTTCTAAATACAAAAAGCTTAATTTAGAAACGTATGATCAAGGGCCGGCCTGTGGCTCATTCAGGAGAGTGCGGTGCTGATAATACCAAGGCCACGGATTCAGATCCTATATAGGAATGGCCGGTTGGCTCACTAGCTGAGCGTGGTGCTGACACCAAGCCAAGGGTTGAGATCCCCTTACCGGTCAACTTTTTAAAAAGAAAAAAAATATGTATGATCAAGACCATGGGATCTGAGAGGAGCATAGGTGGAGAAATCTTTTTGTTTCCAGCCCTACCAGAAAATAGGTCATTCAAAGTCAACTCTCTGGAGACCATAACCAGGAAACAAACTAATACATCGGGAAGAACTCCCATCAAGAGGTAAATCAGAGAATCTTACAATTATACATATAGAAGAAAAATGGCTTTTTCTTTAGATATGTTCCTGCTTTCTTGCAAAGTCGCCATGTTTTCTTAGCCATCCAGCTGATTTAAATCTCTTAATCTCAATTTCCCCTTGCGTTCCTGGCCGCTCAGTGCTCTCTCTAGTGACAGCCTCCACCCTTTCTCCTGAACAGACATTTTTAATCCTGTGCTCCTCTTGCAGTAGAATTGCTCAGGCTGACACAGAGCTCAGCAGACACCCCAGCAAAGCCATTCCAATTGTTCACTGCCAGCATTTGCTGGAAATTGTCCCTGGGACTTGGAAATCTGCCTGTTTCCCCAGTTCCCACATTTGTTTCAGCTGAAATCACGCTCAGAAGAAATCACTCTCAGAAGACTGAACTGAAGCATCTGTCGATTGCCATAACTCTGCTGTCTGTTCTTACTCAAATCCTAGGCTTTCTTCAGCTTTCCACACTTTTCAGTTCCTGTATTTGAATATCAGGTCTTGAATTGCTTTCTTCTGCCATGTCTTTTTCTGCAGTAGTGGATAATGCCTCTGGGGCTCCCTGTTCCCCTGGGTCACTTTGGCTGCATAGATTCGTTCACTCCTGTAACTGGTACCATTCACTGGGCCTGAGCACCTTCACCTCCACCCACCTTTGGCTTTCTAGCCCAAATGTTTGTTTTTCTAACATAATCCTCTGCCATTTATTTTGTGGGGTCCCAGAGAGAGAGAGAGAGAGAGAGACATAAAATCAGTGAGTTCTGTGTTTTCTGAAAGCATTCATTTTCAAACAAATAACAACAATAAGCAAATTCTAATATCTTCCTGCATCAGGTAATTCTGTCCTGGGGGTAGGTATTCCCTATGCCCTATTCAAAACAATAACAGGTTATTATTGTTGTGTCTGACTTGCCTTTAATGTTTCATCTTCACTAGGCCTCCTCTTGGAGTCCAAATTCTATACATATTTCAAGTATATGCCCTCAGTAATAGGCACTACAGTAATCCCTATTATCTAGGGGTATATGTTCCAAGTCCCCCAGTGGGTGCCGGAAACTGCCGATACTACCAAACCTGATTGCCATCAATCAGAACGTGTTTCTGTTTGTGTCTTCCACCCACAAATTTAATGTCTTTTCCATCTTAACTAAGCACTTACCACTCACTGTGTTTGTAACTTTGGAGTTTGAGGGGCAAGAGCAAAACTACCACAAATATTTTTTTTCCTTTTTCATAATTTCATGGATAGATTTTTTCTTACCATAGATCTTAGCAACCTCTGCATATGATTTTTTTCTTTCCTTACTAAGTAAAGAACTTTCACTTTTTCACTTAAAGGAGAAACGTTATAGCCTCGTTGGCATATCCGACTTGCCAGCATCAGTACTCTTGCACTTTGGGGCCATTATCAAGAAAAATAAATGTTACTTGAACACAAGCACTGCAATATGGTTACAGTGGATCTGATAACCAAGTCAGCTATTAAGTGACTAACGGGAGGTTAGCACGGACAGCTTGGATGCGCCAGAGGAAGGGATGACTCGCTTTCCAGGCAGGACACATATGAACAGGGCAAGATTTCATCACACAACTCAGGATGGTGTACAATTAAAAACTTATAAATTGTTTATTTCTGGAATTTTCCATTTAGTATTTTCAGACCATGGCTGACCATGGGTAACTGAAACTGCACAAATCAAAACTGTGAATAAGAGGGGACTACTGTATCCATTTCCCACCTACAGCAAATAATATTTATTCAACAATGTTCTGGTTATGTGAAGGCTTATTTTTCTGATTTTTTAAAATTATGGTAAGATATACCATATAACATAAAACCTACTATTTTAACCATTTTTAAGTGTACAGTTTAATGGCATTAAGTACATTCATATTGTGTAAACATTACCACCATCCCTCTCTAGAACTTTTTAATCATCCCAAACTGTAACTCTGTACCCATTATACAATAACTCCCCATCTCCCCTCCCCTTCCCCCAGCCTCTATCAACCGCCATGCTACTTTCTGTCTCAATGAATTTGGCTACTCTAGGTACCTCATTGATAGAGTTTGGATGTATTGTCCCCTCCAAAACTCATGTGGAATTTTGATCCCCAATGTGGCCCTGTTGGAAACTGATTGAGTCATGGGGTGGATCCCTCATGAATGGATTAATGCTCTCTCTAGGGGAGGAGGGATAGTGAGTGAGTTCTCGCTCTATTAGTTCCCACGAGAGCTCATTTGCTTAAAAAGACCCTGGCACCTTCTCTCTCTCTCTTGCTTCCTCTCACGATGTGATCTGCTTGTACCCGCCGGCTGCCTGCCAGTTTCCACCATGAGTAGAAGCAGCCTAAGGCCCATGCCAGATGCAGCTGTCCCAGAATCGTAAGCCAAATAAACCTCTCTTCTTTATAAATTACACAGTCTCAGGTATTTCTGTTATAGCTGCACAAAACGGACTAAAACACTCATATGTGGAATAATACAATATTTGTCCTTTAGTGTGTGGTTTATTGCACTTAGCATAATATCTTTAAAGTTCATCCACGTTGCTGCATGTGTCAGAATTTCCTTCCTTTTTAAGACTGAATAATACTCCAACCTGATCTTCTAAATCTACTGCAGTCTTCATATATGATTCCACAGTTGTTTATCAGAGATCCTCCATCTAAAGATTAAAGAGGACCTTTCTCAATAGTTTCTAGGACCTAGCTCCTTCTAGGGAGTCCTTAATCTGTTGAGATTGTATCTTTATAAATCTGATTTGATTGCCCTGAATCCCAGGTAATCTTCCTGATCTAGTAATAACAAGACAATTCCTTTTTCTAAATCTTGTTTTTAAAGACTCTTTTCAGGACTGTTAAAAAAAGAACATAGATAGACAGTGGAGTTGTGTTCCACAATAATAGACACAGATAAATATTCTGAGTCCTTAAGAAAAGATTGAATTATACTTAGGACCCCTTGATTTTTTTTTATTGAAACATATTGATTATACATATGTATAGGGTACAGTTATATTTCAATACATATATACAATGTGTGATGATAAAATCAGGGTAATTAGCATATTCGTCATTGCAAAACTTAATCATTTCTTTGTGATATGGACATTTGATCCCTCTTCTAGCCATCTGATAATTTGCAGTAAATTAGTGTTAAGTATGGATGTTTAGCTCAACTGTATACCAATTGTATCTATTTTCCTATCTAGCTGTAATTTTGCGTTCTTTAACCAACCTCTCACTATTCCCCCTTTATCCCCTCCTTTTCTGCCTCTAGTTAGGACCCTTTGATTTTTAAGACTGGTAATAAGTTATACATTTTAGAACAATTTTGATTTTTAAAAAGATAAACACTGTTTTGACACTTTAAGGGGCAAGTTTCCATTACATGGAAATATCAGTTATGTGGAATCCTTATTCCCCCGCAATGATGGATAAACTAAGTGTTGCTATCATTCTTACGTATTAAAATAAGTAATCACAGAACCAAGCTCATCAAATGCAGAACAAGGAAGAGCTATTCTTATCTGTAATTTTAAACAAACCTGAAGAAGCCAGGTACCTCCTTTTCTCCTGCCAGGCCTGGTTGTTGCATTTCACTGCACAGGCAGGTGGCCCTTCAGGTTACAAGCTCTAGGTACTCACGTCCTCAGCCTTGTTGCTTCCCTCCAGAGACAGATGTTCAAGTTCTTGTAATTTGAGTGTTTGCAGGCTCAAATTTAGCCTGGAGGTAAAAATCAAGGAGGCTCAGATTTTAGCCTGGAGGGTGAAAATCAAGGAATATGTGTCAAAGTAACAGTAACAAAGGAACAATCTTCTGCTTCTTGCCCTTACCATTGAGTTTCTCTCTTCTCATTCAGGACGTCTCCATGGTAACCCACTTGTGCTTCTAAACAGCCATGACGGTCCTGTGGGAGACTGGATTGCTGCTCTCAACTCTTCACTCCCTCCCCGCAATAGAATTAAATATCCACAGCTTTTGCCACGTACCTTTGCAGGGTCTCCCACTAGAATAGGCAGAGTACATTTTCACGACCCATTGCTGTTGCGCTTGACTACATGTTTTGTTTGTCAATGGAATATTAATGGACTCACCTGAGTGGAGGTTTTTAATGTGGTTGCAAGTCTGGCTTGGTATTTGACCTCTGCCATCTGCTATGAGAAGCTGCTGGTCCCAGCATGAGCGACATGTGGGGCAGACTTGAAAGAGACCCATAGTGTGGAACAGAAGCACCACAGCTGACCTGAACACCTACAGGTGAGAAACATAAACGTAGTGTTAATGTTGTCATAAGCCACTGAAATGCGGTGTTTTTTGTGTTTGTTTTGTTTTTGTTTTTTAAATAGAATCGTTGCAGCAAAACCTGACTGGGGCAGCCCCTTTGTTTACCATGCAGCTCCCCAGCCATTCCAGTAGTCACTCTTCACAAGACACACACTGTGACTCTTGCTGCATAGGATCCACCCCCCCACTATGGCTGTTGCCCATCTGTCATCCCTGTAACCTCTCCCATATCTCTGGGGTCACAGGCAAGGTACAGTTCCCTTCGGTTGCTGCTGAAGTGAAACACCTTCTTCCAACCTGAGTCAAACTCAGTGAGGCCTGAGTGGAAAATACACAGTTTCTCCCACTATACTCTCATAACATGCTTCTGATGCCAGCTGTACGGGGGTTCTCCGCACAAACTGAGCAAGCAATCAATTCTGCAGCAAACACCAGCTGGGTGTCTTCCAATTCCAATCTTACAGGTTGAGGGCTCAGTCCTCAAGACTGTCCCCCACTTCAGATGCCAGCCACAAGCCCAGGTTTCTGGAACTTCTGACTGAACAGCTATAAACTGGGGTTCCCACGATTCCCTCCTCTCCCTTTAGGCTCCATTAATTTGCTTGAGCAGCACACAGATTTTAGGGAAACACTTACAGTTACCAGTTCATTATAAAGGATATTACAAAGGATACAGATAAAGAGATGCGTAGGGTGAGGTCTGGAAGGGTCCCAAGTGCAGGAGCTTCTGTTCCTGTGGAGCTGGGGTGCACCACACTCCTCCTGCCGTGCAGATGAGTTCAGCTGTCCAGAAGCTCCTCAAACCCTGAGTTCTTGGGTTTCCTTGGAAGCTTCATCATGTAGGCATGATTGAAGCATGGACAAACGTGTGTAGAGATGTGACTGCACAAAAAGGGTATGATCTAACACTAACAGACTGGGTAGAAAAACTCAGCAAGGCCTGTTCTGATTTTTTTCAGCCTCTTATTGCTTTGCATTGCTTTGCCCCCCACGGATTTGTCACCCCACTTCCCCTGGGTGACGGAGATGCAAAGGATTACTCAAAGCCCATCTCTACTGAGCAGTGAGAGGCCCCGAAGTGGTTAATCTCCCACCGGAAACCTCAAGAGAGAGGCATTCCTTCCTTGGGAAATTAACACCGAATTGGGGTTCTCTTCCTGCATTTATTTTCCAGACCAGGAAGTTACAGGAAGAGAACAAAGGTGGGGTTATAGTTTAACAGTATAGGCTGGTAACTTTCAGTGAAACAAGCCAGATGACATTCCAGTAAGGCAATTAAGTGGTCCTATCAACAACAGTTTGATCTTAGCAAACATTCCTTCTTAACAGCAATTTCTCAGTATCTTTTACACAATCAGTAACTAGTCTGTCTTTTGAGCCAGCAACCTGCTGTGCCACAATCCTTATCTAGCAACAGAGAATTATACCCTGAAGAAAATTTCCTGTCCTTGCAAGGTCAATATTTGAAACTGCAAGGCTTTGGAAAACCAGGCCCTGTGAAGTACATATGCTTTTTAGTATATTCCACAGCGTCTCTGTGAAGCATTCCTTCCTCCCAGGTTTGGGACAGGACTCCTCTTGAAATGAGGGTCTTATCACCTACAATCAGATAAGGTACGCCAGAGAATTTCCTACTTCAGGGAGAAAAAAAGAGGAGAGTGAGCCAAGAGGATTAGAAAACGGTGGGTGGGCAGGGGCCAGGTCATGTAGGGGCCTGTCAGCCAGGTAAGGAATTTGAATTTTATTGTAAGCGGGAAGGGAAGCCACTAGAGAGAGTTGAGCAGGGAAGTAGCCTGTGATCTAATCTTCACTGATTCAAGGGACAAAGAGGGAAGCAGCAGGACCAGTTAGAAGGTTACTGCAATAGCCCTGTTGAGAGGCCAATGTTCAGACTAAATGGCAGTAGGGACGTGGTAAGAAGGAAGCAGCTTTGGGGTAGAGTTTGAAGGCAGAGTCAATAGGACTTAGTGAGCAATCGGAGGTAAAGAGAGAATAAAACAATCAAGAGTGACTTCCTGGGATGGGCAGACAGATGGGAGTGGGTCTTGGAGAACGATCCCAAGTGCTGTTTTACATACGGTCACTCTGAGATTCCTGTCTGTCATTTAGATGAGAATGTTGTGAAGACAGTTGGTTTTGTGAGCTGGCAGTCAGAAGAGAGTCCAGGGCTAGAGATAGGAATCTGGGAATCCTAAGATTTAGATGAATTTGAAGCTGTGAAGCAGGATGAATTCTCAAAGGAGGAAGTGTAGTGAGAGAAGAAGAGTCCAAGGCACTCCAGCATGCCTGGAATCCCACAGGCTGGAAGATGCCTTGCAGAGTGTGGACAGTTAACCACTTGGATGTAATGGTGGATCTGAGTCCTTGAGGGTAGGGGTCTAAGGGTCTGGGTGACCCCTCCAGTTGGGCCCTTGTCTGTGTAGCAGGGAATGTCTCAGTGGAGGCTTCAGCTCTGAGCCTGAAGGAACACAGCTTAGTTGCAGCCAGAGACCCAGAATGAGCTGACAATTTACCTCGTGTTGTGCATGGCTTCACATAAGTTCTGTGGCCAGGATGTCAACTTTGTTGTGTGGGAGGAGGAAAATGGGGATGCAGATTTCTTAGCATTTGAAATTTTCAACTGTTTTTTGAGTGAACCTCTAAGTTTTTTAAATAAGTCTTTCGCAGTTGCTAGGATAGAAATGATCAAGATTAAGACTTCGTGTTAAGTAAGCAATAAATGTTCTTATTATTCAGGCTTACTAGTCAGCTTTCTGTTATTCGAAGCTGAATGCACCCTCACTACTACAGGAGGCCACTGGACTTCCTCCGGCAGGCTGAATGCCAAAAGGCATTTAGCCAGTAGAAGGCTATGCCATATCTCTGTGCACAGAGTACAGTTTCTTTCCAAAATGGTGTTCTCCCACATTGGAGACAGAATGCCATAATGGTTAACAGCTCAGCTTTAGAATTAGATGCCTGAGTTTAAATCCTAGCTCTTCAGTTTATTAACTATGTAACCCTGGGAATGTTACTTAACATCTCTGTGCCTTAGTTTCCTCATCAAAACCTAGCAATAATAATGGTGCCTACTTTATAGTGTTGTTGTGAGAATTAAATGAGATAACTCCTGTAAAGGGCTTAGCACAGAGTTGGTATATAGCCTGACATATGATAATCACTCAAATGTTAGCTATGCTCCATGAATGAAGATGAGGTATGAGGTCTCCAGTGCTTAGTGGACAAGAATGTCCAGAATGGATTCATGTAACCCTTGATCATAAATTAAATTTTCATAGGGCCGGCCCCATGGCTCAGTCAGGAGAGTGCGGTGCTGATAACACCAAGGCCACTGTTTTGGAGGCTATATAATGATGGCCAGTTAGCTCACTGGCTGAGGGTG
This sequence comes from Cynocephalus volans, assembly GCF_027409185.1. Lineage (NCBI taxonomy): Eukaryota > Metazoa > Chordata > Mammalia > Dermoptera > Cynocephalidae > Cynocephalus > Cynocephalus volans. The sequence goes on along the minus strand of NC_084461.1, from coordinate 29,845,133 downwards.
GTGCTGACAACACCAAGTCAAGGGTTAAGATCTTTTGAAAAAAAATACAAATAAATAAATAAATAAATTTTCATGTTACCCATTTCCGCTGATGAACCCTAATATTACCAGCCCCCTCCCCCCAGTCATTTCCCATCCACTATCCTGACTTATTAACACAGAAACTAATTTTACTTGTCTTTAAAACTTCATAAAAATGATAGCATATAATCTGTACTTACATCTGAATTTGTTTTTTTGCTCAACATTATATTTGCAAGAATCATCTAAACTGTTGCACATACCAATAGTTCATTCATTCTCATTGCTGATAAGTCTATTGTATGAATAGAATAGAATAGAATTTATTTATCCATTTGACTACTGATGAACATGTGGGCAGTTTCCTATTTTAGACTGATATGAATGGTTGCTCCTATGACTATCTTGTACTTATACTTCAGTAAAGATATATACACATTTCTGAGGTATACCTGGGAACAGAATTGCTGGATTGTAAGTATGCAATGTTGAGCTTTAGTAAATTCTGCCAGTTTTCCAAAGTGGTTGAAATAATTGATACTCCCACCACAGTTATGATAGTTCCACCTGCTCCACACTTTTGTATTTAGATATTTAAATGTTTTCTTCTAACCCCATGTCACACAGAATCTTGCCTAAGCTGCTTTGAGATGCTGCTATGCAAAACTAGAAAGGTGAGAGTTTCCAGCATAGAGTTCCCAGTCCATGTCCTCTCTGAATATACTCAATGTTGGGTGCTTCTTAGGGGCACTGGTGGCAAGTCCTACAAGAAAGGGCTTGGCTGAGTCACAGCCAAGTCGGCAGTCAACTCTGGGGCTCCCATCCTGTCTCACAGAAAAGATGATTCACCCCACGCCCCTACGGACAGAAAAAAAGGGGTTGTTCAAGAGCTCCTGGCCTCCAGCCCAGCCAGGGCCACTGGGGTAAGGTGGCGCTGGCTGACTATGCACAGGTGAAGGAATTTGAAGTAGGCAGAGGAAATGGAAACAAGGGAGCTATCTGACAGCTAGAGGCAGATTCAAGGTAGGTGGGAGTGGGGAAAGGCAGGGTACAAATGACTGTATTTCCAAGATATATGCAAATTATCATAACTAGGTTTTTGTTTGTTTTGGCAGCTGGCTGGTATGGATCCGAACCCTTGATCTTGCTGTTGTAACACCAAGCTAACTGTCCACAAAACTACGTTTTTAATTGAAAAATTAATTCATTATATGGGGAACACATTTTTTCCAACCACTACAAAAGGGCGTATAATGAAAAAATAAAGTCTCTTTTGCCTCTTAGATTTACAGTCCACCAGACCCCTTCCCCAAAGGAAGATGCAGTTACTTTAGAAGCAGTCTGTGCTAGGGCCGGCCCATGGCTCACTTGGGAGAGTACGGTGCTAATAACAACAAGGCCACAGGTTCAGATCCTATATAGGGATGGCCAGTTAGCTCACTTGTTGAGCATGGTGCTGACAACACCAAGCCAAAGGTTAAGATCCCCTTACCGGTCATCTTTAAAAAAAATAAAAAGAAGCAGTCTGTGCTGATACAAGCATAGTCACAGGCATCTTCAATAAGTTATTCAACTTCTCTGGGTGTCTTAATCCATTCTGTGCTGCTGTAACAGAACATCATAGACTGGGTAATCCATAATGAACAGAAATGTATTGTTGGAGGCTGGGAAATCCAAGATCAAGGTGCCAGCATTTGGTGAGGGCCTTCTTGCTGCATCATCACACAGCAGAAGACAGAGGGCAAAGAGAAACTTTGTGTCCTCCCACGGCAGAAGAACCAAAGAGAGAGAATCCACTCCCACAAGCCCTTTTTATAGTAGCATTAATCCATCCATGAGGGCTCTTCCCTCACATTAGGCTCCAGCTCCCAACACTGTTGCATTGAGGATTAAGTTTCCAGAACATGAATTTTGGAGGGCTCAGAAACATTCAAACCATACCACTGGGCTTTTTAGCATCCTCACCCTTAGAATGATGAGGCTGGGCACAATGTTTCCCAAATTTCCTCACTAATAACAACCATTTGGCATGACTTGTTTCATAAACATATGGTTTCCCAGAGTACAGGCCCTGAGTTTCTGATTTAATGGGACTACAGTTGGATTCAGGAATTTGTGTTACTGGAAGAACCCCTAGGTGATTCTTATCATTGGGAAATTGGGGAAACGCTGGATTTAGAGAGTCTCTACCATTTAAAAATTTCCAAATGCCTCAAACATTCTGTCCTTTAGAAATCCTAATATGATATTTGTAGAGATAAGCAGGAGTTTCTAAGTAATGAAGAAAAGTGCTTTCACGGCAGCACATTAAAATTATCAAAAAAACATCATCTGAGCCCCTTGTCAATAACACTGGTGAATGCTGGGCCCTCTCCTTGGTCTTTCTTTTCCATGCATGGAAGCCTATAAAAGTAATTGGGTTTGCTTTCGTGACATGGACTCAAAGAGAGGAATATCTTTTCTGGGCAATTTGGAAGTGAATTGCAGAGAAGTTAAGAACAGAAAAGTGAAGAGCAGAGAGCCTGGCCCAGTGGGGAGGTAAAGGTACAGGACTTCTGTAAAAACCATGAAGTGCCTAGAGATGGCTGTGGACCACAAAGGCAGACCAAAGCCTTCCCCAGATAAAGGTTTTGACTGGGCTTTAACCCAAATCACAGTTTGAATGGATAACATGACCCAGGCAAAGACCAAGAACTCAAGACTAGAGACACAGTCATTCTAAAAAGAACTTCTTACAGCTGAAGAATCTCTCAAGTAGTGCAACCGAGATGCATTAGTTTCCCTACATGGACTGTACCTTCTGCAGAGCCCTGCCTGACAAGGGGATGGGGTGGGGTGGGGTGTGTGTGTGAGAGCACATGCATATGCATGCAGTCTAATCTCACAATCAATTAGTGCAAGATGCTTGTATTTCTACTTGGTTTTGGTGGTGTTGAGGTAAGGGGGAATGCAGACCCTAAAGAACCAGCATCTATTTTTCCTGATACTACAGACATAAAGAATAATAAGGGTACTTAATATAAGTTTATTTTGCAAGGCTGGGGTTATTATTATTTATACTAATCATCAATGATAAATCTATATGATGAAATGAAACTGTGGACTAGAAGTCAGGAGATATGTCCAGATGTGGCACTGCCACTAAGGAGCTGTGTGATCTTGAGCAAGTCATTTACCTCTCTAGACCTGTTTCCTTATGTATACAAGAGAAAATTATGTACATACCTCTTTTGCATTTTAATATTTCTATTTGTATACAAGATAATTATGTACATACCTTTTTTCATTTTAATATTTCTGAACCTGGAATGCATCTTATAATCAATGGTGTCTTACAATGATTATTCTAAGAGTTTTCTTCTTGGCTCCTTTTACAATCTATAGCATATTAGATTCAATTAAACACAGTGCCTAGCTTGATGAGTAGCTGCATAATAATGCCTTACATTACTCTGAACTTTTCTAATTACATTCTAAATACTCATTTATTCATTCCTAGAGGACCCCAGCTTGGTGGTTTTCAATTCTGGTTTCCCAGAGAGGAGGTCACTTGAGCTGACTCTTAGAGAAAAAGTGTCACTCACCTGGCAGGCAGAAGAGAATGAACATCATAGGTGAAGGGAAGATGCAGAATAAAAAGACACATTTAGAAAACATCAAGTATTTTGTATGGCTGGAGGACAGAGTGCACATCAGTGGGTGGCAGATAAGGCTGAAGAAGGTCACAGGAACCAGATTGTCAAGGATGTTGAGTCCCATCCTAAGAACCTTGGAGTATGAAATACAAGCTCAGGGCTAAGGGTGTTGATGGTTTATAAACAAAGGGGTGATAAATAACTCATTGAACTTTCAAAAGGAGAGAAAAGAACTGAGGCCACTAGAGGTGGGAAAGGGGGAGGGGGTAGTGGGTTAGTGAGAAATTGGTAAAGGGCCACAAAAAATGATTACATTGTGTAACGTTGAATATACTAATTATCCTGTTTTGAACATCACGAATTTCACACAGATATTGATATTCAATGCTGTACCCCACAGATATGTACAATCAATTATGTTTCAATAAATAAAAAACAAAAAACAAAAGGGGTGATATAGTTGGACTCACATTTGAAGTTCAGGCAAATCACTCTGGTAGAGTGGCACGGGAGATTTGTGGTTTAAAAGGGTGAGGAAAGGAAGATGTATCAAGAGGTTGCTGACATACTCTGGAGGGAAATGATGAGGGCCTGAACTAATAACCTGGTAGGGGAATGGAAGAGAAAAGATGAAGTTGAAAGATAGTTACAGAATGTTGACCAAAGAGATACAGAATGTAAGGGAAAGGGAGGGATCAAGTATGATTCCCAGGTTTCTGGCCTCACTGACTAAATGAGTGACAGCACCATAACTAAAGTTAGGGGTTTAAGAGAAGCAGGTTTGGAAGGCAAGATGAATTCTGTTTTGTTCATGTTGATTTTGAGACACCTGAGAGAAATATTCAACTGAAGATGTTCGTAAGATAAGTGAAAAATAGGTCTAGGTCTCAAACAAGTTTGATTCTTCTTTGGGTTAGAAACTTCTATTTATTTGCACCTCCAAATCCACTCTCCACCATTCTCCACCCTGGTCTGTGTCCTAAAGGGCTAAGCTGTATGGATGGCTGACGCTTCTTGTTAAAGTTGGCCAGTTTGGAGCACTGGCAGACCAGAAAGAAGGGAGGAGAGGGCGTTTCTTATCTCCCTTCTCCCTCCCTTCCAGGTCAACAGCTCCTGTCTGGTGGCCTTCTTCACACAGCTCTCTCCGTCAGGGTTACAGGACCTATTCCTTTCCTTGATCCGTTAGGCTGAGTTATCCAATTTGAGTGTGCTCTCTGTTTTCTGCTGGGGTCCTGATTAGTACTGTATGATGAGCCAGGAGTGGCTGAGGAAGCAGAAATGGAAAAATGGAACTGGGTTGCCCACATATTTAAGGAGCACATGGAGCTTCGCTTTGTCCAGGGGAACAGGGACATGAAAAGCTCCTGGCATGTGATAACATCACAGTTTGTCATATGATGACTGGTGGGTGGCATGAGATGAAGGGGCAGGACAAGGCATGGGGGAATCAAGTGACTCTCCAACTAAGAAAATAAGTTGTCGCTCAGAAACTGTCTATGGCAGTTTGACTATGTATCTCATCTCCTGTTACAAGGAAGAAATGGCTGAGGACCAAGCCCAGGGTCTAATGGTAAGGGCTACTGAGTTTCGGCACCAATTAAAGGCTGAATGTTGACGAGTATTTAACTAAGGTTAGGACACAGGTGGGGGAAGAGTGCAAAATTGAGACACGGGAATGGGATGGGGACATTTAAGAAGGTATAGTCAAGGCTAAGACCTCTGAACCCCAATCCCCCATACCACCCTCGGCTGCAGAGGCAGCCCTCCCCCAGTCTGATGTAACCAGCCTCATCTGCAGAAAAGCCTTTTTAATGCTGCACTTGGAGCAGCCACCTGACAAGCTAATGCCTCTTCTGAGGACTCACATATACAATTCTTACTGCCTCAAGGCACAATAATCAGAGCACATCTTTGGATTTTTGAGGCAACAGGGACTACATTTGGGCATTCTGCTCTAACCCACTTACTGGACAACCCATAAGGCTACCAGTTTTGAGTGTGAATCAGATTTTTAAAAGTTTCTGAAGCCTATCCAGGCTGTAATCCCAGTTGCCCTGCCACTGGCCATATGACCCAAGGATACAGCGGTCCCAGAAATTGCTGTGGCAGACAAAGATGCTGTATGTAGACTCTGGCAAGTCCCAAAAGGAAAATCAAGCACAAACTCCTGTGGTTTTGGAATCGGATCATGTTGTCTCTGCCAACAATGATTCTTCCACTTGAAAAGCAGCTCCTGAGAGGCCCTGGGCATTAGTAGAGATTGAACATTTGAGTATGGAACCCCAAGTGCCTATGAGAACTGCCCATCATGAACTGGTATTATCTGATTCGCCAAACCATAAAATTAAACATGCACAGCAGCATTCCAAAATAGAAGTGGTGTACAGTTGTCCCTCAGAATCCGAGTGAGATTTTTTCCAGGACCCCTGTAGATACCAAAATCTGGGGATGCTCAAGTCCTTTTATAAAAAATGGCATAGTATTTGCATGTAACTTACACACATCCTTCCACATATTTTAAATCATCTCTAGATTACTTATAAAGCCTAATACAATGTAAATGCTATGTGAATGGTTGTTATACTGTATTGGTTTTTATTTGTATTTTTTATTGTTGAATTGCTTTTTTATCTTTTTTTTCCTAATATTTTCAATCTGCAGGTGGTTAAATCCACAAATGCATAACCTGTGGATACAAAGGGCCGACTGGGTTTCTCATGTATATATGAGACCAGACTGAAGCAGTCCAGAAGTCACAAGTAAACTATCACAAGCAGGTGGCCCAGAATCCCATGGTACCTGTTCCTGTTACCTTGCGCTCTCTTCCTCCTTATAGCCTCATGGGGAGTTCCCTATTCCCAATTAATGAAACAAGCAGGGAAGAATCCACGGCTTGACTCATGACTGATCTTCATGGTATGCTGGTACAAGCTGAAACTGGACAACTGCTGTCCTAGTATCCAACTCAGGGAGACCCTGAAATATAGTGGTAAAGAGCAGGTTGTGGGGAATACACCCTATTATCTACTTCATGTGTAAATAAAGATAGATTGAGTATGAATATACACTTTAAAATGGGCACTGGCTGTTGAGTTGGCCAGCTGATCAGGGACTGGGAAAGAGCAAGGCTAGAAAATCATGACAAGAAGGCCTAGGGTAGAGGTACATGGATGGGCCATTCAGAATGGTCACAGAATGAGAAGCTATTCATGTCCCATGTATCTTAGGACCCCAAACATAAGAATATGTCGTCTTACTGGCAAAAGGAACTTTATAGACATGATGAAGTAAAAGTTTTTGAGATGGGACGATTATTCTTCTATTAATCAGTTTTCTGTTGCTTATAACAGAATACTTGAAACTGGGTAATTTATTAAAAAATAAAATTTATTTCTTACAGTTCTGGAGGCTGAAAAGTCCCAAGGTCCAGGGGGCATATCTGGTAAGGGCCTTCTTCTTGGTGGAGACGCTCTACAGAGTCTCGTAATGATGCAGCTTATCATGGCCAGGGCTGAGCAAGAGTGTGTCCACATGCTTTCTTCCTCTACTTATAAAGCCATCAGTCTACTACCTGATAACCCATTTAACCATTAATGCATAAATACATGAATAGATTAATTTATTCATGAGGACATAGCCCTCACAATCCAATCACCTCTTAAAGGCCCCACCTTTCAAATACCATAGTCAGATTGCCCACCTTCTTAACACTATTACAATGGGGATCAAGCTCCAATATGAGCTTGGGGTGACATTCAAACTATGACAATCCGAGATTATCCAGGTGGGCCCAATGTAATCACAAGGATCCTTACAAGAGGAAGACAGGAGTGTCATAGTAAGGGAGAGATTCAAAGATGCTGTGCTGCTAGCTTAAAGATGGAGGAAGGGGCCATGAGCCAAGGAATGTAGGCAACCTCTAGAAGCTGAAAAAGTGAAGAAATGGATTCTCCTCTAGAGTCTCCAGAAGGAATGCAGCCCTGTTGACAATTTGACTTTAGCCCAGTGAGACTTCTAAACAGAATTGTGAGATAATAAATGTGTATTGTTTTAAGCCAGAAATTCTGTGGTGGTTTGTCCAGCAGCAACAGGAAACTAATATACCATGTAAATGCCCACCAAAGAGTGTTCCCATTAGAGGAGGCACTCCATTAATCAGGTGGAAAAGATGACCCATTTTATGTATATCAGTCAGCCTCTTTCCCCAGTCACCTTAGGGCTAGCTTTATGGACCCATGTACAAAACGTATACATAGTTATCTAATCTTCACATCCAATGTATGAGGTTAGTACATTACTGTTTTTCCTAGTTTACAGAAAAATAGATGGGGAGACCAGGGTACAAGGAGGTTAAGTAAATTGGCCAAAGTTATATTGTCAGGAAGAAGTGAAGCCAGGATTTGAACCTAGGTCTTCAGTCCTGTACTGTCCAATACTGTAGCCACTAGCCATATATGGGTATTTAAATTTAAGTTAAATTAAATTAAAAATTTAGTTTCCTTCATACTAGCCACATTTCAAGTGCTCAATAGCCACGTGTGCCTAGTGATTACCATATTGGACAGCATAGGTACAGAACACATATTTTTGAAGGAAGTTCCATTGTATAGTGTTGTTCTAGAGTGTGGGCTCTAAACCAATATGCCCTTCAACATCTCTCATTGATGATCCTATAAAGCTCTAAATCAGATCACAGAGTGGCTGAGACTGTTCTCTGAGCCACCTTGACTGTTCTTGTGGCCACCTTGAATCCTGCAGGATTTTCAGATTTCTAAGAATGTTATTGACATAAGGAAACCCTTTTAACACTGGTGTTAGGTGTTGAGATTTGGCAACAAATAACATGTGCTAGAATGTCAAGGGAGTTAGGAGGACTAAAACAGGTTGGCATTTGCTTATATGCCTAGTACCAGGTCCCGTGATAGTTAGGGCATGGTAGACAGAGATACCAAAGATATGCATCATAAAACCATTGCCCTCAGAAATGGACACAAGACTAATTTCATTCATCCTGAATATTTATTAAGTGCCATTATGTTCTAGGCATGATCCTAGGCATTGAAAATTCAGTGGCAAATAAAACAGACATAGTTCCTGACCCTGTGGAGTTTATGTTCTTTCCTGAGGCAAAAGAGATATTGTGCAAGAAATGAGAAGTCCGATGAAGGTTAGGAAATGCAGAGTAGGGGATGCGTCAGAATGAAATAACTAGAGAGCCAATATTATAAGTGCTCTTGGAGTTTATAAATGAGATATAGCCATGTTCACTAAAACTGGAAACATAAAGGTGTCTGTATTAGTCCATTTCTGTTGCTTATAACAAAATACTTGGAACTGAGTAATTTACAAAGAGAATGAAATTTTTTGCTTACAATTTCAGAGGCTGGGAAGTCCAAAGTCTGGGGAACACATCTGGTGAGGGTCTTCTTAGGTGGTGGGTTTACAGCAATGCAGGGGTCTCACATGGCAGAAAATGGCAGAGGGGAAGGGGGGAGGGGGGGAAGAGAGAGAGAGAGAGAGAGAGGGGCTTTCCTGGTATCAGGCCAAACCTCAGTTCTCCCTGGCTGGTGTTCCACTCTGGGAGCTCCACAATTCTGGGATCTCCATGGTGGTCCTGTTTCCATGCCTCCAGTAGGCATGGCCTTGTGAGGTTTTTCTGCTGCAACTCCAACCCCACATTTCCTCTTGGCATTGCTCTAGCAAAGACCCTATGCAATGACTCCACCTCTGTGACAGATCTCTTCCTGGGCCCCCAGGCTTTTCCATACCTCCTTTGAAATTGGGGTGGAGGCTCCCAAGCCTCCACAGCTCTGCCATTTTGTGGAGCCTGAGATCTAACACCATGTGGATGCCACCAAGGCTACTGGCTTGTATTTTCTAAAGCTGCAGGTCCAGCCACACCTGGGGCCAACTTAGCAATGGCTGAAGCAGCCAAAGCAGTTGGGGTGCTGGTGCTGGAAACAGCTTCCCTAGGTGGCCCTGGGCAATGAGTCTGTGGAGGGCACCTCAGGCCTGTTCCCTGAGACCATTCTGTCTCCCTAGACCTCTGAGCCTGTAATGCAAGGGTTGGCCCCAGAGGTTTCTGCAATGCCTTCAGGGCCTTTTTCCTTTTCTCTTGATAATCCCTTTCTTTTGTACTCATCTTTTTAGCACACTTGAATTTTTCTTCTGAAAATGCTCTCTACTTCTCTATCATATGGCCAGGCTGCAAATTTTCCAAATATTTATGCTCTGCTTCCCTTTTATGTTCTGGCTTTAAGGGCTGGCCCATGGCTCACTTGGGAGAGTGTGGTGCTGATGACACCCAGGCCACAGGTTTGGATCCCTATATAGGGATGGCCGGTTAGCTAACATCAGAGAGCGTGGTGCTAACAATACCAAGTCAGGGGTTAAGATCCCCTTACTGGTCATCTTTTAAAAATTAAATTAAATTAAATTAAATTAAATTAAATTAAAAATTAAATTAAATAAATAAATAAAATAAAATAAAAATTCTGACTTTACATCATGCCTTTTCTGCCATAACTCAGTATAGGCTGTTGCAAGCAGCCATGCAACTTCTTGAATGCTTTGCTGGTTAGAAATTTCTCCTGCCATGGGTCAGCACCTTGTTGTTCCACATTCCATAAAACTTTGGGGCATGAACAGAATGCAGCCAAATTCCTTGCCAGTTCATTGCATGGGTGATCTTTGCCCCAGTTTCAAATAAACTCCTATATTTATCTGACACGTCCTTAGAATGGTCTGTACAGTCCGTATTTCCATAAGAATTCTGGTCACCACCATTTAACCAGTCTCTAAAACATTCCAAACTTTCCCTGGTTTTCTTGTCTTCTAAACTATTACCAGCATCTAGGCTTTTTCTAGCCTGTTCCTCCAAATTCTCCCAGTTTGTCCTCAACACTCAGTTCCAAAGCCGCTTGCACATTTTCAAGTATTTGTTATAAGCAACACTCCTCTCTCAGTAACAATTTTTTGTATCACTCCATTTCTATTGCTTATCATAAAATACCAAGAACTGGACACTTGTAAGAAAATGAAATTTACTGCTTCTAGTTTTGGAGGGTGAGAAATCCAAAGTCCAGGGAACACATCCAGTGAGGGCTGGTGGTAACAACCAGGGGTCTCACATGGCAGAAAATGGCAGAGAACAGAGAAAGAGATTAACCTCCTCATTCACTCTCCCTTTAAAGCCCTCCAAACCATGCCCATGACCACCTTTTTTAATCCATTCACTATGGCATGGACTACAATCTAATCACCTCTTCAAGGACCCACCTATCAATTACATAATAGGATTTTCCTCCCTTGACAGTTATAGTAGGGATTTAGTCTCAATGATGTTGGATGGGCATCTGACCTACAGCAACCACCATTATTAATACATTCACTATGGCATGGTCCTACAAGCTAATCACCTATTCAAAGGCTCCAATTTTCAATGACCATAATAGGATTTCCCAGCCTCTTTACACTGTCAAAGTGGGGACTAAGTTTTGGAGGGACATCAATCCACATCAGTGACTCTAGCAACCCATCAGTTACAGGACATGCTTTTACTTCAGGCAAGTGAGAATCTTTGCAAGATTTTCAGAAGGGTAGTGACATGTTGGTCAGATGTGTATCAGGGAGGCAGTATGTCATAGGTGTTAGGCATTCTGCAGTCAGTTAGGCCGAGTTTAAATCCTGCCTCTGCCACTTTTTAGCTTTGTGAACTCAATTTATCAAATGGGATGATCATAATAATACCTACCTCATAGATTTTTATACAGAACAAATAAATTGATGTATTATACATACATTGTTGTTATTATTATTATGACTATTTTTAAAAATCTTAGATCCTTTGATACTCATGTAGAGGATAGGTTTGAGAAGATTAGATCCTTAGGAAAAGACCAGTTAGTAGGGTGCTGAAGTAGTCTTGGGTAAGAGATGAACTAGGGCAGTGGTTGTGAAGAGGAGAGAATTTTAGGTTTTAGAAAGTTAAAAATATATATATACATACCAGCAATTCACTCCTAGGTATATTCTTAAGAGAAATAAAAACATATGTGAACACAAAAATTCTTGTATTGATGTTCATAACAGCATCATTCACAATATCCAAATAATGGAAACAACTCAAATGTCCCTCAACTTACGAAGGAATAAACAAAACATGATACATTAAGTTCCGGTCAAGATGGTGGAATAGACAGTCCCCAGCACCACTCTCTCCCACAAATCAACCATTTTACAACTATAAAAATGTAACAACAGCCAAGCTGAGGCCACTGGAGCTCAGGTGTACAGGAGGAGAGACCTACAGAGTGCATGAAGTGGGAGAAGCCATGACGAGAGAAAGAAAAAACTGCTTGGAGCATTTTGGGCTGAGGCAGCTTTAAGATTGAAACCGCTGAGCTCATGGAGCAGGAGCCGGCAGAAGCCACAGCTGTGCCTTTCGGATGGAGGCAGCAGGGGAGAAGAGAGCCTTGGTGGCCCCCAGGACAGCAAGACCACTAACAGGGTTCCCATGGATCCATGCAGGAGCAAGGGGCCAGAACAGCTGAAAGAGAGGAGCCATTCACAGGCCGGTGAGTCATTGCAAGGGACCAGTGCAGGGCCTGTCCCATGGGAAGTGTTTGGAGCACAGGCACTGGGGGAGACGAGCCCACCAGGAGAACGCTGGGACACAGCAAGGACAGCCAATCCGCCCACCAATCAGCACAGGACCACTCAGAGGAGACTGATCAGGAATGCAGAATTGCATGGGGTGCAGTTTGATGAAAAAACTCAGGCCCAGATCAAAGTTTCTACACAACTCAAGTGCACCTGGTCTCTGGAGAGCTGGAAGTACCTATAAGGTCAACCATTAAACCTTGAGCTTCAGAAAAAGCCTTCCTTAGGAAAACAGCAGCAAAGCAGCAATTTAGCTCAACCACACAGCTCAAGTACTGGTCCCCACAGGAAGTTCCCCCGTTTTAGAAGTAGGCAAAGGACAAAAAATTAGTTCTGGCCCAGCGCACCACCAGCGCCTTGGGGCCCACCAGGGGACCTGAGGTATGGAGCCAGGGACCGGACCCCCGCCCACAACCAGGCACACTACCAGCACCAAGGAACATGCCAAAAATATCACCTCCATGTGAGTGGCCCACCACAGTAACCACAGCTGCCGTGAAAATGGCTAGACGTCACAACCACCACGCAGATGGTCTGCCAGCCACTGGAGTGCATTGACACAAGGAGAGTCACCAGTAGAGACCAAAGAAAAGAAGAGGATGTCTCTCTCCACAAAGCCCATTCCAGAGTGACAGAAGAAGCATCTGCTCTATGATAATATTGGGGGACCTGAACATACCTCTCAGCATTGGACAGATCATCTAGGCAACAAATCAACAGAGTAACCATTACTCTTTCAGAGGAAGAGAAGAAACCTAGGGTTATCAGTGGTGGGAGTGGGGAGGGAGAGGGGGATAAGGAGAGATTGGACAAGGGGCATAAAGAATAAATACGATTTGTAACAATATACATACTAGTAATACTGATTTGATCCACATTTGTCAACATTGAATCCCCAAAATATGTATGATCAATTATGATTCAATTAAAAAAAATGTGATATATTCAAACAATGGACAATGATACTTGAAAACATTATACTGAGTGAAAGAAGCCAGACACAAAAAGCCACATATTGTGTGATTCTATTATATGTCCAGAAAAGACAAACCCATAGAGACAGAAAGTAGTTTTGTGGTTGCTTGGGGTTGGGATGAGGTAGAAACGGGGAGTGACTGCTTATGGATACAGGATTTATTACTGGGGTAATGAAAATGTTCTGAAATTAAGACAGTGGTGGTAACTGCACAACTTTATGGATATATTAAAAACTACTGAACTGAACACTTTAAAAGGGTGAGTCTTATGGGTATGTGAATTATATCTCAGTAAAAAGATTAAATTGAAAAAAAATAGGTATAACAGGGTAACAGAGATCAAAGCCTCTCTATGCGAAGAGATCCTTTCTCTCAAAGACATAAACAATATCTATTCTCTCATGGTGGTAAGCAAAAGGGTTGCATGTATTTTTTTTTTTTTTTTTTAAAGATGACCGGTAAGGAGATCTTAACCCTTGACTTGGTGTTGTCAGCACCACGCTCAGCCAGCGAGCCAACCAGCCATCCCTATATGGGATCCAAACCCGGGGCCTTGGTGTTCTCAACACCGCACTCTCCCAAGTGAGCCACGGGCAGGCCCCAAAAGGGTTGCATGTAAACAATAAATAGATAATTTCACTTAACTAGTAAGGCTTATAGCAGCTGCTCCTGAACATGCATGGTAAGGAGGACAGGGCTGTTTTTCCAAAACAACCAGCTTTTACATGCCAGGGAAAATCCACACACAGATCTGTGCCTTTGCTGCAAGGGTGTCCCAGCGGGTCCCCAGAGTTCAATCATAGCATTGGACATGGCCTAAGAATTTCTAGGATACCCTATTTGAATATGATGCCCTCCATGCACAATCATCCATGACACACGTCAATATAACCGCCAGAAAGAACTAAAAGGCTATCTTGCCCCAATATTACCCTAGAAAGCCTCTGGGAAACTATCACTCTGGATTTTTCAATGTAGTTTTATAATGGGCGTGCCCTTTCTACAGCCATGATCTTGAGGGTGGTAGAATAACAACTAGCAACAATACAGTAACAATAAAACAACTAACATTTATTGAGCACTTGCTATATGCCAGGCAATGTTCTAAGAACTTTACATGTATTGATTCACTTAATACTCACAACAACCATATGAAGTTGTCATTATTCCAAGAAACTGAGACTCAGAGACATTATGTAACTTGCCCCAGGTCCACATAATTTGTAAGAGATACAGGTAGGATTTGAACTCACAAAATCTGGCCCTACAGGGAACTATTATGTCATAAATTCTCTTCATAAATTCTACTTCGTAAATTCATGAAATATGTCATCTTCTGCACTAAACCCTCTTTTGGGGCTGGCCAGTTAGTGGATTAGAGCACAGAGTTGATAACATCAAGGTCAAGTGTTCGGATCTGTGTACTGGCCAGCCACCTCCCCCCCCCAAAAAACAAAAACAATAAAGAAAAAACCTCTTTTGTACCAGTAGCTGCCACTATGTTTATCAAGGAAGCATTTTATCTCATGGATTACCCAAATGTCTGACATTGGACCATGATTTTCATTTTGTTCCTTAATTCTTTCAAAGTCCTTCATATCTCAATCCATTTGTCCATCATCCACCATCCGCTGACCAAAAGACCAAGAAAGAATGTCAATTGAATTCTGAAGAATACCAGTATTCCTCCACTACAGCATATCTAGACCATGCGGTTATTCCTCCATCCTTGCACAATGCTACACTTCTCAGTGAGCATATCATTCCATGGTTTACTCTCCCATACTTTTCTACACTACTGACAGAATAATTCCACAGCAGGATACTTCACGAAGTTGGTAGAACAATAGAATTAAAAGATAATATGATTATAATACTAAGGTCAAGGATAAGGGTTCAGGTTCCTGTACTGGCCAGCAGCCACACACACACACACAAATAATAAATAATAATATGAATCTTTCCATGAACTTTTTGAAGTACCCCCATAGCTCTGGTTGTAGTATAGTAACTGTAAATGTTACAGGCTACCTAGGAAGGTCAACAGAACATACCCACGGATACTCAAAAGATGCTCCAAGTGTATGCTGATGGACCAGGTGTCCAGCAAAGACTGGGTTTCCTCTCAACACAGTTTCACACTATATCTTTGCTGAAAACTTGAAAACTACTTTCTAGGCCTATTCGATGTCGTAGAAATTACTAAGCCCATTTGCAGTTTTCCTCCAATTACTCCATTTGTACCAATTAATCCTGTCTCCATCCTTCTTGGCCTGATTTCTGCCCTCCATCCTCCATCCTTGACTAGCCCTGCCAACTGAGATGGAGGCTGGAGTGCATGGTGGGATGGGTTTTAGATTCCTGCCCGCACTGTGGCCAGTTCTCTTCCCTGGAGCAGTGCCACGGGTGTGGACCAGACAGACCTTGGGAAGTGGTCTAGAATTTTCCAGAAAGCTCTAGGACCTTCCTCCTAGCAAACCCCTGATATGTGTTTGTTGAGGGCAGAGGGTAGACCACCATAATTTCAGAGGATGGACCCAGTGGTCCATATAGGAGAGACATGGCAGATGGTCTGAGGCTGCTCACAGCCATTGTCCCAGATTCTTCCTCCTTGATCCATCCTGATTCCTTTCTACATCCACCTGTTTGCTCCCTCCTTTTGCCTCCACTTTTCATCTTTTCATTCATGTTCTTCCTCCTGCCAGCTGAACCTGATCTACATGGCTTACCATCAGCACTCCCTCAAGCACCCAGCTCAGACCCACCCTACTGGTTCACTCTACTTGGACTATTCCAAGAGGGAACAGGGAAGGGAAGAATTTAGATGGGCCTACTTCCTGGTCTTTTACTGTCACACTCCAGCAGGTGGAGTCCTGAACAAAGTCAGAGCTTTCCCTTTGAACTGATACCCCTGTCCTACCTCAGTTGGCCCTTAAGAGTCAGTCTGACAGCTGGGTCAGCTCCCTTGTCTGACCTGTTGTTCTCCATATACAGTCCCCTCTTACCATCCCCTGCCTGTGTGGGTGAGGTCCCAGAATGTGTAGTGTCTGAGTTTGAGTTATGACCAGCACTGGAGCCTCATTTCCCTTCCTTTATTTATTAGCCCCAAATCCAATGACTGTAATTGTCTGTCCTAGGAAAGGATCACAGGTTCCACGTGAGCCTCCTGGCTTCCTTGCTCCCTCCCTGGGCTCCCAGGAACAATGAAACAACAGCAGTTTGTCCCTGGCCTCCCTATGATCTTCCACGCTGTCACTACCTATAAGCGTACCTCTAATTT
This sequence comes from Cynocephalus volans, assembly GCF_027409185.1. Taxonomy (NCBI): domain Eukaryota; kingdom Metazoa; phylum Chordata; class Mammalia; order Dermoptera; family Cynocephalidae; genus Cynocephalus; species Cynocephalus volans. The sequence continues at coordinate 29,828,559 of NC_084461.1, read as the reverse complement.
TATGCCTTCGTGGGCTTGATTGTCCCCTTCCCCTACGAAAACCATTCCCATCCTTTGGCCCATTTTCCACTTGTGATAAGAACTGGTGGTGGTTAGAATAAGAGCCCACACTCACATTGCGCTTGCAGTGAGCCAGGCACTGAGTTGACATCTAGGAAGTCTTTAACTCCTACCAACGACCCCCTGATGTAGATAGCACTTTTACACCTCTCTTACAGAGGAGGAAAAAAAATGAGGCACAGAGAGGTTGTGGCTAAGGTCACACAGCAGTGAGTGACAAAGCTGGGATTGAAGCCAGGTGTGTCCAGCTTCAGAGTCCTTGCTCTTATTCACCTTGCTGTACTCTTCTTGGTTTAGAGTGGTAATATGATATCCTTTCTGGCTAATATATCTGTATTTTAACAAGGCTTTTCATGATACCAGGCCGTGAGTCAAAGGTGTGACTGAAGGCGATTGGACATATTTTCAGTGAGTTTAGGGGCTGGCTTTCTCAGGCTTGCTCCACCTTGTGGCTAATAGGACTGCCAATTACATTTTCTCATTTGCTTTCAGATGCTAATTAAGGCTTATAATTATGACCCTGAGGCACTACAGGTTCCTGAACTGCCTTCCGAATCATCAAAGAAAGATTAAACTCTGCACAGCCTGGTTTATTCATTCCATAAGTACTTATTGGATGCCTACCTTCAAGTACCCAATATTGGCACCCTGGCCTCATGAAGCTTATAGTTTGATGGGAGAAATATATATTAATCAAATAATCACACAATAAGTGTAAGATTGCAACTATGCCAAGGGTAACTAAGGAGAGATGCATGGTGGTCTGAGAGTATTATAGGGGTCTGACCCATTGAAGAGGTCAGGGAAGAGAGAGAAGGGGTTGACCGAGTTGTGATCTTCAAGCATGAAGGTTAACCAGGTATAGAGAAGAAGGAAAAACATTCTAGGCAGGGAGAATGTGCAAAGCCCTGTGGTGGGATGGAGCATAATAAATTAGATGCCTAGGTAGCTGGAATGGAGAGAATAAGGAAGAAGATGCTGAAAAGGTAGGGAGGCCAGATCACATAGTGTCTTGTGGAAGAATTTTGCTTTATCCTGAGAGGGATGGGAAGCACAGAAAGGTCTGATCAGATCTACATTTCGAACCATTCTGGACATAAAGGATGACAGACATTGTGATTGGCTGCTCCCAGTCAAGTCCCTTGTCTTCCCTTGTTGGCCCAGAGGATTAAAGACTGCCTTGTTGCCTGGACTCAGTACACTGGAACTCTTATAGGGCAAAGCCACCTGCTTTGGGGTTTCAGGTGAGTAACCTGCACAGTGCATTCACTCACTAGAAGTTTGATTTTAAAAAGATTCACAATCATCCAGCCTAGTTCTTTTTACATAAAAAAGCTAGGTGATATTTTATATAAATGTTACCTCCTTTAACCCCCATCAGAGTCCTGTGAGGGAGATATTGTTATTTCTGTCATACAGGTTCAGAAAGGTTAAATAACATGCTCAGGTCATTTCACTACTAAATGCCCAGGAAAAAGACCCAAGTCTGCTCGATTTCAAGTCCCCTCCTGTATTAATGTTTTTAAAATATCTGTAACTGGGTAATTTTTAAAGAATCAGAATTTATTTCTCACAGTTTTGGAGATTGGGAAATCGAAGGTCCAGGGAGCACGTCTGCTGAGGGCCACTTTCTTGGTGGAGACTGTCTACAGAGTCCCATAGTTAGGGCTGAGCAAAAGTGTTTCTACATGCTCACTTGTTCTCCTTATAAAGCCACCAGTCTGCTCCCTGATAACCCATTAATCCATGAATGGATTAATGGACATAGTCCTCACAATCCAATCACTTCTTAAAGGCCTCCCCTTTCAAATACCATGACTGAATTTCCCACCCTCTTAACACTGTTACAATGGGGATCAAGCTCCAATATGTGTGGGGTGACATTCAAACCACAGCATCTCCAAACTCTTTCTTTCAATAAGTCCAAGTCAGGGGCAAGTTGAGGCTGTTCCTAAGCTTGCATCTTCAAGGAAAGTGCTGTCATAAACAATTTTCACTACTGCCACACCTACTTTGACCCCTAAGAATAAGTCAACAAAGAGAAGAGGCTCGTCTTCCTCTTTCTAGTTACATGCTTACTCATTGGGGTGTGCCAGCAGCACACCATCCTCTAAAGGGATGCCAAATAATTTTTATGCCAAGCATAAAATTGGCCTAAACAGAATCTTTTTAGGCAGGTGATAAACACCTGTCTTTTCTCCTCCAGTTTTATTCAAATGGCCTAGTGCAGGTTCATCAAAGCAGTTACAGTCACTGTCTTCAGGCTGAATTGCTCAATGAAGTTAAAGTTAAAATTACCTTTAAAATGGAGTTCTAATATCATATATGTAGGAGATATTTTTTCTGAGCAATACACTTGGAGCACAAATAACTTTTGCCTGGGAAAACATCAGTATTCTCAAAAATAGTGACATTGATTTTTCTCAAATGTTCTACATTTTTCTATTTTGAAATGAGTAAGAGGACAAATCAGACAGGTTCTCAAAACCTGTACTTTTGTAGGAGGTGTGGGGGAGCAGGGTTGGCACAAATAAGAATGGAAACATTGTTTCTGCTCTGGCGTAAGAAGGTGGGATAAAGCCCTGAATTTCATGGGTGAGTTCTGATTCACCCTTTACCCTTTTTTCTGCTTTTACCCAACACTGAGGAGAGTTTCTGTGGGAGGGGCACGCAGGGGAGGCAGAAATAGAAGGGAGCACTGATGGAAGGTAGGAAAGAGGTAACGCGAAAGAAAGTTAGTCCATCAGAAGAGGGACTGCAAGATGAAGGAGAATGGTTGAAAACGAAGTGGGAAAGTAAAGGGCAAACAGACAAAAAGTAGAGCGAAGGAAGAAATACTTGCATGGGGAAGAGTATTGTTCCCTCGTTTCTGCGAAAGATCTGGGACCATCACCAAGCACTTTTCTCATCTGGTGTCCCTCTCATTCAGCTCCAGTCAGACTGACCTTGTTGCTCAGGAACATTCCTGCGATAGGACTCTCCCACTTGCTGGCCTTCCCCGGGTATCTACCGTGCTTGTCCCTAACTTCCTCCGGGGCTCTACTTAGGCGGACGCCCTAACCACACCCTACATAAAATAGCACCTCCCTTACCCTTTGTCTCCTGTACCCGCTTTATTCAAGTTCCAGTCACCACGCCATAGACTTTCTATGTTTTGTGTATTATGTGATCCGTACCTCCTCCTAGACGGTAAGCTCCCTGTGAACAGGGACTTTGTACTGGTCACTGTTACATCTCCGGTACGTCCAACAGTGCCTGGCGCCTTGTGGGGGTCCACATAAGCCGAATGACTCGGGAGTGGGCGCAGGCGGGGAGAGGGATGCTCGGAGGGTGTTTTTCTCTGTCCCCCCTTTCCCTCCCTTCGCTCTTCAGGAGCTTGGGCACGCGCAGCAAGAATGCGGGAAATGAGGCCCAATCCTAATTAGTCCAGCTCAAATTCTGAGGAAAAGTGAAGGGGTGAGGAGGGCTGTCAGGGAGAGGAGAAATGCACACGCAAAAGTAAAGGAAGGGGGTGAAAAGTAAGAAAAAAAGCCAACAGACGTCACTTTTTCTGGTCACGCTCCCCGACTCCCCCGCGGCCCGGCGAGGCACTCCTCGTACGCACCCCTGTCGCCCCGCAGCGGCTCGCCATCACTACCACTTCGGAGAGGGCCAAGCCAGCCTTCCCACGCGGGCGTTCCCCGCGCGGGTACCGCTGAGGCCGCAGCACGCGCCCGCGGGAGCCGCGAAGGCGGCGGAGACTACAGCTCCCAGGGTGCCGAGCGCGGAGACGCCTGCGCAGTGCAGCCGGAGGCGGCGGTCTGTTCTCCGCTGAGGAGGAGCGGGGCAGAGGAGGGAGGCAGCGGGTGAGAGTTCAGAGTTCAGCAGCAGCAGCCCGAGCCCATGATTCCCATATGCCCTGTAGTTTCTTTCACCTATGGTGAGTCTAATGTGGCCCGCGAGGCCTCTGCCCGGCGCCTTCCCCGGCCCGGGGCAGCGGGGAGGCGCGGGGGTTGGGGCTGGCTCCGGGGAGGAGGCGGCGGCCGCCACCGGGGCGTGCGAGTGAGTGAGGGAGTGCGAGGCGGGAGGGGGGAGGCGGCGCGGCCGCGGCCAGGGCCGGCCGAGGCGGCTTCTCACGGCGCCTCTCTCTTTCTCTTTCCCGTGCCCTCCCCCGGCGTCTCGGCCCCTCCGCGTCTTTCTCCTCCCGCCATGGGACCCGACTCTCTGTGGCCGCCGCAGTGCCCAGCCGGCTGGGGGAAGATGCCAAAATGGCGACCGGCAACTACTTTGGATTCACCCACAGCGGGGCGGCGGCGGCGGCGGCTGCGGCCCAGTATAGGTAACGGATTCCCGCCCTCTCCCTTGCCTCCCCCTGCTCTCCCCTCGGCCCGGATCCAGCCTACGCGACGCCCCCGCGCCAGTCCCGACCCGACAGCCTCGAGACCCGGCCGGCCGGGTCTGGCCCCGTGGCCTCCAGCCCCGCACGGCCCGGCCCGAGGCGGGGAACAGACCCCAGTGGGGGCGGGGAGGGAGAGATGGTCGAGGTTTAGGGACGTGGAGGGACGCAGGGGCCTTCCACAGCCCCGAAGCTAAGATGGCCTCCCGCGGGCTCGGAACCGAGTCGAGCCGTCACCGCCGCCCGGCAGGATCCCAGTCCCCGCCTCCGCCCGGCCAGCCCCCACCTCCCACCTTCCTCCCTGTTGGGGGATGGAGAGGGTGGGCGAAGGGACCTAGTGAGGAGTGCCGAGTCGCAGGCTCGCCGGCCTCTCCATGAGGCCTCTCTTCGTCGTCGCCCGGTGCTCCAGACCCCTGAGCCCAGATAATGTGTCGTTGTCTCGGGTACTTTCTCCGTCTTGTACCTTCCCCTCTCCCTCCACCGCTAGTCCTGCAGACTGCGGGTGTCACTACATTCATCGGGTTCCTTTAGTTTTCCCTTCAAGGAGAGATGTTAACATACCAACCACCTGTGAATTGTGTAGTTAAACTGGCAAAGATGTGCGAAGTTTCTAGTGCTGGTAAATGAGTGCACAGCCTTGTTTTAGCTATTGAGTTTAGCCTCCAAATGGGCCAGTAATTCTCCTTGGGGTCTTCCACCTCCGGGGGAAAAGAAAGTGCAGGTGAGATTGTACTCAGTCATTGGTAATGTGCTGTATGAAATTTCTACCTTAAGAAAAGTTCTCATTCCTGAAATGTCTGTAGTTCCTTGTACATCTTATCAAAGACATAGATTAGACACACTACTGGGTTTTTTAAAATTGTCATTGTTACTTTTGAGTCAGTATGAGGCAGTCTCTTTTGATTGAGGCCATAAGCACACAGGGCGATAAGCTTTTTATATGTGTTATATCAGATATCTGTGTGTATTAGATATATTAGCTATTGGTTAAGCCGAGGTAAATTCTTTTCATCGTATTTACTTGAGGAGGCAGATTGTGTAATGGAAGGGCATCATTGGGAGCCAAGTTCCAGACTCTATTGCTCTTGATTTTATGATGTTGGGGACATTAGATATTTGGGTTTTTATTTTCCTCATCTGTAAAATGAGATACTGGGCTAACTATCTTTTTGGACTGAGTCTTCTAATTGTTAGAAACATGTTTCATGGAGCCTTAAAATAACTTATTGAATGAGGCACCGTTATTTTATGAAGTACTAAAAAAAGATACCAATTAAAATAATACACAATACTTAGGACTTCACTGATTTGTAAGAGATGTGAAAATGTATAAATGTGCACTATATCGATGATTAATTGTTATACTAATTGTTGAGTGCTTTAATCTTATGGGGCATTTTATAAGTCTCTTATCTTGAGGCCTATATTCCAGGAAGAGGACCGATATCGTTACAGCAAAATCTTGGGACTTTTCAAACATTAATAAATCCTTTGCTTACTATTTGTTATAATAAAGCAACTAAAAAAATTTTAGCTATTTTCGTAAAACCTTTTAGGGCTAATTTTTTTGTGGAGAGAGAGAGAGAAAAATTTTCTTTTTGGGGGAAACAAGATAGCTAATCAGCATCTGTGGTAGAAATCTACTGCTAGCAAATACTGTGTGTTCTAGAAATGGCTGTATTTCACCATTAGAAATTTTGCTTGTTTTACACAGTATTTTTCTGTTTTGTTAGTATGCGCTGAGTGATAGATTTGTTGGATTATTAACTGTTTACTGAAAAGTGATGGCTTGTTCTCTGTGGCAGTTTTGAAATTTTTTTTCAATGCAGACCAACAGATAGAAATAAGGGGATGAAGTGCCAATTTAAAAATACTTAATTTTTTTTGGTAAAATATTTACATGTATGTGTTTTATCCCAGTATAGGAAACTGTCACAGAATTTCTGTACCTGATAAGTATTTTTTTGGCCACGAATCTCAAAGTTTCAGTAAGCTGTAACAACAATCCAAATTTCTAAATTGTTATGCATATGTTTAATGAGGATAAACTAGTCTTTTGACATTCCTTGTTTATGCATATATCACCAAAAGTAATTATTAAGGCATTCCGTCCTTGTATATAAATGTAGTATGAAAATTGTTTGCATTTAATGGCAAGAAATTAGGCCCAATAGTGCTATAACTTTGGCTCAAGGAAGATTGATAAAAAACATTAATAACATTAAGCATATGCAAAAAATGGCAGTGATGTTGCTAATTTTTCTTCCTGGCTGGAAATAGTTATTTGGAACTTTTAGAGGTGGAAGACCAAGGCTTACTTTGCTAAATTTCTTTTTCTTTTTTTTTTTTTTTTATCAGCTGGCCTGTATGGGGATCTGAACCCTTGACCTTGGTGTTATAACACCGTGCTCTAAGCAACTGAGCTAACCAGCCAGCCCGCTAAATTTTTTTAATTGACACATAATAATTGTATATATTTATGGTGTATGGTGTGACATTTCAGTACATGTACCATTTCTTAGTGATGAGAACATTCACAGTTCTCTCTTCTTGCTGGTTTCCTTTGCTCTTGTGATGGTTTTTTTCTACGTGGATGTCGAAATTGATACATCTTTGTGGAAATGATCATTGGAGTTTTCCTTTCTGCCATTTTGGTCTGCCCCTACGTTGATTTTTTTTTTTTTTTTTAATTGAAAGATCTCAAACTTGATTACATGAGGATATATGAATGAGTTGCTTCACCTGTCATTAAACATCTAAATTTAATTCCAGTTCTTGGTTTTCTTGATTACAGCTATGGAAGGTATTTGATTTATTTTAGATTTAGACTTCTTTTTAGTTTGTTAGTATTTGAGATTCACAATGGCACGCTAAACTAAAGATCAAGTTCTTTACGAGATGTTATAAAGAGGTCTTATAAAGTTTTGCTACTGATAAGTTTCAGATTAACTAAGTTTTTTATTTGTGATAATGCATTTACTCAATCCTTGTGCTACATGTCCCATCAACAACTGAATGTTTTTCTTCCTATTTTATTTTTTTAAGGCAAGTAAATAAGCCTATTATGCCATTTGCCACTCTCGCAAATGTAATTTTTTTGCCTTTTGATCTTTTGTGTACTTTTCTCCCCTTTGGGAAAAAAATTTTAAGTATTCATTTGTATATGATTACACATGGGAGTTTCTGACAGAATGTTAACTTGCAGTACACAGGACAAAGCAGATTTCAAACATGGTGAGAATACTGGTTTGGCTTCATGGCAGAAAGGGGACATCCACTTCAGTAGAATACCTTATTTGTTTGAGAAGACCTACTTTTAGACAGACTTCTAATTTTATAATCTTGGGGAAAGAACTAAAGTAGCAAAAAATGTGAGAAAAGATAATTCTCAATGGAAAAAACTTAATAGTTTCATAGGATCAAAAATCTTTTTTTTACTCCTTCATTGACAGTGATACAGGAGATCTCACAGGAATTCTTCAGTTTTTGAAGGAGATTTGTGGCAAATACACAAATATATGTAATAAAAAAATTTTTAATGAAGTAATCCCATTATACTCCACAGTTAATAGGACATAACCATTTCTTAAAGAGTTTTAAACAGCCAGTTCCCCTTTACTTATTAATTAGAAAAACCTTGGACGTATCAGTTTCATGTCGTTTTCCTTAGTCAAGGTATTTGTCTTTTACGTAGATAACCTAAACCTTTAGCTTATGCTTAATTAAACTAATTTTTTTTGTCCTGTATATAATTCATAGTGTGTGACATGTCTGAATGTTAGTCTGTCTTCAATGAAGTTGGCTGTTTAAAATAATCACAACATTTTTTTAACCTTTTTTATTTAGTATGTGTTTACTTATTTATTTATGACAGCTGGCCTGTTTGGGGATCCGAACCCGTCACCTTGGTGTTATAAGGCTGCAGTCTAACCGAGCCAACCAGCCAGCCTGTATTTAGTATTTATTGAATTGAAAGACTTTAAAGATTGCATAAATGTGCAGAATAATTACTTTACTCCCATATTCTTTGAGCCTTACCAAATGTTGTTAAGTGATACATGTTTAAATGAATTTTGACTGTTGCTGGGTATTTAAATTAAGCATCTGCTAGTCAAAAGAAGTCATCTCTTTTAACAATTATGAGATGTCTTTGGGTTATCTGTTCCTAAAGGGTAAGTATGTCTTCACATCACTGAGATAACTTGGGTAGGCTGATTAGTCAGTAAGTTTTACTTTTTTCTTTTCTGTTTCTTTTTTACTTTTTATTTGTATGTAGTGTTAAGAATGTTGTATCTTGGGGCCGGCTCGTGGCTCACTCGGGAGAGTGTGGTGCTGATATCACCAACGCCATGGGTTCGAATCCCGTATAGGGATGGCTGGTTCGCTCACTTTGGAGAGTGTGGTGCCGACAACATCAAGTCAAGCGTTAAGATCTCCTCACCGGTCATCTTTTTTAAAAAGAAAAAAAAAAAAAGAATGTTGTATCTTGAAGGAAAGAATAAATGTGACACTAGTAAGGTAGAAAAGGATTAATCACTAACTGAGAAGGTGAAAAAACCAGGTGAACAGGTTTTTGAAACCAACTGTAGTAATGGAAATTCACTGGCTATACAAAAAAAAAAATTACTACACCTGCTAATTATTTCAGCTCTTCCATTGTCGAATAAAAGACCTTAGGATGAATATTGCATGAATAAGTTTGAAATAATGAAAATTTTCTTTCAAAGGATTGTTGCTGTTACATTGATGATATTTCCTGTGTATATTATTAATAGCCTTAAGAGTAGGGGGAGCCAAGATATCCCTATATAGAATTGTTTAAGGTGTATGCTTGAGTATGCTTTTGTAAACTGCCTTATAGTGTACTATAATGAAAATGGCATGAATTTGGAACTAGTCAGACTTGGGATTTGAATCAGTCATTTGGCCTCAGTTACTTGACCAAGTCACTTAACCTGTCTGACACTCAGTTTCCTAAACTAATTTGCCTTAAGGTGAAGATTGAATATAAAACTTCCTAGCCTAGTGTCTGATTTTCAGTGGGCATTCCTACAAATGCTGTTTTCTATAAAGAAGAGATTTGAGTAATAATACTATAGGGGTTTTAAAAGAACTTCTTGGTTGATATCTATTATATACTTAATGTATAGATTGTCATTATCTCACAGTAAAATATTTTAAAAGTAGGTGCTTGAGTATCAATTGGCAGGCATCATTTTTAATTTCAGTTTAATAGGGAAAGAAGGAAAGTTTTTATCATTTTGCAGGCAACATGATTATCACCATCATCAGATAAAAATGTTAGAACTAGTAAGAGTTCAGCAAATTTTCTGGAAATTTTCTAAGATCAGGCAAAAATCAGTAGCATTTCTGGGTGCTTGATAGTGCAGGGGGCTTGATAGCTCCTCTGTTTACATCATATCCGACAGGAATCTGGGGTCTTTGTGACAAGGGGCACGAAACTTGTGGCTTCCATATGAATAAATGTCCTACATGTGGAAAAAAGAATTAGTACCTTCCTGTTTCAGCAATATTGAATTAGATTATTAAATTTCACATGTCTTATTCGTGTATAGATACCAAACCTATTAAGAATAAAACTACTGAGATATGCAAAACACTTTAAAGAGAAAAATGCAATACGATATAAAAAGTCATAAAAAGATAAATAAAAATAAGCTATGTTGATGGAGTGAAAAAAATCAATGCTATCAAGTTAAGTGATTATCTCTTAAGTAATCTATGTATTTAATACAATTCCAATAAAAATCTCAATAGGATTTTTACGGTAACTTAATAAAGGGATTTTAATGTTTATAGTAAAAAGAGTATTTATCCCAAAGTAGTCATGACAATCTTGTAAGAAATGATAGGGAAGGACTTGGAATATCAGATACCAAGACTTCATTAATAGAAAAATGTGGTATTGGTAAGAGATAGACAAATAGATTATTGGACTAAAATAGAGATCCCAGTGATAGACCTATGCTTATATGGGAAATTGGATTAGAAGTATAGCTGTTTAAGTGGAGGTATTTGTCAACAACAACAAAAAAGCAAATCCAGCCACATTATTACTCAGAAAAATATGCCATCAGGTTAATCCAAAGATAGCCCTTGGGTTTATAAATATTGTAATTGACAAAGTATGTTAGAATTTCTTAGATACACCTTTAATCTACTGCTTAAAGGTAAGGAGTACACCTAACTGTGCTTGTGTATAAATTGTCCTTGATACCACTTTATTGGGATACAAGATTAGGTTCATTGGTGAGTATGGCATTTCTTAATGTTTCATGAAAGCTATGTTCAGTGCAGTTTTTAATTCATACTTACAGAGGTCAAATTAATGAAATAAATATTGGACTTTTAATATTAGTCTTCTTGTATACTATGTATGCTAAAATACATTTGTAGGGAGTAATTCATTTATTTAACTATTTGATGAGCATCTACAATAAGCATAGTCCCTGTTCTCAAGGAATTTATACTTCTGAGGCAAGAGGGTGGAGAGATATGCACCTGCGAATAATGCCGTAACAGAACTGAGTTTTAATGAAATACTGAAATGGGAAATTGGAGAATTCTGACTATGGAGCTTGAGGTAGACTTTGTGGTCTTTAATTCTGAAAATCAAGGAAGGTCATTTTAGACAAAGTAAATGTGTTTAGCCAGTACAGGAATGTGTGAATTGCACATTATGATTGAAACTGGATGGGCTGTGAATCTGTCAGACTACCTGAGCTAATCTGGTTCCTTCTACTACCTGCCATATGACCTTGGGCAAAGAGTCTCTTGGTACTTTAGTTTCTTCATCTAGAAATTGGACATAATGTTATCCTTACCTCATAGGATTGAGGTTTTAAAAACATTTTTTATTGAATAAAGTGAGATGGAAACAATTTATATTTATTTTTGTGTATAAAGAAAACTGCACATATAATATGATAGTTTGATAAAATGTCATAAATTGTGCATACCTGTGCAACCTGCACCCAAATTTTTTTTAAAAACAAGAATATTGTACACATCTCAGGAGGCCTCTACATTCTCCATTATATTGTTTTGAGGATTCGATATTTTTTGTAAAGTGCTCTGAAGAGCATCTGGTGTATATTATATCCCCGCCCATGTTAGTTAGCCATTATCAGTAGGCATTTCAAAATGGAGCTCAGAAAAGGGATGAGGGATTGTAGTTTAAATCTGGATATCATCCATGTGATGGCAATTCAATGTTAAATAGCTGTGAATATGGATGAAACCAGAGAAAGTACAGTGTCTAGCATTCATCAAGCATGTAGTAGACATGTTTTGAATGAATGAAAGAAAAGTAGAGAAAGAATAGAGCCATGGTTACACACTTGGAGAACATCTGTGTTTAAGGTAGGGCCACAGAAAGAAACAAATACCAGTGGATGGAGAGCCAGGAGAATGTAGTGTCAAGAAAAATCAAAAGATGATAGGCAGTTAGCTTCAGAGAGGCTGGGTTTGGGATTTAATTCAGTTATCAAATATTGGTATCATTTTAATGGTAGTCATTATACGAAAAATAGAATCTGATCATTTGGAGCTACAGAAAGACTAGCATAAAATTTTGCTTAAAATAAGTTTGTAATCTGATTTACTATTCACATAAACACTTGAAGGTCTTAGAGGTCATGTGAGCTTGAAGTATTGGGAAGCGCTGTGTTCGAAGATCAATCAAATTAAAATAAATTTTTGAATTCATATTTTATTTCTGGGAAAAGATAGAGTAAAATAAATTACATTAGTATGGTAGTCAGCTTTAAATGGGCAAAGATTGTCCTTGAAAATAGAAAATGATTGACACTTTTGATAGGAAAAACAAGAAAGCCTTTTAAACAATAACCATATAAGTAAGGGCAAAGCATGCTGTGATTTATGAAGATGGCTTTACAGCTTTCTTACTCCCCCATTCTACCTATCCTCAAGACATTTTTTTTTTTTTTTTGGTCGTTTTTCGTGACCGGTAAGGGGATTGCAACCCTTGGCTTGGTGTCGCTCGCACCGCACTCAGCCAGTGAGCGCACCGGCCATCCCTATATAGGATCCGAACCCACGGCAGGAGCACCGCTGCGCCCTCAGCGCAGCACTCTCCCGAGTGAGCCACAGGGTCGGCCCCCTCAAGACGTTTTTTACAAGTATAACGGCCTTTATAAATGCAAATATAGTCATAACACTCTTCTGCCCAAGTTACTATCAGAATATCTGATTATCCTAGCTTTATATTTGGAGGTTTATAATCCATTATCCACATTTATGAAATCCAAACACTACTGAAAATACTCCTAGTTTGTAGAAAACATGACAGTAAAAGCCAAATTGACAGAAGGCTATTTTTTCTATCCTGCATAGTGTGAATATTCATAGGTTTCTCTAAAGAAATGTTAATATGTTTGAGAAGTGATGAGGGACTGATTTTCCTTTTAATTTTTCAGTTCTTTCTTTCTTTCTTTCTTTCTTTCTTTCTTTTTTTTTTTTTTTTTGGCATTTGGCCAGTATAGGGATCCAAACCCGTGAGCTTGGTGTTACAAGGCTTCACTCTAACCAACTGAGCTAACCAGCCAGCTTGGATTTGTTTTTCTTGAGTGTAGAAAGTTAAACAGCACTTTGCTTTAATTAACTTAGTGTATCCATTAGCTTTTATTGTGCCCAGTAGTTTGTGAGTTTCTTTTTTGAGCAATTCTGTTTACAAACAGTTGCTTGTTAAGTCTAAGATTTACATTATGGGATCCTAGTGATCTTATTTTTCTTTCTGGGTTTTGTTTTGCTTTGTTTTGGTGACTGGCCAGTATGGGGATCTGTTTTTCTATATCTTAAAACATTTTGTTACTTTTATCATCCTAGGAATTATTTCCCCTTTACTCTTCGCTTATTCCAAATTACACTAAAAAAGAGTAATATAATTGGAAGATGGAAAAATGTTGGAATCACCTGTAAGAGTGGTGCAGTAGTGAAATAATTGTACAATATTGCAGCATTGCCCAAGTATTGCATCTTCTTTCAAGAAGGTATAAAGGAAAGTAGAGACACTAACTTTCTGGTTGGCTTTCAGTTTTCCTTCAATACAGATGAAAATTCAGAATTGTTCATTCTCTGTTAATACTGACAAAGAGAAGAAAGTTGCAGAGAGATGTTCACAATTATTGGATAAATTAGAAGATGAATGCAAAAAACAGCACCATTCTAGACCAATAATAAAGGTGAAATTGATTGTGTAAGCGAAATCTCAGACTAAGATCTTCAGATGACTTTGTGTCCTAGATGAATTTTTCAAACTCAACAAACAATGAGTGAACAATAATATATTTCTGAGGGTAAAAAGGAAATATGGCATTCTCATCCAGTTAGTCATTCAGTAGGAAGGACTTGATTATGTAATGTTCAGTGACAAGGAGAACATCCCATTTTGCTAAAAGGATATTGGGCAGAATTCTTACATCCTTTGTGATGTTTGTACACTAAAATTTACTTGGTATGGTTCATTAGTGGACAAAAGATGAGGATGAATGTATGTACAAAGGTGATTGGAAGGAAATAGGTGGGGTAGAAATGAAAAAGAATCATTGGATTAATTATTCCAAATCTAAAATTGAAAATGTTTTGCAGGTTTGGAGCAAAGAAAATGGCCATTGCTTTTTAACAAAATATGAGCCATCATGTTTCAAAAAATTTTTTAAACATTGGATTTTGACCCTGCAGTGCAGGAAGAAGAAACAACTTAATGGTGAACTAGAACTCATTAGAACTGTATTTTAGATCTGGAATTAGCTTTTTTTAAAAAATAATGATGGGTAAGGGGATCTTAACCCTTGACTTGGTGTTGTCAGCACCATGCTCTCCCAAGTGAGCCACGGGCCAGCCCTGGAAGTAGCATTTTTGACATGGATGTGTTCCAAGTTCATGCATGAAAGTTGATGAGCAGTTGTGTTCAGAGAACATGGTTTACAGACCTTTGAAATGAGGACAATATAGAATAAAAATTTAGTTTTACTATGCTTTGATTCTTACTTAAAATTTCTTAACAGTTCTTTTTCATTATCCTCTATTCTTATGTAAATTATTTGTTAAATGACTTCAAAAATACAAAAACTTTAAAAGGTCTAGTGGACTCAAGGTGGTAAATGGTGATGGCTGTTTTTCCTGGTATGTTAAGAGTAAAAAATCCCAAGAAAATTAAATTTTCATATGACATTTAACTACCCCCCTCCTCTGCAGTGTACCAGTCTGCTAAGTTGGTAGAAATTGTAGGATAAGTTATTTTTTTATTTGTTCTAGTTTTTAAGGAGAAATAGAGCTTGAATTTAAATTCCTTCTAAAATGCTATGTATGGTAATGCACTTATTGTCTTAATAGCACTGTAAAGGAAATGGGAGCATGACATTACAATATCAAGTGTAAGGAATAGTTAAAGTTGGTTTGTCTTTGAGGTGATCCTGTGAGGATGTTTGATTTTGTATCTTTTCAACATTATAAAATATTAATCCTAATTTAAAGACATTAAATCTACCAGCAATTTTGTAGATACATAAAATGCCACAATTTGCCCAATAGTTATTGTTGAGCATTAAATTTGGATTAATGGAAAGGTCAAATTGTTTTGTGTTCCATGAAAAAGAAAGAAAAAAATGTTTTATCTATCAATTACTTTGCCATTTTTGTCCAAAATTGAAACAAACACACACACACAGTATATTTTACAGGGGATGAAAAGCAGATCTAATAAGGTAAGTGACAAAAGCTGTCTACATTTTCTTAATTTGAGATCCCCACTCCCCCAATTCACTTTACAAGGGCAGATATTAAACATTTTGTTTCTGTCTTACAGTGGTTCCTCTTGAAATTTAACATGAATATTTCACTTAGTCTGAAGTTAATCATTAGCTTTACTCTCCTAAACAATAGAAGGACAAAATGCTTTAACCTTGATTAGTCCCCTCCTGATTTTTCTGCTGTGATATAGTATTTTAGGTATTTTCTTAACCCCACAACCATTCACTGTTGGACACGATTATTGTTGTTTTAATTTAGTCAGTGATTATTTAAACTTAGCTTCATATTTACCACTGTTTGCTCAACATTCATTTATTCTGAGATCATTTTCCTTCTTTCTAAAGTAAATCTTTCAGAATTTCCTTTAGTTTGTGTCTAGTAATAGGTTTGGGGTTTTTTTTTATTAATCTCAAAATGTCTTCAGTACACCCTCATTCTTGAGTAGACATCACAGTCTGTGTGGGCAGTTTTTGTCTTCTGCTTGCTTTTAAGAGTTTCTCTTTGTCTTTGGTGCTTATAGTTTCATTTAGATGTATCTTGGTTGAATTCCTTTTCATTAATCCTACTTGGGGTTTGTTGGGGCTCCTTAATCTGAAGTTTGTTGTCTTTCATTATTAATTTGGGGAAATCTCTGACATTCTTTTCAGATCTTTCTTCTCTTCAATTTTTCTAATTGAGTTTTCTCATTCACTTTCAGTTAGATCTAAGTTAACTCTTTTTATTCTATACTCCAGGTCTTTTAATCTCTTTAATATTTTTCATCTTTCTGTTTATCTGTGTGCATTCTGGATAATTTTTACTTATATTTTCTAGTTCGGTAACTTTTTGCCAGCCATTTCTAATCAGTTATGTAATACCTTTCTGAGTTTCTGATTATAATTTTTATATACTTTATTTCATTTCTGGAACTTCTGTTTAGTTCCTTTAAAAGTTCATCTGATTATTTTTGCTCTTATCTCTTTTTCCTTGGTCTTAGTTTTGATAGTCTCTGTTCCTTCTTTAAATGTGATTGTATCGTGTATCCAATAATTAAAATATCTGTAGTCTTTTCAAAATTTTTTTTTATTCTGCAGACTCTTGCTCATAGTAGCTCGTTTCCTAATAATTGGTTTTGTTGTGATCTTTTTTTTTTTTTATTGTGTTCTCCTGTTTATTGGAACATTATCTGCAGCATTTAGACAGGAATATGTATTTTGTGGCACCCAGAAGGACTGTCAATTTAGAGTTACATTAAACAAACTTAGCCTGGAATTTTCCTGGTCAGATAATGTGAATCCCAGAGCCCAAAGCTAGGGGGAGGGCTGTCTTGTGGTTAAGAACTGTCAGGGGAAGCTTTTCTCCTTTTTACCTCAGAGCCAAGGCTGAAACAGGAAGTTTCTTTACAGTTCTTCATTAAGATGGAAGAAGGTTTTTTCCTAATTCTCCCATTGTGGTGGTTTCTTTTGGGAGCCCCAAAATTCTGAGCTGTTGCTTTTTAATTCTTCCATGTGTCTGCTGACACAGAAAGTATTTGTACAGCAGTACACTGGGTAAACTGGAGATTTGGAGCCCTGGTAAGGATATTGCAGCTGTAGGCACCAGATGTGGGGCTTTGGCCACCCATGCACTGCTCATTCTCCCTGAGGAGTAACACTGTTTGGCATGAAGCCCTGATTTTAGACCACTTAAAGTTTGGTAGGCAGACTGGTGCTGCTCTATTACCAGCTCATAAAAGATATTTGTAGGAAAACGTAAATCTACGATACTAAACATAAATGTGTATTTCAGCTTACAGGTGTTTTTTTTTTTTTTTTTTTGGTAGCAAAATTCTCTTGATGAAGGAAGAAGTATATTGATGTACAGTTTATACTTGCAAAACAATAGTTTGAAGACCTGCTACATTTAGTGGCACTGTTTTAGACCTCTCGGGATCGGCAGATGCCGTCATAATAGCCTAGTTTACCGATGGCTCTTAGCTTCAGAATTTCCTTTATTTTCTGTCCAGCCTTTTCACTCATTTAACAAAAATGAATTTTAAAACATATTTTGTCCCCATTTTTAGATGTTTTATACTGGGAAGCATTTTGGATTCTTTTATCTAAGTTTAGTTAGCTGAATGTTAAGTTGTTCGTTTGTTTTTGCTACTTTGAAAAATTGTCTTAAGCAGCAGTAATTAAGTTGTAATGAGGCAGTTCTTACCATAATTGAGATTTGTCACCATGTTGTTGTTTTTAATTGTGATAGGAAAAAAACACATAACATAAAATTTACCATATTAATCTTTTTTTTTTTTTGGTGGCTAACTGGTATGGGGATCTAAACCCCTTGACCTTGGTGTTATAACACTGTGCTCTAAACAACTGAGCTAACCAGCCAGCCCTGTATTAATCTTTTTTAAGTATATACAATTCAGTGCTGCTGTAAACATGGATGTGCAAATATCTCTTGGAGACTTTACACTCAGTTCTTTTGGATATATACCTAGAAGTGGGATTGCTGGGTCATAATTTTAAATTTGAATTTTTTTTTTTTTTTTTTTAGCAATTTCTATACTGTTTTGCATAGTAGTTGGGCCATTTTACAGTTCCCACCAACAGTGAGTGCATAAGGGTTCCAATTTCTCCCACATTTTGAACACTTGTTATTTTCAGTTTTTTATTATAGTAATCTTTCTAATGGATGCGAGATGATTCCTCATTGTGGTTTTGATTTGCATTTCTCTGGTGATTACTGATATTGAGCATCTTCATACGTTCGTTGGCCATTTGTGTATTATCTTTGGAGAAATTTCTATTCAAGTCTTTTGCCCACTTTTTAATTGGGTTATTTGACTTTTTGTTGTAGGAGTTCTTTATATATTCTGAATATGAATTTCTTATCAGATATGTGATTTGCAAATTTTCTTCCATTCCATATGTTGCCTTTTCACTCTGTTCATTGAGCCTTTTGATGCACAGTTTTTAAGTTTTCTGTAGTCTAATTTGTCTGTTTTTGCTTTTGTTGCCTGTGCTTTTGATGCCTTGATTCTTTCCAATTTGGATGCTTTATATTTCTTCTCCTGCCTATTTGCTCTGGCTAGGACTTCCAATACTGTGTTGAATAGAAGTGACAAATGCATGTATCCTTGTTTTGTTACTGATCTTAGAGGAAAAGTTTTCAGTCTTTGACCATTGAGCATGATGTTAGCTGTGGGAAGCCCTTTTCATAAATAGCTTTTATTATGCATTTCCTTTCATTCTTAGTTTCTGGAGTGCTTTTTGTTTGTTTGTTTGTTTTATCATGAAAGGGTGTTGAATCTTGTTAGACGCTTTTTCTGCATTAGTTGAGATGATTATGTAGGTTTTGTTTTTCATTCTGTTAATGTGGTACATTACATAGATTAGAGTATAGATATGATGAATAAGTCAATTAGAGTACAGATATGATGAATAAGAGCACCTGAACTAGGGCCACACTGCTTAGATGCAAGCTTTGGCTCTGCCACTTAGTAGAAATTAAATGATATCTTGAGTCTCGATTAAATAATTTTCTGCTAGATTTCTATTAATTATAAATTTTACTTTGCTATAAGTGGTAGTTTTTATTAATAAACTAAGCAATCTTATTTCCCTGTTGCGTGATAGAAGTAAACTTTTTACTTAAAGGAGTAATAACTAAAGAGCAGGAAAACGAATGGTGAATAACCATTACAGACCCCTGTAATGACAGTTCTCAAACGTTTTAATTTTAGGACCCCTCTAACACTTGTAATTATTGAGGACCCTAAGAGCTTTTATGTGGGTTACATCAACATTCACTATACAAGGATATTTCAAAAAGTTTGTAGAAAAAAATGAATTAAAAGATAATACAAATCCTTTTATGAACTTTTTGAAGACCCCTATACTAGAAATTAAAATTAATAAATTTTTAAAATATTTATCAAGTTATTTTAAATAATAAACTATTACATATTAACCAAAAGTGTCTTTATGAAAAATGACTAAAATTCAAAAAAATAGATGTGTCATTTTACATTTTTACAAATATTTCTAATGTCTCAGCACATTCTCATATCTGCTGCATTCAGTCTGTTGCAGTAAATTGTTTGGATTAAAATATGTGAAGGCAATCTGGCCTCATGCAGATGTCAATAGAAAAAGGGAGAACCTCATGGACCCTCTGAAGGCATCTTAGGGACTCTTAGGAGTCCTTGGATCATCATACTTTGAGAACCACTGTTGTATAGAAACTAAGGACTTCCACCTCCCAGAGTCCTTCACCTTTAATACATTCCGGTTTTATTTCTTTTGGTGTTAACCTCCTTATTACTACATAATATGCTATTTTTGCCTTTTTTTCTTTTTAGGGTTCAAATTTTATTATTATTCTATTTTTTATTGTAACATAGTTGTACCGTATCTTTGTAATGAGTTGAATATCATTACCTGTGTGCATTCTTTAATTTATTGACTTTATGCACTGTATTTTGATTTCATGCAATCAAGATTAGGACTTAGTACATACCCTCTTCTCATTTCTCCTCTCCCAAAATTTGGTGGTAGACTATTTTTGTTACTGAGACAATATACTCCATTTCTAGTTCCATCAAAGAGACAGTATCTCAGTACTCTCTACTTTTAAGAAAAGAATCTTGAAACTCTTGTGCTTTAATGCCCCTTTTTCTCCACCCCATTCCCCAATTTAAACTCTAGTTTTATTTTTGGTAACATTTACATTATGTTCTATAATCATCGTTTATCTTCTTTAATGTAGGTTGTTTCTAAAACTTAAAAGCAAAAACTGTTTCATTATGTGAAGCCAAGTAACCATTCTGTGATTATAATTCCTAATGTGTTTCATTTTACAGTCCCATACCACTTAATAAAAAGTCATCCTAGGCTTAAGGTCAGATTGATTTTTCCTCTGTCAGTATCATACTAATAGCTCAACTGTGCAGTCTTTTACTGCGATCATAACTTTCTTGAGCAGTTTCATATTTCCTAAAGTTTTTCATTACCTTTTTTTTCTCTTAAATCTTGTCACTGCCTTGTTCATATCTGAAGGTTTTTCTAGTCTCCCTGTCTACTGTCTATTGTGTCTAGTTCTCTGTTTTCCTGGACATCCTTCTCTCATAGGTTTCTGTTCTTCCTCTGATTCCAATCTAAGCTCATTGCTCTCTGGGACTGCTGCACAGCTGCTGACCTGGGCTTTCATCTTTCTCCATTGTTTGCAGAATCCCATGTTTTCTTGGCTTACTTTTTGTTTAGCTGCAGTATACCTTCATGTAGCTTCCTAAGAAAATGTATATAGGAGGTAAACCCCCATTAGTCCTTGAATGTCTAAAATATCTGTGTTCTGTGTCCATAGTTTGATAAGTACAGAAATTCTCCATTAATAATTTCCCTTGAATTTTGAAGACATTATTCTATTGTTTTCTAGCCACCAGTGTTATCAATAAGAAGTCTAATTTTCATTTAGTTGTAGGTGACCAGATTTTTCCTCTCTGGAGAATCGAAGGATCTTTTTTGTTTTTTGTTTGTTTGGTTTTTTTCCTGACCGGTAAGGGGATCACACACCTCAGCACAGTGGGGTCTGCACCACGCTCAGCCAGTGAGCGCACCGGCCATCCCTATATAGGATCCGAACCCGAGGCCTCGGTGCTACCAGCGCCACACTCTCCCGAGTGAGCCACGGGGCCGGCCCTCTTTTTTGTTTTGATATGTTGTAAAGTGCTGTGTGTCTAGGTTTGGTTCTTTGATTCTATTTTGCGCTCTGTAATCCCTTTGAATTTGAAAACGTGCTTCCCTTGGGAGTAGAAAATTTTATTTCTTAATTTCATCTCTTTTCTTTTCTCTCTAGAACTCCTTCTGAATGGATATTGGAACTCGTAGACAGTCTCTCTTTTGTATTTTTCATATCTTCATCTTGTTTATATTCCTCAACTTTACCTTCTAACTACTAAAGTTTTTGTTTTATAGATAAAAATTAGAGTTTTGAAAATTCTCATGTTGCCTTGAGATGTTTATTTCCTATGGGGTCATTCTTATATGTTTTGCAGTTTATAGCAAGCTTTCTTTAAGTGCCTGTTGATTTTGGCTATCTGTTCATTTTTAAGAAAAAAGCAGTAAGGCTGCCTGGAAGCTCTATCTTATTTTGGTGAGGCCTCTGACTCACTCTTTGATAGGTAGGTAGCTGGCCATTAATTTCCAGGGCAAGTCCAAAAATATAGTGTTTTAATTCTTTAATATAAATAATTCCCTAGATATTTTATTTTCCTCCCCCCCCCGCCGAGGTATCCTTTCATTTTGTGTCTGACTCTTAAAGTATTTCTTAACCTTTCTTACATATATTATTATGTTTGTTTTATGATTTATTATTTGGTTTGTCCCAGTTTAAAACTGACTGAAGCTGATTAGATTTTATTTATCCACAGAGGATATTATTATCCAAATAGAAGCTTCTGTTCTACTGGATGCTTACTAAATGAAAATCTTTTCATATTACACAAATGTATTTTTATGGCACGAGACTTGGGTTTTCATTTACTTCATGTCTTGTTCAAGAAATAATTTAAAGACAGTTAAGTTTTACATTTTATGCAGGGAGACAACACCTTTTATTAATACTCCAAGCTAACCATCGATTTGCACTATTTTGATGGAAATCTAATTTTACTTAAACTAATTTGAACTTGATTTGACATGAATTTTAAAAAGTAAATTTCTTTATTTAAACTTACCCACTGGCTAGTTAATGGAACTGGTTATCTACATCATGTAAAAGGTAGTTTTTCTAAGGATATTTGAAATTGAAAGAGAGTTTTCCAGATGGGTCTTGAATAACAAATGAGAATTCTGAAGAGTAGTCATCTGCCCTAGCCCATGGCCCACTAAAAATTGTGACTGGATTATCATTCTTTCTAATGCTTTTGGTAGAGGATATGGTTCCAGTCCAGATGATGGTTAGGGACCTGGCTATACAGACCCAGAGTCAGGTTAGGCAGCCCTAGGGATGTATACAAGGGCACTTTAAAAAGTTCATGGAAAAATAAAATTGAAAGATAATACAAATCCTTCAATGAACTTTTTGAAGTACCCTCCTATGCAGTAATTGCTAAATGCACTGTCATCTTTTTATTATGGTTCCTGGAAAGGGTGACTGTATACTTGAAGAGTGAAAGAGTACTATTAATAATTACACTGGGACATTGGGCATAAACCAGAGCACATATGGTTATTCCTTCCTGAGTCACATGGAGTTTTAGGGTTGGGACTAGAGGGCAGTATAAGTCAAATTGCCTGTCTGGTTGGCTTTTCTTTCCCATTCTATTTCCACCTGCTTTGTGTGTCCTAGAGGACAAGTTTTGGGGACCAAGAAATGTGGACAGATACTCAGTAAGGAGTGTGGGGGGGATGAATGGAGACAGTACGATAGGAATCCAAGACTATCTGAATTTTTATATAACCGAAATTGCTACTGTGCAGTGTAGTCTGGTTGTGTGAAATCCTATTAGTAAATATCAGTTACAAGTTTCACAGACCTGGTATATTTGTATTTTAAATATAATCCTTTTTCTCAGTTCTAGTAATTTGAAAAAGTGTAACTTGTTATTGGTATTTTTCCTTAAGGATGTGGAATTGTCCATAGAAAATGTCAACCCAAAACCAGTTTCCCACTATTACAATATAAATTTTTCTTTCCTGTCTTATTATTGGTGTATACAGTTGGCCCTTAAACAACATGGGTTTGAACTGCATGGGTCTACTTAAATGCAGATATTTATAATGCAAATTTTCAATAATTAGTGTACAGTACTGTAAATGTATTTTCTTTACGATTTGCTTAATAGCATTTTCTTTTCTCTAGCTTACTTTATTGTAAGACTACAGTATATAACACATATACTAAATATGTGTTAATCAACTATTTATGTTATTAGTAAGGTCAATAGTAGGCTATTAAAGTTTTGGGGGAGTCAGAAGTCATACTTGATTTTTAACTGTGCGGGGGTCAGTGTCCCTAACCTCTGAGTTGTTCAGGGGTCAATTGTATGTACAAAATGTTAACTAGTTTTATATCAAAATGTGGAAACCCTCATCCAAATAGAAATTATAAGAGTTTCTTTGGACTCCGTTCTAAGTTTTTTGTTTTTTGTTTTTTGTTTTTCTTTTTTTCTTTTTCATATTGGACTGAAATCTGCCACCCTGTAACTTCCATCTATTGGTTCTAGTTCTGTTCTCTGGAGCAGCATGGAGTAAGTGTCTTCTGTTAGAAGGCAGCACCTATTTCTAGACTGAATTTCCTCAGGTTCTCCACTTTTTATATGAAGTAAAACCCATATCTACTGTGTAAGCTTCATATTGATTCCCTTTGGATACATCCTATTTTATCACTGTTTTTCCCGTAATACAGTTAAAATATGGTGTCCCCAAATTTTAATTCTGTACTATTTTTCTTTGATACCATGCCTATCGGTGCAGAATAGCCTGTACTATAACTGTGAATCGGTTATTCTAATTTATTAGTGAAGCTTCAGCTTATGTCAGGTTTTTAAATTTTCTTAGGTGTTCTTCACTCTTGGCTCATTAAAACTGTGGTCAGCTAAAACTTGCCAGCTCAATAACTGTTGAGCTTTCTTTATTTTAGAAAGCATTTCTGCCTTGGTAATATAGCTTTAGCAAGTGGAATTGTGAGTATATTACTCAGAGAAACTACAACAACAAATACACTTTCATATGCTGATGTCTGTAGGCCTTTGGTTTTATGTGAGTTAAAATAAACATATTCCTATGAGAACTTTAACTGGAAATTCACTTGATTACTGTTTTAGAAAATGTTTTGCCCCTTTGAGGTTTATAACACCGTGCTGTGAGCTAACCGGCCAGCCCTGCCTCTTTGAGGTTTAAATGGTTTATGATTACAAAGCATCTGACTTAGGTCTCCTTTTACAACATGTGCTATTATATTTTTAAGAGAAAAATAAATTTGTATAACAAAATGCTGCCTATAAGCTAGAAAATGTATCTAAAATAATAGATATTCCATTGTAGGGTTTGTACCTTAGAGCGCGACTTCTCAACCTTAGCACAAAACTATGTCAAAAAGTTCATGGAAAAATAGAATTAAAAGATAACACAAATCTTTCTGTGAACTTTTTGAAGACCCCTCATACTTTAGACAATTTGTTGTTGTGGGGAACTGTCCCGTGTATTGTAGGATGTGTAACAGCATCCCTGGCCTCTAGCCACTAGATACCAGAAGCACATACCACCACCATCTCTGCAGTTCAATGATCAAAAATATCTTCAGACATGGCCAAATGTCCCCTGGGGGTAAAATCTTCCCCAGTTTAGAACCACTGCCCTAGAGCACCAGAAGTATTTAAGTCAACTAGTTAATAGTTTCTGCCTTAAGTTTTTTCTGTAATTGGGGTTAGAATATAGTACTTTTCTTACCATGATTTTTTTGTAGAAATTTTTAAAACTATAGAACATAGTAAAGAAATTTACATATAAGAAATACTTTTTAAAAGTTTTAATTTGATCAATTTTTTCCTTTCTTCCTAATACTGTTTCTTATCCCAGTTTGACATCCCTGCTCTGTGATATGATCCATGATCTGAATTGTAATGTATGCGAATATACCATGTATTGAGATTAAGAAATGAAAATTGTAGAGCAGTAACAAATATGGTATTGATTAGGAGATTAATCAAATACTTGGCCTTTTTTAGTCCATGATTAAATTACTTGCAAATGTGCCTGAT
Organism: Cynocephalus volans; assembly: GCF_027409185.1. NCBI lineage: Eukaryota > Metazoa > Chordata > Mammalia > Dermoptera > Cynocephalidae > Cynocephalus > Cynocephalus volans. The sequence continues at coordinate 29,803,603 of NC_084461.1, read as the reverse complement.
ATTTAAGTTGATAAATAACTTTTTATTTAAGTTGATTAACTCCTGGATTTTAAAAATTAAAGTATATTATATTTATTCTTCTACTCTTACAATATAGCCAGCAGCCAGCTTCGGGTGTAGCCTATTCTCATCCAACTACAGTTGCTAGCTACACTGTCCATCAGGCTCCAGTAGCTGCTCACACAGTTACTGCTGCCTACGCACCAGCAGCCGCCACAGTTGCAGTTGCCAGACCTGCTCCAGTAGCTGTTGCAGCTGCTGCAACAGCTGCTGCTTATGGAGGCTACCCCACTGCACACACAGCAACTGACTATGGTTATACCCAGAGGCAACAAGAAGCACCACCACCACCACCCCCAGCTACTACACAAAACTACCAGGTAAGAAAACTACTAGTCTTAATAGCATTAACATAATTGGTTTCATTGGCCTTAGTGCATGCTATAATGCCCAAGCTGGTGTGTCTCGAACTTGGGTCATGTAAAACATACCTCTAATGATAGAGAAAAGTGAGTGGGTATTCTTAGGTAGTTTGGGGACATAGTCCGAGCATTAAGTTTCCTTGCAGTGAGTTTTGTATTGATAATCCTTCCTCCCTCTCATCAGTAAATTTCACTCTATTATATGTATCTGTGTCTTGCTTTCATTTTGAAAAAGCTTTGCATTAATTACTGAGAATCATGGACCTAAGCTATATAGGGCAAACATATTACATATTTTTTTCCTGAAACTTACAAAAGGTAGAAATTTTGTTGCCTTGTACATTTATCCTGTCAAGATGTTCTTTTTTAGTATATGGCAAAAATTGATCATGCTCTTACTCATCCAGTTGCTTCTTGCCCCGTCTTATGGGACTTATAAAGAAGCCATCTCCAGTTGCTTCTTGTTCAGTCTTATGAGCCATATAGGTCTTTTTTTTTTTTTTTTTTGTCGTTTTTCGGTGACCGGAGTGCACCGGTCAGTCCTATATAGGATCCGAACCCGCGGCCGGAGCGTTGCCGCGCTGCCAGCGCAGTACTCTACCAAGTGCGCCACGGGCTCGGCTTATGGGCCATATAAATTCTCTTTATAATATTATGTTTGAAAATAGTACTGGATTACTACTTGCTTACTTAAATTTGGTCCTAATTTCTTTTGCTTTTGCTTTTGCTTTTGCTTTTTTTTTTTTTTTTTTTTTTTTGGCATCTGGCCAGTTCGGGGATCTGAACCTTTGGCTTTGGTGTTACCAACACCATGCTCTAACCAAGTGAGCTAACTGGCCAGCCCTGTCCTAATTTCTTTAACCTGTTTTTTGTTTTTTTTTATTTGCCTTTAAGATCTGTTTTTTTAAGCTTCGATCCTTCTGGACTTCCACAGTTTTTCTATATTCTTTCTAAAGCAATAGCCATTTACTTTGTGAAGTAAGAAATTTAAATATGAGGGTACTTCAGACAATGCATGGAACGATTTGTATTATCTTTGAATTCTATTTTTCCATGAACTTTTTGAAGTAACCCTAGTATAAGTCAATAATGTTAGTATTTGCTGTTGATTTTTGGCAAGTTACTAAACTTGAAGTTCTTTTGATATGTGTGATTGTGTTTCGTTATGCCCACAGACATAATGTAATAAATTTTGCCGTTTTTAATAGAGTCTATGAAAACCATCATTTTCTGGGTCCTGCCTGTTTCAGTCTTTCCAACTACCTTCCCACCCCTCCTCAGTTTATTCAGTGCCAGAATTCACCCAGCTCAACTTGATCTTTCTTGAAAAAAAGAATGAAAAGAAAGCTGGAGTACTCACAAAGCTTAGTAACACACAGGTGTTCTTTCCTAATACTGTGGAATCCTTCTTTAAGGCAAAACTGCCATAAATTTTTAAATAAAATTAATTTTTATTTAAATAAGTATTATTTTAAAATATTTCAGTGATTGCTCTGATGGCAAAAGTTAAATGTGCTGCTTGAAATGTTTTTGTTCTTACTGGATGAAGTCCAAAATGAATCCTCTTGGTATTGAATTTGATTCTTTTGTGTCTAGGTCTGACATAAAACTATATATTTAGTTTTTTGTTTTCCTTTATTACTCTTTTTTTAAAAAAATTTTGGATCCAAACCCATGACCTTGGTGTTATAAGGCTGCACTCTAACCACCTGAGCTAACCAGTCAATCCTTTATTATACATTTATAAAGGATTGTTTCCCCTGCTACTTCTGTCACAGCAGCATTTTCTTTCATCCCTTTTCTTTAGGACTCGTACTCATATGTAAGATCTACGGCTCCCGCTGTGGCTTATGATAGTAAGCAGTACTACCAACAACCAACAGCAACTGCTGCTGCTGTAGCTGCTGCTGCCCAGCCTCAGCCTTCCGTTGCTGAAACCTACTATCAGACAGGTGGGTTCTATTAACATATATGGTTTCATTATAGACTATTAAAATATATTATTCAGGGTATTTTTTAGTGAAGATAAGCTTTTGAGTTCATCTACACTCATTGTATTATATCATCTTGGGAAGCAGGTTCTCTAGCCATGCCCTTCTCTTCAACTACTAGAATGCCTTTGAGTCACAACGAGAGAGAAGCCCATGGAAGCAATTCATGATCATGCTCTTCTCTCCTGGAAATGTCTTCAGCATACAGTTTCCTTCCTGCTAAAATAAACTGTACAAAAGAAGCTGTGGCAATAACTTCTAACATTCTTATCTTCGCCAGAAATGCCCAGAACGTATTATATTGCTGACTGCCTGTATAACCAATGGAAACTATTTTTATAGGCCCATATTTTTAATTTATCTTTCTCTGATCTGTAATGACATCTGGTTCTGTTATCAGTCACCAATAATGTTAAATATAGAATGGTTGAAATGCAGGAAGTGTTTTGTTTGCAAAGAAGCCTGCATATTTGTAGACTTTAAAAGGTGGACTTTTCATAGAGATTTAGTTGAGAACTTTTAGAGCAAAGTTCTCTGAGTTCTGAAAAGTGGGCAACTTCTTTATTTTTGAAGGACCTGAGGGTGTGGGTAGAGCCTTAGATTGAGAGAAAATAGAATTGGCTTCTGGTACTGGTTTTACCACTAATGTAGGCAACTGATTTTTACCTCTCTTCATCTCTATTCTCTTACCTGTAAATGAGGTAGTTGACCCAGATCTCTTTAGGGATCCTTCTAGTTAAGATTTTATGAATACCTTAAAAGTCACTTAAAAATATTTTGAATTATGATGACTGATTTTTCTTATGGACTCATCTTGTTGATTTGTGTGTATAATAATAAAGTGAACTTCTTGGGTAAGTACAAAGCTTCAGTTGTGTTTAAGAGTGCTGAATTATCTAAGAGTCAGAAGATCTTGCTAGTCTAAGTTCTGATATTGACTGTGTGACTTTTGTAAGTCATGTAGCTCTTGGATATTTCTTCTCTGTAAAATAATATCTTCATCTATGTGTTGTGTCAGTCAAATTTCAGAAGCAGATACAGATAAAAGCTCTAAGGTACTTTTACTTAACTCAGCATAAAATGAGTTTGGCCCCCTGATATTTGGGACTTTCTGGGAAACAACATTTGTATGCTTTAGTGATCATTCATAAGCAATTAATTATTAATTTAGTGATTGATAATAAAGCTCATAAGAGTCTTCCAAATATGCATTTGTTTTGAATATGGTCCAAGGCAGCAGGAAGTTCAGCAGAGACGTTAATAGTAGCCATTTAAGAATAGCTGCATTCAAGCTATTGACATTTGAAGAATTAAGTCAGTAGCACCTTCTGAGTTGGAATTAGGTTGAAATCCACTACGGATAAATCGGTAAAATACCATGAATTTTATATGAACAAGTTTTAAATAATCAAACATTGAAATTATTACTGGGAATTGAAATATATACTTTGAGGCTCTCTGTTCTGTCGCCAGCATTAAGCCTAACTCTCAAGTAGTCTGACTAGCCTAAATACACACATGTACTCTTTTTCTGAAAACTTTTTATTTTTACCATTGTACATAGTACTACTGCAATTGCAGTTAGTTGTAAATTTTACCAAAATATCATTTTGGAAATATGTAGAAAGCATTTGAGAAAAGATAAATTGATTTACATATTATATTAATATTGAGGTTGCGAATTTTACCCATTTTGCCAAGAAGAAATTGGTGGCATAAGATTTAGAGTTGATGTTTACACCTATTCTTTCTAGTTTTTAAGGATGTTGGTATAGTAACTATAGTGGTTCACTCTTCTTATTTTCTGATGTCTCTTTCTCTCTTTAGCCCCCAAAGCAGGTTATAGCCAAGGTGCAACTCAGTATACTCAAGCCCAGCAAACTCGACAAGTGACAGCCATAAAACCAGCCACACCAAGTCCAGCCACCACTACTTTCTCCATTTATCCTGTATCCTCTACCGTACAGCCAGTAGCAGCTGCGGCTACTGTGGTGCCATCCTATACTCAGAGTGCTACTTATAGTACCACAGCAGTTACTTATTCTGGTAAGACTGATAATCTGTGTTTAAATGAGTAAACAAATCACAAAGAGACTTACTAGAAACTGGCTTGATTTTCTATTGAATTATTATTGAATTATTGAATTATTATTCCTCCTAGCAGCAGAATTGAACTAATTGATAGGTGTTAATATAAATATATGTGCATAATGTGATAAATGGACCATACTGGGAATTGTGTGCTTTTTTTTTTTTAATATTAAATGGAAGATCTTAGCAGAATATTAAATGGTCTTTGGGGATTTGAAAGGACTAGTCTTGGGCCTAGCATTGCAATTATAGGAAATAACACCCAGTCTCAACAGGACCATTTCCTTACTGACTTTTCCAAATGAATTTGAAAACTTAAGGTTAACACTCAGAGACCGTCACAAATTATATTGTTTATTGTGGCCCTAGAAGAGCTATATCTCTATATTTATTATCAGGAAGAAGTAATCTTGGAAATATTGGGAGTAGCCTTTTGTAAACATCTATAAGATGGCGGTTATGTAACAAACCTCTTGGACAGAGTAGCTATATTTTTCTTAAATAATTACGTATTTTTCCTAGAAAAATATTATCACTAAAACCTTACTATGTTCACTACTCTTGCTGCTATCTAGCTGAGGCAGTATTGCATTGATTAAAATCACACATGGCCTTTTTGTAGACACTCAGCTTTGTACTGTGTGGTTCGTTGTTTTGCATTTTACTTATTCCTTAATACCCTGTCTTGTTCCATGGAAGTAATATGGGCAATTTCATTTCTTACCTGTTGATGCTTTGTTGTAGCTTGGGTATTAGAAGCCTAGCTACTGAATTTTAAAAATACTTTTTTAATGCTCAGAGGTTTCTTATCTCTTATTCTGCATGCTAAAGAAACAGTGATGAACTAGGCATGGAGTATTTGGGAACAGTGGTTTGTTTTGGCTGGAATATAGGATGTGTGGGATAAATATCAGGAGATGGGGCTGGAAATGTCAATGTGAAAAGCCTTGTATGTTCTCCTGTGGTATCTGTTTTTATCTTGTGGGCAGAAAGGATGCCATGGGGGAGATCTTAAGAAAGGGAGCTGTGGGAATAGATTTGTAAGTTAACTGTGACAACCACATGGCAGTGAATTGGAGTAAGGAGAAATTATTTTCTGTGAGAACTCTGTCTGGGCTGGTGAATGATGAGGACCTGACTAAAGGGGGTTATGGTAGAGAGGCGTTTTATAATCCATTAAAGACACAGTCCAGGATATTCCCTATTTAGGAAAGGAATCTTTTGTTAAGGTCTTAAGACACTATTAAATTTATTATTTCTAGATCTGTCATTCAAGATTTCCCAGTTACAGGTTTTCTGCCTCTCCTCTATCTGACTGACTAGTTGTAATTTTAACCAGGATTATTGCAATGAAATCTAGTGGACACGCTTTTTAAAATGTCCACATTAGCTTCAACAAAATAGGAAGTAACGAAGTATTCTTTCTTATTCTTTGTTTCTTAAATGATGTTCATGCTGCCCCCCAGGTTTATTTACTGCTTTATTACTCGAGTAATTTACCATTATTTTAAAATTAGAAACTATAGATAAACAAGAAAAAAGGGGAAAGAAGTTAAACTACTGAACACCCACCCCTGGACACTAATAATGGTCACTAACAATTTAGTGCATGTAAAGATATGCACTATCCTTTTCTTCCATGGGAATATACATATATAAATATCATAGCTTCTTTATAAAAATGAATTAGTCTTATGCACACTATTCTGTAAACTGCTTTCTTCTCATTGTGAATGCCCTTTCATATCACTAAGTGTAGAGATATATCATTCCTTTGATGGTTTTTTTCCCAACTTTTTATTTTGGAAATGTTTCATTCTGTAGAAAAGTTGAAAAACTAGTATAAGAATCACCCATATACCATTCATCTAGATTTACTAATTATTCATAGTTTGTCACATTTGCTTTATTTCTCTTTTCTCTTAAAACCTATTTTCAAATGGCTCAATGGTATATTTTAAGTTATAGACATAGTATTTTGCCCTGATTTCTTCAGAATGTATTTCCTAAGGATAACGACATAGCCGCAATGCCAATATCATAAAAGAGGAATTGAACACAGATACTATCTAACATATAAATTTCCTCAGTTGCTCATGAATGTCTTTTACGGCTGCGCTTTATATGTGTTTAGTGTGTTTGTGCTTTGTTTTAAATTCCAGGTCCAATCGAGGATTATAGATTATATTTAGTTGTCATACCTAGTTAGCTTCCTTAAATCTAGAACAATCCCCTTTTTATCATGTCTCTTGTGACACTGACATTTTTGAAGAGTTCAAACCAGTTGTCTTGTAAATTATCATACAACCTGGATTTATGTGATGATTTCTTTATATTTAGATTCAGGCAGCTTTTTAGACAAGAAAACTACTTGAGTGTACTTTCCGTTTTATCACATCAGGAGCACATAATAAATAATGTCAGTTTATTTCTTATCGATGATGCCTTCACTGGTTAAAGTGGTATCTACCAGATCTCTCTGATATAAAGATACCTTTTCCCAAGTAATCTGTTGGCCTGTTTCTCAACTACCTTTCACCCTATTGTGTTAGATTCTTTACTGATCTCTAACTGAATCAATTTCTGCAATAGTAGTTGCAAAATCGTTTCACACTGATTCTTAGGTATTCTGTCTAAAGAAGAGTTCCCTCCTTTCACGTCTTTTTTGATATTACTGTGGACTTTTTTTATTCAGTATATTTTAATCCATTACTCTCATTTCTCTCTTTGAGGCTCACATTGTCCCAAATTTGTCCATTGGGATCTTCTTCAGACCAGCTCCTGAGTCTTTTTGACATAGCCTCATTAAACTTTGAGCCCTTGTTTCTTTTCTGTCACCGTAAGTTGTTACAAATGCGCTTTGAACTTTCCCTTCCCTAGACTTAACAATCAGCCATTTCATGAAGGAGCCATGGTTTCTTATAAATGCCAATGATATTTAGAAACCATTTGAATGGCTGCATAGTTTTTTATTGAATGGATGTACTATATTTTAAAAAGTGTGTGTTTGGGGACATTTAGTTTTACATTACATAAAAACCAGAAACAACACTAAGTAAAACAGTCATAACATGTAAAGAGTTACGCATTTGCCCACTTAGTTCCCAGTAAATTCCTAGTTATGGAACTGTTATGTCAAAGAATATGTACTTTTTAAAGAATATGAATACACTGTGAAATTGCCATCTGGACAGATCATTGTTAGGGTTTCTGAGTTCTATATATGTAATTTTTGGCAGCTGCAACTTAAGTCAGCTATTCTTTTTATTTCATTAAATAAGGAGTTCTAGAATATTGCTGTCTGCTAAATGGTGACTTGTATGATGGATTTATTACTGAAATATGTTTTTGGTTTTGACATTGTGCCTTTAAAAATTATATTTCAGCTGTTCTGATAATGTAGCTTACTAATTGATAAACATTTTTAATAAAAGTACTTTTTAGGTGAAACTATTTTAGATTTCAAAAATTGAGCTTTTATTTAATTTGTAGATACAACCTTATATTTGTTTCCCCATAATCCTTTTATAAGAAATGGACATTTGTTTGCTAGTAGTCACAGGAGAATTTAAGGTGTTCTTTAACAGAGTTCCAGCTTACCTTTCATTGCACACTTTGGGTTTTTTTGAACAAAGTAGTAAGCTATAAACTTGCCTTTTACTAGTTTTAGAATACCAGTGTGCAAGATGGATATTATTTTATAAATATTAAGCTTAACCTGGTGATTTTTGTGGTTAAAATAACTATTTAAAGAACCTCACCATCTCTCAGCCTCAGTTTTCTCATCTGTAAAGTAAGGATAGTGATATCTGCCTTGTAGATCTGTTCTGAAACTAATGTGTCTGGTACACTGCTTCGCTTATTGAAGACATAGTCATTCAGCACTGGTTAGCCTCTTTTGCCATTATTCTACTTTTTGTTTTCTTGATACATATTCATGAAGTTATATTTAAGTGGCATTTTTATAGTTTCTATACATAAGGAACAATGTCATTTGGAAAATATATATTATAAAGATTTTATATAAAAATCATTGTCTTAATCAGTAATCTATAAACAACTTTATTATTTTTAATTGGATAATTTTATGATATTTCTTTATAGTGAAATTTAAATTGTATATGTTTTTGCCTATAAATTTGAAAGCATTTGATTATGAGCTTACTTATGTTCTTTTATCACATCCTTAAGTAGCAGATAACATTGCTAAGACTGCCCAGTAAAGAGTTTACTGATATATAGTTTATCTTTTAACCAGTCATACCAGTTGTTTTGTCATTGTTTTTTATCTGATCATATGCTTATCATTGATATAAATCCACCTACTTCTCTATACTTTCATTTCGGATGTTTTCTTATCTATTACCATACTTTGTCTTACAAGTTTATAAACACTTCTATATTGTAACAGCCTGACATAAAAATCTAGAGAGGCTTTTTTAAAAAATTGCTCGACTACTTTTTCTCCTGGATGTGTTTAATTTCAGATTCCTGTGATTCCAATTTCCCATACATTTTAGCTCTCACCCTTCCAATTTAAGTTTTTTTTCCCTGTTTGTATAGATATGGTGGAATCAGTGTGTCAAAGGTCTTTTCAGTGTAGCAAAAAGTTCAATTCTCCTTAAGTATTCTGCATCCTGGCACTAGGAATCTCTTTCATGAGCCTTCTGTCACTCTTTGCCCACCTATTGCCACTTAAGGGAATAAAGAAGTCTAATTTTGAATATGGTGACTAGGGAACCTACCATATTTCCAGACACCTTAGTTTAGAAGTGGTAAATTTTACAATTTTCAGGTAGGCTTATATATAAATCAGCAACTTTGTCATATTTAAGTTTTTTACATTTTAAAATCTATAAATCACTGAAAATAACATGTATATATTGTCAATAATTAGCATAACATGCTTATTCAGTGGAGACTTTGAACAATGGAAAGGGATGGAGTACATACATTTAACCAGAAAGCACAGTGCTTTTTCATCTTTTGAAGATGAGAACCAGTGGTATTGATACTTAATTCCAGAATTTTTTTAACTGTTGTCCTATATTTCATCTGAACTCCAGCTCCATATCACAAATTTCTGCTGAGCTTTATCTACTTCACTTCCCCAAACGAGCTTCTATCAGCTCCATGCTTTTATCAGTTGCACAACCCAGTTGATCACTGGGTGGGGCACAGAATCTCATGTCATCTTTATTTATTTTCCTGTTCTATCCTCTTAGCCACCAAGCATGTCATATCTTACCTTCATGAGGTTTTGCTTCCCCATTCCCCACCTGCCATCTAGTATCCTACTTCAGATTCTTTCTCAAATTCAGCACTTCCCAAATTGTGTTCAGAAGATTTCTGTTTGGGGAAATATTAACAAGTTCTGTAACCACATAAGTTTGTCAAACACTATCACATCCCTCCAGTTGAACTATAAGCTTCTTGAAAGCGTGGGCCAAATCTTGTACTTTCTTTTTACCTCCATAACACCTGGCATGTGTTGAGTAAATACTTGTTGAGTTACTTAAGGAGGATAAGATTTTTTTCTGGGTTCCATGAAATACACATTATTTATAAACATGCACATGTAAATCTGCCTTTATCAGCAGGATTTATTGAATTTAAATTTATAACTAACACTTAACTCGTCCATATTTATGTAACATAATCTTTGTTTGATTTTATTTGTAAGGTACATCTTATTCAGGTTATGAAGCAGCGGTGTATTCAGCTGCATCTTCCTACTACCAACAACAGCAGCAGCAACAGAAGCAGGCAGCAGCAGCAGCTGCTGCTGCTGCTGCAACAGCTGCCTGGACAGGGACCACCTTTACTAAAAAAGCACCATTCCAAAATAAACAACTGAAACCAAAACAACCTCCCAAACCACCCCAGATTCACTATTGTGATGTTTGTAAGATCAGCTGTGCTGGACCACAGGTACTTATGTTGTATGTTTTACCATGAGTCTTTAGTGGTTATTCTTGGTAGTTAAGTATGGTTGATATTCTAACTCTTGTGCCTACAGAGAAAGTTTATGTTTTCTTTCCTGTTAGGTTTTAACTAATGTGTACATATTTTGCTGAACAGTCATTTTTTAAAAGCTATTTGTATTGAGATTTGAGAACTGTATTCAGGGTGCAAAAAAATGAACTATAAAAGTGATTGTAAATGTAAATGAAAAATGGGTAAATTGTGCCCAAATACTTTGCTTTTTAAATAAAATTTAAAGGTAGTTTTAAAGTTTTATATTCATATTAATTGAGATTGGGGGGTAAGATCAAATTTGTGTTTCTGTTCTTTTTTAGCATCCATAATTTACTTTGTAAAGCCTATATACAAAATTCTTCAACTTAAGACGGTTGGTTACTGATAATCTGTAATTTTCAAAATTGCACATCTAATGAGACCGACGTTTGTACATGCTTTATAAGATGTTACTTATTTCTGTAATCTCCATGAGGGGAATAGGAGCTTTGGGCATAAGAAAAGTGTAAAGTGTCTTTTTCAAATATATCAACTAATGAAGCATGCAAGACCATTATTCCTTTTTTGGTTTGGTTTGGTTTCTGGTTGCTAAGCCTTAAAATGTGTGATCTAGGCATGAGTCTGTTTATAAAAACTAATGGGTTCAACTGCCTTTTCACCTTATTTGTTATTATTCTAAGTGTGTCTAGTTTTTATATAAAAATTTGGTGAGAAGCTTGGCAGATAAAAGGCATATTATTTGAAAAGAAAAGATCAGATTTTGACTTTCTAGTGGTTTCTTCAAATTATATCCATCTCCCGCCTCTGCCCTACCTATGTGCATTCTTTATTCACTGGATAAGTTCTATTATTAATACTGAATTTTGGGGTATTTTCAATTACTGGCATTCCTTGAGTTACTAAAACCAAATTAGGGAACATTTTAATATATGTGGCTAGATTTATAAGACTTTCTTGTTTTGAGTATAATAGGAAACGGTTTTCCTGTGATTGCGTGGTTGGTGGGGCAAGTGGGGAATGTAAACATGAAAAAGCAAAAAGGATGTTGGTTTTAGTATTTGAGGAATGTATCCTACACTGTGTTGACTGTTTAGAGAGGATGATGCCATGAGTAGCATACATGAACATAAGAGATTTATTGACAGTGTGAGTGCCCATATGAAAGAACAGAACATGGCTCTAGGGTGATATGCTAACAGCAGCATTTGGAATGAGTATGTATGAGGCTGACCATTGATTTGGGGTACTGGATGGTTACACATGAACAGGTCATGGGTACTTCTGGAAGTCAGAGGCAATGTCGTAAGGGGTTAAGGAGCCTTAGAGAAAAATACCATGAGATTGTGAAGTAGAATCTAGGTGTGCTCCCAAGAAAGGGGACAGTAAGTCAGCTCAGATTTAGGGGGCCACGGTTGTAGTCCTGGGTCTGCCACTAACTGTGTGGCCTTGGGCAAGTTAGAGACTATAACTTATTTGGGCTTTTGTTTCCTCATTTACATAACAAGGACTTGTCCTAGATAAGTGAGGCTCAAACAGCTTCATGGAGCCACTTCAGGCCACTGCAGCTAATAAGAGAATCAAATGCTTGGGCCTTAGGTCTCCCTCTTTTGTTTAAAAAACATCAACTTCCCTTACTTGTGCATATGATTTCATTTGGAGAATGGATTCTCTTGTTTAAAAACTGGAACATCATTGTTTTAGATAATCTGTAAAGTCTCATCCAGCTCTGAAATTCTATGATGAATATGCAGTTTTATGTGGATCATTTGTCTGTCTTAAAAACAATTTTAAAAATAAAATATGAAAGAGGAACCATTTGGCCTTACTCAAAAAAACAAAACAAAATCGCCCACCTGTCTTTTTAACCTCCTCTCATTTTAATTAACTGCCTTCCTCAATTGTCTGCATTCAAGATGCTTTTTAATATATACTTTTACTATTTTATTGGGTAATATTACCATAACACTTTTTTCTTGCATATATGTATTATTTTGGCTCTTGTGTATTTCAAATAAACTTTTGTTTAGGGTGACATGCATTCTAGTGCAGATTCTATGTCAAAATGCATTCTGAGTTAGAAAAGTGAGTTTTATGAATAAAAATACCTGTTTGTAAAGAATCTTGTTACGGAGCCGGCCTGTGGCTCACTTGGGAGAGTGCGGTGCTGATAACACCAAGGCCACGGGTTCGGATCCCTATATAGGGATGGCCGGTTAGCTCACTTGGGAGAGCATGGTGCTGACAACACCAAGTCAAGGGTTAAGATACCCTTACTGGTCATCCTTTTTTTTTTTTTTTTAAATCTTGTTACCATACAATAACTTTTTTTTTTCTCTTTCAGTGGGGTAGGAGCATTTCCCCTCCTCATCTTAATCATTTAATTAAATAATTTCTTTGTTGGAATAGTCACTGTCTGTTAGCATTCTGTGTCCAGTATTATACACAAGCAATAAAAGATATAAATTCTTGAAATGGAAAGCAGTTGCTTTATTTTACAGTTGTCTGTGAAAGTACTTTGTAACTCAGAATATTAGATAAATGTATTCTTGGTAAACGGTACAGAGAACAACAGATATGTCACATATATACCACAGGTATACCACATACTGGGTTCTTCACCTTTTTCTAAAATTTGTTTTGTTCTCGTTTTTAAATGAGTATTAGAGATTCGAAATGAATAATCTTAAATGATGTAGAAAGAAAAGTATCAAAGCAAAATCTGCCCTTTTTGTTTGAAACAGACTTACAAAGAACATTTAGAAGGACAGAAACATAAAAAAAAAGAAGCTGCATTGAAAGCTTCACAAAATACCAGCAGCAGCAACAACTCTACTCGTGGAACTCAAAATCAGCTACGTTGTGAGCTCTGCGATGTGTCTTGTACAGGAGCGGATGCATATGCTGCCCACATTCGTGGTGCTAAGCATCAGAAAGTAGGTGTTTTTTTCCCCACACACCCTTACATCCTACTCTGTTTTTCTTAACTTTTTCAATGGGGGTTTAAGTAAAAGTGGCTTCAGATTTTGAAGACTTTGTGCATTATAAGCCTTGTTTATATGCTGAGGAACATAAAGGTGACATCAAATAGTCATTGCTTAAAGAGGGAAAGACTGGAGACCTTTTTCTTTAAATCGAACTGAAATGTTTATTTCACTAATTGGAAATTGTCATATGATTATTTCCTTTTGTCTTAGTTATATAGATTGGTATGCATGTGGCCAAGTCATTCCATCTTTCTCTGCCTCAGTTTCCATACCTGGTAGTAGATGGAATATGTATATCTGCTTCACAGAGATTATCTTGACAGTAATGAGTTTTGTATATAAAAACATGTAACAAAAAAAAATGACAGAAAAATATAGTTTAGATTTTTATTTTATAATGTCATTCAGACAAACTTTTTAAAAAATCTACACTTTGAGTTTCCTGACAAATAAATGTGCTTTTGTTTTGTAGGTGGTTAAATTACACACGAAACTTGGTAAACCTATTCCTTCAACAGAGCCAAATGTTGTTAGCCAAGCTACTTCTTCAACAGCTGTATCTGCTTCCAAACCAACTGCCTCACCTTCAAGCATTGCAGCAAGCAATTGTACTGTGAATACTTCATCAATCACAACTTCTTCAGTGAAAGGTCTTACGACCACAGGAAACTCATCTCTTAATAGCACATCCAACACTAAAGTATCAGCAGTGCCTACAAATATGGCTGCCAAGAAAACATCTACACCCAAAATAAACTTTGTTGGCAAGTACTGATCCTCCTAACTCTGTCAAAGTGATATTTCTTGTCCATTGCAGGGCTAATCCTTCTGCTTATGCTCTTGGACCTGTCTCTTCCTTTCTTCTCTGGGACCTTGTTCCTTCACATATATGCCGCTTCCCCCCCCGCCCCCCTTTTTTAAGGTCCGTTCTCTACTGGTTTCTTCCCTTCAGCCACGCAGAAATACCTGTGACTTCCTGGTCGTTAAAACACACACATGTACAAACTTTTTTCAATTTCTGCAATCTTCTCAAGCCGTTAACATAATTCTTTCTTTCTCTACTTCTGTACTTCCTGTCCAGTGCTCAGTCTGCTATAGTGTTTCCACTTCACCCTTTTCTGAAACTACTTTCAGGAGTCACCAAGGACCTAATTGCCAAATCCATTGGTCAGGTTTTAGTTTCATTCTGGTGAACTTACTAATATTTGACACAATTGACTGTTATACCTTAAAGCTTAAGATATATCTTTATATCTTAATTATATGTCTGCCCACCCCTTTCTCAAGTGTCTTTATTGGTTTTCCTGCCTGCATGTTCATTAAATGGTAGTGTTCCTAAAATTCTGACTCTGGGTCTCATCTCATTCCAATATTCATGGGTGGTTTCATCCATTCCCATGTGTGCAGTGACTTTAAAATCTTTTTGGCAAATTCAGAACTCCCACTTAAGTTCAAGAGCCATATTTTAGGTATTTTCTGGTCATTCTCTATAGGGCTCTGTAGGTGCTTCCTAGTGTGTCCCATTCTAACCCATTAATTTATAATGATAGTACCATAAAATAATCTCATAAAATTGCTAATTTTTTGAATGGAAATATTTATTGCTGCCTCCAGCTGTTTACTCAGTTCTTTGGTTTCTATTGCTATAGTATTTCTACAAAAAAAAGTCTTTTCTTCTTTATTACCATTGCCTTGTTTTTTAGGCCTTTAAAAGTCTCTTTCTTAGAGCTTTGCATCTAATCTCTTCAATGTATTCTTCATACTCTATTAAACAGTTATTTTATTAAAATACATATCAAATTGGGTTAGTCTCCTGCTTAAAAATCTTCAGTGACCTTCCCCTTGCCTGTAAGATAAAAATCTGTATTCCCTAATTATGTCATATGAGGCCCTTCATAATCTGATCCCTGCCTCCCTTTCTAGCCTTATATCATGACCTCGTTAGTGATTTATACTGAATTACTGACTCTTCCTTAAATTTGCCATAGTTTTTTTAACTCCACATTCCTGTGCTTTTTTTGTACATTTTATTCTTTCTGTTTACACAGCATTCTCATTTTTTTTTCCTGTCCAGTTCATACTCATTAAATTTCTTTCAAAGCCGAATTCAAGTGTCTCACTATTTGTGAAGCCTTCCATAACTGGATCAGGTGAAATTGTAATGGCTCCTTTCCTCTGCATTCCCACAAATTCAGTTCATACTTAACTGCAGTGCTTATCACATAGTAACATAATTATTTGTATCTTCCCTTAGATTGTGGGTACCTCAAGGCAGCTATATTATCTTATTCTTACTATATTGCCAGAATTTAGGACAGTGCATGTTGTAGGTACTTAAAAAAATATTTTTGAAAGATTTAAAAGCGGAAAATTCACAATTTATATGATATTCTCTTGGACAGTTATTTAAAGTGTTAGGTTGAATTGATTAAAATGAAAGCTATAATTTATAGTTAATTTTCTACTTCAGTTCAAAATAACAACAATAAAAAAAAATCTGTTGTAGATAACTCTTTGTGTAAGTTTATGTCTGACTTCAGTAGATAATAAGTTAAAGGAAATAAGCAGTGATAGAACCTAAATTAGTTCCATTTCCTTCCTTAGTAAAAAACTTGATTTGAACTAAGTTTCTAATGAAAACTGATCACTGAACTTACCTATTTTTTTTAAAGGAATAATACTGTTCATTTGTTCAATCACTTGGCAAGTACCTAGAGATACAAACATGATTTAGGCTTAGTCTCTTACCTTTCAGGTATCTGCTATTCACTTTTAGTTACTTGGTGTTATGAGACCCAAGGGATCTATGGGGATGGTGATGAGAAGATTTTGGGATATTGGGAGGTAGAAAAGGGAAAAATTCTGAAACATTTCATTAGTAAGATAAAAAAGCCAAGTAGTTTCAAAATTCTTATCTATTATAGGTCAAACAGGAGTTTGACTGTTGGTAGAAACAATAAGAATTTTAACTTTTCATTGTATCAGGTTTATACATTTATACAAAACTAAAATTACTGTAACTTTTTGATGCTTTTTTAGGTGGTAATAAGCTGCAGTCAACAGGAAATAAAACAGAAGACTTAAAAGGAACCGAATGTGTTAAAAGTATTCCTGTCACTTCTGCTGTGCAGATTCCAGAAGTAAAGCCAGACACAGTGTCAGAACCAGTCACACCTGCATCTCTTGCTGCTTTGCAGAGTGATGTGCAGCCAGTGGGCCATGATTATGTGGAGGAGGTATTGATTTTGAGAATACCATTGCTGTGAAATGTGATAAAGGGAGAAGTATATCACTTTGTTGCAAGAATGCTTTACTTGTAAAATTCATTTATACTGAATTATATTTAGATTTAGGTTACTTATGAAAGAATATCAAAGGAATCTTTGTTATAAAAAAGTATACCTTTTAAGCTTTACCCAAGGGACATCACAATTATTTTTTGTTTAATTTTATATTCTTTTTCCTGTTAACACTGTTACCGTGGTATAAAGTAACTTTTCATTTATTTGGCAGGCATTCTTGTAACGTACCCTTCAACTGTCCTAAAACAAAAAGTTTAAAAATTCTGAGCAGCAAAAACATTGCTGGAGCAAGCCAATATTATCTCTTTTTGAACAGTCACTTAGTTTCATATATAAAATTGAAGTTGCTAATTTAACAAATCTTTATTTGGTTTCTCAAGCTAATTAGAAAAGTATTCCTATTTTATGGGTAAAGTAAACTCTGTCAAATGGAGGAGTGAGGGGACATCAGCGGGGCTTGAATAAATATTTGCTCTTAGTAGAAAGACCATACAGTAGTGTAAACACTACTATTGACTTTCACTTTATTGTAGAGCATGCGTAGGTCTTCTGAGCTTCAGTGTCCACATCTATAAAACTGAGATATTCTCCAACAAAGTTGTGAAGATTATATGAAATAAAGTGCCTGGTATGGTGCCTAGCGTATAGTAGGTTTCCGGTAAATATTTGTTTCTTCATCCTTTTTTCGCATCAAGAAAGACAACATATCCATGTTGAGTTCTTTGTATACAAGGTGGACAACTGATTTATGTAATTTATAAGTAGTTTACAAACAATTCTAGCAAAGTTATATCTTACAAGTGCAAGATTTGGTTATCTTAAAAAAAAAAAATGTTCTCAGCCCAAACACCCTAATTTCTGATGATGCTGGTTAGTTAAGTAATCTTTCTCTTCAGATAATTGCATTCGGAGCCAACCTTAAAGCTTGTACAATTTGAACTTGGTATTCATTATAGACTAGTAACATTCTAGTGTAATTGTCCTCTTCATCGTGCATTAGAAAAAATTCTTCACTTGCCATAAATTTACAAGTGTAAAATCTTGAGCTTTGAGAAATTAATATATTATGCCTTTATTCATCTTTATCGCCATCTCCAAGAACAGTACCTGGTCAGTAGCAGGTATTCTGTAACTATTTGTTAGAGAATTTAAGAATTTAGCTACACTTAAATCTAAATGTTTCAATATAGACAAAAAAGACTAAAATGAAAGGTAATTACGAAAGCAAATATATGTTAACACATCATGTACACTAGAGTTAAAAAGTTCTTTTATTTCCAGTTTCTATAGTGTATCCTTTTGAAAAACTATACACATTGCCACTTATTTTTTTTCTCACTTCAAATTCTAATTGTTCACAGCTTCATCAAAGTATCTGTGAGAGTTTATTAATGAAATCTTCAACTGTAACATTCCTGTTAATGACTTCAATTTTTCCTTTCCATGCCAAGGTACGAAATGATGAAGGAAAAGTAATTCGGTTCCATTGTAAATTATGTGAGTGCAGCTTTAATGATCCCAATGCTAAGGAGATGCACTTAAAAGGGCGAAGACACAGGCTTCAATATAAAGTGAGTAAAATTTCAGCTGTTACAACTCAGAACATTCCGTGTGGAAAACAAAGCATCTATACACAACTCACCCAGTCCCGGAATGCCTATTCTAAGATTAGTGTGTCATGTTGATAGACTCATTTAGACAGACTATTTAGTAGTTTATTATAATAAGTAACAGTAACATGACCATATTTTAATTAGTTTCAGTAGTTGTGGCAAAATAAAACTGAAACATTGCTTAGATCAAGTAATCATGTAAAGATAATTGCTTCACATAGTGTGTTTGAAAAATTGTCAGGTTTCCACCTACCTCCTTTATCTTGGTAGAATTGCCACTAAAATAGATGAATTGATATGTTGGAAAATCCCTTCATTTATCTTACCCTGGAAATTTTTCATTGAATACACTTCAAGTGTTAAGATAAATCTAAGTATTGTATTTAAGGTTTTCAGGTAGGGCTGGCCCGTGGCTCACTTGGGAAAGTGCGGTGCTGATAACACCAAGACCATGGGTTCAGATCCTATATAGGGATGGCCGGTTAGCTCACTTGGGAGAGCGTGGTGCTGACAACATCAAGCCTAGGGTTAAGATCCCCTTACCGGTCATCTTTTTAAAAAAAAAAAAAAAGTTTTCAAGTGGGCTAGAATAATGCAATAGAAGCGTGTTTTCTCTTTTAAACACGGGTAGTGGAAATTAGTAAAAACAGTGTTAAAGTGTAGTACTTTTATATGAAAAAGAAACCTTTTAGCCCCAATGCAGACATTTAGAATCATCTACTTATAAACAAGTAAAAGTAAATATCCATGAGTCCCCCTAAGGATTTCATAAGACTTGCTATTGATTAGCACTAAGTTTTACATACTTCTTGCATACTAAGTATATAATTTTAAACTTGAATAGTTAAGAATTTTTATTAATGCATTCTGAGTTTTTTCTCCAATTGAACATATTATTAATAGGAAATTTACAACTAAAAGCCTCCATGATCAAAGAATATGTGTGATTGTATGATTAAGAATTCATGTACATTGTGGAGTGGAGGGCTGCTATTTGTTTTAAATGTCTTGTCTGAATTAACAGAAAAAAGTAAATCCAGATTTGCAAGTAGAAGTGAAGCCCAGTATTAGAGCAAGAAAGATTCAAGAAGAGAAAATGAGGAAGCAAATGCAGAAGGAGGAGTATTGGCGAAGACGAGAAGAGGAGGAACGTTGGAGAATGGAAATGAGGTAACATCTTTAGCTTTTAAAAGTATGATAATAAGTGGTTGAGCCTTTCTAAAATACCTTAGCTGTTCTGGGTATGTGACTCCCATTTAGAGCATCCAGATGTATTTAATGTACTTTCAATTTTCACTTTTCAGGAAGATCCTAGGTCTAGGAAAGACATGCATTAAAATTAAGTTATTGGCTATACTAGTATTTGACCGTGGCCTTGGTATTAGGAATTATGTGGTAAGTGGTATCTTATATATATTAAATATATGAGGAAATAGTTTAATACTATAAATAAGTGCCTTAGTTTGAAACAAGCAAAAATATTCTGAATGTAAGATTTGGTAGTTTCTATATTATTAATGTTTTTTAAAAAGACTTCTGTTATAGAAACTTTAGAGGCTACAGAGGAAGAGAATTGAGAAAATATATCTTCCAGAGACTTATGTTTATATGTATAAATGTTAAGTTTTGAGATATAACTCAAATCTATAAATTGTACAATTCAGTGTTTTTCAGTATATTCATAGAGTTGTGTAACAATCACCACAATCAATTTTAAAAATCTTCATAATCCCCAGGAGAAACCACAAACCCATTAACATTATTCTCTATCTGTCCCCCAAACCCTGCCACTCTTCCACCACAGCCTCCTCTCTCTCCAGTCCTGGATAACCACTAATCTACTTTCTGTCTCTGTAGATTTGTCTATTCTGGAGATTTCATGTAAATGGAAACATGCAATTTATGGTCTTTTGTATCTCGCTTCTTTCAGTTAGCATAGTGTTTTCAAGGTTCATCCATGTTGTAGCATGTATCAGTATTTTGTTTTTTTATGCTGACTAAAACTCCGTTGTATGGATGTACCACACTTTGTTCACCAGGATATTTGATGTTGACAGATGTTTGAGTTGTTTTCATGTTTTGGCTATTATGAATACTGCTGCTATGAGCATTTGTATACAAATTTTAAAATACAGTTTAAAAAATAGGAACAAAAGTATATTATAAACATTTTATAACCTACTTTTTTCATTTACATATCTTCAACTTTTTAAAAAATTAAATTAGGATTATCTTGTCTTATTTTTCATGGTGACAGTTTTTTGTGCAGATGTAAAATTTTCTTTATAACCAGTTCCTTATTGTTAGATATTTAGGTTGTTTTTAGTATTTCCCTATTATAACATTGTCCCTCTTTGAGGCTGTATTATTGCATACATCATGATTAGTTGCTAATAATAAAATCCCAGAAATGGAAATGTTTGATTAAAGAATAGTTACATGTCTGCCTGTACTGGATAATACAACTCAGTGGTTATCAACTGTTTGGTTATACGCAGTTATGATTGAGGACTCCAGAGAGCTTTTGTTCAAGTGGGTTATATCTCTCAAGATTTACTGTATTAGAAATTAAAACTGAGAAGTTTAAATATTTATTTTAAAATAACATTTAATTTTAATTATTTTATTGTAATGTGGATACATGTGTGTTTAATAATTTAATTATATTTAATAAATATAATGTAGTGAAAATTAACTATAACTATTTCTTCAGGATAGTGAGAAGAATTCTCCTGTTTTACATTTTTGCACATCTCTTTAAATGTCTGGTTTAAGAGAAGGCAACAAGATTATTGTGTCTGCTTTTATATTCATTATGTTGTGATACCACATGTTGCCTCTGGATAACTCCACTGTACACTCATAAGGGAATGAGAATAGAACAAGCAAATAAATGTCTTAGAAGTTTTGTTTTGTTCTGTTTCTGGCAGCTGGCCGGTATGAGGACGTGAACCCTTGACTTTGGTGTTGCTGACACCATGCTCTAACCAACTGAGCTAACCAACCAACCCTGTCTTAGTATTATTATGGAAATAATTTTGACCTCGTGGATCCCCTGAAATTTCCCAGGGACCACTGTGGTCCCTGGATCATACTTTGAGAATCCCTGCTATAATTTATTAAAATCTCTACCAGTGAGATATTAAATATGATAGCCATTTTTGTTTGTTTGAATTGTTTTCATGCTTGACCATTTATATTTGTTTAGTGGTAAATTGCTTGCTTTTTCATTTTTTTCTTAACCTGTTGATTTGTACAGATACTTCTTATAGTTGTGGTTATTAACTATTCATTATATATTGCTTTTAAATAGTTTTTGCTGTTCTATATGTATTGGTTTTTATTTTTATGTATTTATGTATTAGTCTTATCCTTTATGAAGTTTCTGCTTTTGTAATTGCATTGTAAATTCTCTGTACCTAGATTATGTAATTATTTTCTCTTTCACAGAGATATCAAATATTTATTAAGCACCCTACTGTGTGCCAGGAACTGTGTTAGGTACCAAGCATGAATTGGTAAACTATTTGAAACTGGAATGAATATAATTTTCCAGAACCTTCAAGCTATTTTTATTCATTTTTTTCCTCAAGGTCTAAACGATATAGAAGTATGGTTCTGTCAGTCCTCAGGTGATCTAAAAAAGCATTACTTATTACCAACCTGAGGAAATTGGTGGTTTTTTGTTTGTTTTGTTTTGTTTTTTATTTTTTTTGTTTTTTACCACTAGACCACCAGGGAAAGAAATTGGTAGTTCCTTCAGTGGTAGTCGAGAAGCACACTATTCTTATGTTTTGTTTTAAACAGATTTGTCTAGTAAAACCTATTGCTACCAAAATTTGCTTTAGACACATGGTTTCCCTAAGGAGTTATTGGTATCCTAGTTTGAAGCTAGAAGTGAGGGTAAGAACTGAGGGAGAGAGACAGTGAAAGAGAAATTAAGAATAGATCCTGAAAATGTTGACCAGTGAAGCAAAGCCTACATACTAGCTGCCCACACTCCCAAGTTCATTCAGCTCAGGTTGTTTTATTTGGTATACATATTATTTTTAAATCTGAACCAGCGACCTTGAGATTTCACAAAACTCCTGATGACCTTGGCAATAAGCTTGTATTTCCTGATGGCAACAATTAATACTTGAGTTGCAGCTATTGTCTTTCAACTTTACTGTAGTCCCCATCAACTTTAATACATCCCTAACAGTGACACCGTGAGTTGCACTGTTGGTTTTCTTCATAGTAGAGAACTTTTTGTCCCTGCCTGTATAATAAATGGGGAAATTAAAGGTAGTCTAAGAGGTTCTCTCTAAGGAAACATAGCTCATTCCTTTGAGGACATGAAGGAAATTCCTAAAGGTCCTATGTGCACTTTGAGTCTTTCACTCACAATGCATTATGAGTCTGGCCCGTTTAGGTAGTCATTTGGTTGTGCAATCCCATCCCTAAAGGGGGAGAGGTTAGAAGGAACTGTGAGGTTTCTGATGCTTGTTCTTCCTATTTTGTCTCAGGCTGTGAAATTTTGTTCTTCTTTTCTCTTTTGTTCCCTCACATTCTCTTTTCATTTCCATTTACTTCTCAGTGAAAGCAAATAAGGGAAATCAAATACAGTAGGGAAGAAGAAAAGTATTAGCTAAGCTGATTTGGGTGGATTTTTTTTTTTTAATTGCTTTTTTATGTCATTATTGATGCAAGTTTTGGGGTTGTGTTTTTCCTCATACTCTTGTAATATCATTGTTTATGTTTCAGACGTTATGAAGAGGACATGTACTGGAGAAGAATGGAAGAAGAACAGCATCATTGGGATGATCGCCGCCGAATGCCTGATGGAGGCTATCCTCATGGTCCTCCAGGCCCACTGGGCCTTCTAGGAGTCCGACCAGGCATGCCTCCTCAGCCACAGGGGCCTGCAGTGAGTATCCACTTTGTTTATATAAGGGATGAAAGTTTAAGACTGGTTCAGCATTAAAAGATAATTTGGGGGCTAATTTTTAGACTTAATTTCATAATCTCAATGGAAGTTTTAAATCTGATTTAGAATTTTCCTTCCTTTTATCACAGGCTCTCAACTCCAGTGACTTTAGGTATAGGACGTTATAGAGTTTCTATGAATCTTTATTTTCAATATAAGCTAAATGGAAGTAGAGCTTCTTTTGATTAGTAGGAACAACTAAATTTGAAGGCAACTGCTCTTTCTTCAAATTTATTCTTATCTTCCTATTACCAGTGGTTTAGAATCTTTTTTCCTTCTTCAAATTCTGACCATCTAAAACTTGCTTCTTTTAAATTGAGTAAAAGATAAGGAAGGGGTGGGTAAATGGTTCAAGATAAGCACCAGAGTTGATGTGTCAGGAAGACTGTAGGAAAGATCTGCATCTTGAGAGTTTGTGTTCTGTGGAAGCTGGGTACAAGGGTTATGAGGAACATCTCATATAAGTGCAGACTACCAAAAAAACAAGACTTGTTTTGTTTTCTAGAGAGCAATTACAAAATTCAAACTCCTCTTTTTTAACTTATTCTCTTTCTCATTTGTCTTTGCAAATAGCCTTTGCAGTTGTAAAGCTTGAATTAAAGTTGAGTAAAAAAGTATTTTCATAGCCTTAGGTTATATGTATTATAATTTTACTTGTTTTGAGGCAAAGCATGTATTCATACATATGTATAGCTTGATAGTATAACTTTGCATAGTTTGCGTTTTCATTTTTACTGAATGGAAAAGTGATAGTTTTAAACAGATATTTTGTGTAATTGACTTATTGAAAAAATACAACAAATATATGTATAGTTAAAAAGTAATAGTTTCCTTTTGCACAGGAACATTTTTTTTAAAGGAAGTAACAAATTTTTTTCTCTCTAGCCCTTACGTCGCCCTGACTCATCTGATGACCGTTATGTAATGACAAAACATGCAACAATTTATCCAACTGAAGAGGAGTTACAGGCAGTTCAGAAAATTGTTTCTATCACTGAACGTGCTTTAAAACTTGTTTCAGACAGTTTGTCTGAACATGAGAAGAGCAAGAGCAAAGAGGGAGATGATAAAAAAGAGGGAGGTAAAGACAGGTGTGTTTTCAAATTATTTATCTTGTATATTTTTGTTTTTCCTTACAGGGACTTCTTATATTTAAAATAAAGATTACAAAGACTGATCACTCTGGTGTGAGTCTACATGTCTTAACTATGTGTTAGATATTTAAAGTATTCAGCTGCTTTTTGGTAAAATGTGAAATCCATGGTTTTATCGACATATATAGTCTCTTACCTTATAAATTTCCTCATTTAAGTTTATATAAAACACTCTTGAATCTGTTTCAAAGCAGCCCTTATACTTTACTAATTGCATTTAGATGCTATTTTTCTATTTTTATGTATTTGTCGCTCTGTCCCACAGTCAACTATTTCCTTAAAGCATTAACTGTAAAGCATGAATAAGCCCAAGCCTTAGCAACGTCTTTCATATCAGGTTTGCATTATGATCTGTAACTTTGTATTTTCCCTTTAACATTTGGAAATACTTTTGTATTATATTAAATATGACTTATTATTCTAACTTATTAAATGAGAAACAGAAGTGTTGTTGTCCTTTGCTTTGGTTTCTGTGAGAGCTTAAGTTGTTTTTTTTTCCAATCCATATTGCTTATCTAGATGAAGTATAGTTCTAAAAATATTGGCTTAGTATAGTTTTTCTACTACAGTTGTTGAAAATTTTAATTGTATGAAAGTTATTTCATTTACAAAATATCATGTGTGTTTACAAAATATCATGATTCTGATTAAGAAGAGAAATGTCATATAATTTCATTTCATTGCAGAGCTTTGAAAGGAGTTTTGAGAGTGGGAGTATTGGCAAAAGGATTACTTCTCCGAGGAGATAGAAATGTCAACCTTGTTTTGCTGTGCTCAGAGAAACCTTCAAAGACATTATTAAGCCGTATTGCAGAAAACCTACCCAAACAGCTTGCTGTAAGTATTATGGAATTGTTAATTTTTACCCCTTGTCTGGTTCAAAAGTTTTTGGCAGGACTAACTGTGCTTCATTTTATACCTAAATTGGCCTTTAAAATTTTGGCTTGGTTTTCCATATTTAATTTTTCTGCCTGATTGCATAAACTGGTGAAACTATTTTCTACTTTGTCTTTTTAGGTTTTATAGTGCTCGTATTTGGCATGGAGCCTTCTTGCTAATTTATTTAAAATGTAAAATTGCAGCATATGTTCTCCTTTTCCTGTTCTTTTTCCAAGATTTGAATCATAAGAAGGCAGTTGTTCAGGACAGAAAGTGATTTTTTTTTTTTTTAAACAAAGCCTGTGTATAGCATACTGAAGTTTTTTAAATTCATGCCCCTCTTGCCTATTTAGTTGAATACATTTTTAATAAAATATAGTAACTAAAATAGTCTTTCTGATTCGTATTTCCTCAGTTTTATTGTGAATATTTTCAGTTTTCTACATGTTTATAATAGTAGGAAGTACTTCTTGTTTCTATCCAACAAATCATGGCAACACACAGTTAGTAGAACATTCCATTTTGGTCCTACAAAAACAAATTAAAAAAAAAAATTATATATTAGCTTGTCAGAATGACTGAAATTTAAAATAGTCATTTTTGAATAATTTAAGGTATAAAACTTATTTCAAAGCCTTGCTATTTATTGCTATTTGGACATTCTAAATTCAAGGATTGAGATTTCACTAATAATGTGTATTCTACAGTAGTGAGTCAGAATACTTGAATATTCTATGAGTACCTGACCACAGCAGAACAAATGATAACAAAAAGGACAGTAAAGCACACTATTGAACTTGAGCTCTTACAACTCTGGCACTTATTGTTGTATGTTTTATATTACCGTTGTTCGAGATATGAAGTTTCTTATGGTGGGTGAGTTTTTTTAAGTATTAGGAACCAGAATTGACATTGTGTGTCTACTTGTTATCTCTCTGTTGAGGCTGCTAGGGTAAAGAAAGGAAAAGTTTGGAGGCCCTGGAAGAATTATGGAATTTGGAAGGAACATCTTGATTCCAATTAGAGTGTTTAGTAAAACTGCAAAGGAGGATATATTATATCCTAACTAAATAATTAACAGTTAACCAGTTTAGTTAAAAGCATACTACTCTTTGCAAATCCATCTGTTCTTATTATATAAGTGGATGTCAATGAAATAAAATTCGTCATCATCTTCATCATAATCATAGTTAACATTTACATGTTATTAAGCGCTTTATACAGTTAATTCGTTTAATTCTCCACCAGCCCTATAGGTTAGGTATAGTTATTTTTTCTTTTATTTTATTTTTATTGAAACATAATTGATTATACATATTGGTGGGGTACAGAGTTGAATACCAATAGGTTAGGTAGAGTTATTGTCCCCGTTTTACAGAAATGAGCGCAGGGTGGTTAAATAAGTTGCTTGTCTTCACATCACTAGTAAAGTAGCAGAGTTATGAATTGAACCTAGAGGCTATACTGTAAACACTCCATGTGATTTTTTTTTCCCCTTTTTAAAAATTGTATTTATTCATTCATTCATTGATTTATTTACTTTTCTTTTCCAAGTAATCTCTATATAGTATTTGTTCATATAAAATGGGTTTATAACACATCCATCAAATTGCAGTGAATCCTAGATACTGACTGGGACTTTCTACTCCCTGATAAAATGTAGGTCTGTTGATTTCACAGAGAATGTATAATAGGAATGGTTGAACTGTGGCTTCTGTTAGGTTTCAGAATCTGCTTTAGTTTCTTTTAAATTCTGAAAATATGTGTGATAAATTTGGCAGCATTTCTTTTAATCGATCATCTAAGAGAGACATACACATGTACAAATAACTTGTTTAGTACAAATAAGGGTAAATATTAGCTCAACAAAGAATTCTAAAAGTAAGGAGGAGTAAGAGGTTAATGATATTGACATATACAAGAAGAAGCAGGGCTTCTTAGATGGAGTAGTGTATGATCTAGTCCTCTTAGAATAGTAAAGGTAGTGAGAAAGTGAAAGAGCCGTAATGAAACTGCTGTTGTCTGTTAATGCAATAGATCCAACTAATTTCTTGTAATTTTCATTACATAGGTTATAAGTCCTGAGAAGTATGACATAAAATGTGCTGTATCTGAAGCGGCAATAATTTTGAATTCATGTGTGGAACCAAAAATGCAAGTCACTATCACCCTGACATCTCCAATTATTCGAGAAGAGAACATGAGGGAAGGAGGTTGGAAAGCCATTAAACATTCTTCTTTTCTATTAACTATTTTTTTTTCATTTACCTACTCTTTAAGATGGCATTAAGCCCTAGAAGGCAACATGCTGGCATTTCCTATGAATTTGATAGATTTGACATATTTAGCAACCAGTTTTGCTTAAGATAATTTACCGCAAAGTAAATGCTCTTTTCAGTGATGTATTTTTATGTAAAACACTTACAGTATGATTGACTTTCCTGATTTTTTTCTTTTCTTGCTAACCTCAGATTTCTGGAAAAAAAAAAACTTCAGAATTATTTTTACTGGCATAGTTGACACATGAAAAAATTTTAAAATGGTGCTAGAAACCAGGGGCCACAACTTTAACTTAAGTTCTTGCTCTTTTCTTGTCTTAGACAAAAGACAAGAGAGTATCACAGACAAAATTGGCTAAATATTCATGACAGTTATATTTTAAGAGGCATTGTTATATGTGTAATCATGGATTTGGCTTGTCTTGAGGTAAATATTTCTAGTTCTCTGAGGTTGCTCTTTGGTTTGGAGTGCTTTCATAGATGCAGAGCATCCTGATGCACATGGATTTGGGCACTTGACCCTAATATAGATATTGGACAATAAATCGTATAGATGTAGTTAGTGAGTTATAGTACAATTCAGGGTTTTTAATTTACAATTGTAGAATATGAAATCCTGCTGGTGCCAGCAATGTTGCTTTAGGGACTATTTTGTAACATTTTCAAAGCTTCAAAAGGTTTTAAGCCAAAAAAGCATGATCAGTGTCTGCAGTATGTTGATTCTTGTTGTTTTATGGGTCAGATAAAATTTACTTTGTTTCCTTTCATGTTGTTTTTATACATTTAACTTGTTGAGTATGGAGTTACACTCTGCACTAAGATTTCTTTCTGATACAGGTTGAGGAGAAAATGGTGTGCTGTATATTGAATGTTAAAGTTCATTCGTATAAAATAGCATCAGTAGACTCTCAATTACTGTCCCTTTAAATTTGTTTTCTTACATCAAAGCAATTTTTTTTAAAGGCACTGGGCTTTATACAACCCAGGAAAAGAACATTTTACCAAAAATGTCATTGGGAGATATGTCTAATCTTGCATACTTTGCATACACCATATTTAGGACTTGTGTGTTACATCTTTAGCTTTGCATCTTAAAAGTAAATGGGTTTTATGTAAAGGATTTTTTATGTGAACATGGGTTTCCACTCAAGGTCTGGCCATGGGAGTCACTGGAGAAACAGTTCCTGAGTCAATTTGGTCATGTCATACGCGGCATATGACTATTTAGGATTCGGGGGGGAAATCTTCTACTGATATGGTATATTACAAATAAATGTTGCTACATCTAATATGAAATTATACTCATCTAACCATTTAATTTTATTTCAGAGTACATTTTGTCCAATTATATTTAGGCTTATTTGAATTTGTACAGTATCAAGCCATTTTATATTATGTTGCAAAAGTCTAAAGTTAATAGTGTCTTATTTGCAGTAAAGTCTTTGATAACCTATCCCTTCCAAAGGAAACAAAATTATATTTTTGTCTGACCCAGACTCAAGTTAGAATTATTGTTCTGAGTTTCATAAATATTATGGTGAAGGAAATGGTCAGTCCATAATTGAGAGATTTCTCTTCAAGACACTGAGCTGAAAAGTTGGATGTGCAGGAGTGTAGAAACATTGATAGGGTGTTCCTTGCTGCAGATAACTGCAGTAAAACATGTGTTTAGCTTCATTATGAAGAGTGTTTCTTTCTTGCTGCAGAGTAACGGTATGTATTCTCTCTCACTGCAGCTCCCAATGCTCTGTGTCTTAAAATCATTTAAAGCCTATAGCTTGCTTTGGGGACTTAGTACAGGGGGTAAGGAAGGCTTTGCCGGAAGAACAATTGTAAATCACGAGACTTTACTACTTGCGAATGGTGTGGTAGCCTCTTTAATGTGTAATAGTCTTGTTTAATACCAAAAATTATTTAATAAAGGAAATGATTAAATTGTCCAAATAACTGTTAAACGCATGACAGATGTATTTTATGGTACTGTGTTTGACAGTTAAACATTAAGTAAACATTTGATTGACTTTAAGCTTGAAATGTTCCAAATGCTCTAACCCTTGCTACAGAATATTTTCTGCAGCAAGTCAAGTATTGTGTGTGTTTTTTTCCACCTGTAGCTTATCAGGCCCGGTCCAAAGCCTTCTAGCAGAGGGGATTGATTCCTGTCAGGGGTTGCTGCCAAGACATCGGAAGGATTTTTGACCAAGGTTTTCAAAAGCTCAGTGTTACATCTGCCATTTGATTAAGGAGGGATTTTGGATGCAGAGTCTGGCATTTATTGTTCTTTGTGTGGCTGTTTTGTCTTTGTCTTTTCTAGAATTGAGCAGTGTTCACACTAGTTTTTAAATGGTTGTGAGTTGATTCTGTATTTTACATAACCATGTTAATTTAAATTAATATATTCCCATTAACTTTTAATTATAAAATAGTGTGGACACAGCATGTCTTCTAATTTGTGATTAACCCCTTAAAATTTATGAAATACACTCATGTAGGATAAGAATTTGCATTTTGTTTTTATATATTAACTGATTTTTGTTTTGTTAACTGGGTGTTAGGCAATAAGTCTGGTTTTAGCACAATATATCTAAGGGGTTAATCCACTTGAAATATAAAACGGGTGCAAAAATCCACACTCTAAATTTAACAAAAATTTTTTACTTATAGCTCTAATTTGTTTTTAAATTGCAATAGGTGTCTTCGCATCTTTGAATTTGTATCATTGATTAAAATTTCCAAAGTTATGAGCACTTGTGTGAAAAAGAAAAATTTTTTTACGTATTGGAGGAAATTATAAAATCATGAATTAACTTTAGAAATTTAGAAATTTTTAGAAAGAGATTGCACATTGTCACCTATTTGCATTCTAGCATTAGCAAATAATATAAATAAGGGACATAGAGGTCCTTTAGTGTGTTCTTTAACCTTGTTTTGGGGAATGGCTTTTTTTAAATTGTTTTTCTTTATTTTTTTTTTTAACTTCTTAGTTAGCTGTGCTTTCCTATGTCCCTTTTCCTTATCTCAGAATAGTCTTTCTTATGTTCAAGTTATTTCTAGGTTCAGTAGTTGGTATTGTGGGTTTTAAGATTATTACTAAGAATTTTGTCTTGATAGTTTCTTTTTTAGCACCAAATTCCTCTTCCAGTGTTCATTTTCAAAATGCCACATAGTTTTCCTTGATTATCTGTAGGTCTTCTAATATGTCTTCTGAAAAGTCTGTATCCATCTGATTATTTGAGGAGTAAGAACGAAGAAAAGAAATCCCAGATGGGATGGAATTATCAGTTTTAAAATATGCTTTTTTATATGTCATCTACTCAAAATAAGTACAAATTATCTTTTAAGATTTCTGAATGCTCATAAGGAGATATACAATCAGGTAATTTGCCCACAGTTACAGCTAGTACTCTTAAAATCATCTTCAACTTTTTCTTTTATCATATATTTCTTTTGTCCCTCATTTATTCAGTGTACTCAATGAATTACTAAATTACATTTAAGTGGGCTATAATTTTGGTGTTCTTTAGCCAAAGGACAGTTATATTCAGTAGATTACTTTACATAATTTATCTGTATTCAGAAAACGTTTATATTAAATTACTGAGAGCTGGGAATTAGATTGTTAATTGCTCTTTGGAAATTTACTATTATTTTCATACACATTTAACAGACATATTTAGATGAATATAAAGCTGGCCGTTGGCCTACTTTTATGCATGGCCTTTATTAATATAAAGTTAACTTCTTGTCCTGGTTTAGTTTCATATTTTCTCTTCAATTTTTGTATAGTTCATTTATGTTTTAATCAACTTAAAAGACTTTATTTCTCATCAAAGCATTCTGCTTATTGCATCTTTTCTGTATTTAATTCTGTTTAACCATGCCAGTTCCTATTTCCCTTTTCTACTTTACCCATTGTTTTTCTATCATTATTCTTTTGAATACTTAAAGGGAACTTTAAATTTAAAGGACATTTCATATTTCTTTATAGCTAAAATTCTTCTGTGGAAGAGAAAGCATTGAACTCTTAGAAATGACTACTTTTGGTTCTTCATTTTTTTTTCCTATGATTATTACTCTATTGGTCATTCCATATTTATCATCAGTTCTTTGCTACGTTAGCCCCAGAATAATCTCTGACCATTTAGAATACCGAACAAACTCCGTAGTTTATTGTACATTCTCATTTATTAAGGTGGATTTTTGTGTTCCCTCTTGTCTTGTCTTCTTTGTGCTGGTGCACTGTGTCCAGTAATCTTTCCTTTAGATTTCATTTGGTGGGTAGGGTTTATGTTTCCAGAAATTATTTATTATATTACTAAATTAAGAGTTTAACTTAATTCTCCTTTTGTTCTTTATATTGGATTATGCAGTCCTGTTGAAAATAATTCCCTGTGTACATTAAAGTGCTGACAAACTCAAATGGCTCATGTGACACTGATGCTACTTTAAGGAAGTGTCTTGCTCACCTGGTCAAACACCCATTCCTCACTGCATTTTGCCAATTCAATCCATTTTAGATGTAACCTCGGGTATGGTGAAAGACCCACCGGACGTCTTGGACAGGCAAAAATGCCTTGACGCTCTGGCTGCTCTACGCCACGCTAAGTGGTTCCAGGTTCGGAACATCATTTTACTTTTTTCTTGTAGCCTTATGAGAGAGTAGTTCAGTACAACATGTTTAACTGTGCTTAAACATTTGAAAAGATTGCCCAGGCACTACTATTTTAAATTTAATCTCATAGAAACATAGAAAGCTGGGTATGAAGATCTGCATATTGCAGTTACTATTAATTTGACAATAAACTTAGATTTGGGGGGTGTTCATAGTTTGGGTTTTTTTATTTTTTATTTTCAGTGGCTACATTTAAAGTTGACTTGTTTAGGAACATTACATGTTTGTATATATATATTATATTCCATAAGGCTGCAGATTAACTTTGCTTTAAATAATGGAATATGTGTTTAAAGCTTTGTGTATAGTTCTAAGATTCTTCCCCCTCTTTCTCTAAGTTAATAAGTGTAGGGAGTGAAAGGTGAGGAAGCAGCTGTTTGGTTTAGTGACTTTGCAGTCATGCAAAGTCACAGAAGGGAAACCAAACAGATTTCCTTAACCTTTCAGTCCCTAGACAAACTTTTTAGCTCTTTACTTTTTCTTTTATTTCTAATGTAGGCAGATTTTTTTTTAAGTTTACTGTTTTAAATGAGCAAGGTCAAGGTTCACAGGGGATCAAGAAATATTATTCTTGTATAATCTGTTTACTTTGACCTAAATACCAGCTTTTAAATACTAACCCTGGCATAAAATATTGCTGTAAATGGCAGCTCATTGAGTCTAATTTTAAATGTGATTATTTTTATTTTTATCTGAGCTTCCATTGAACAGTGGTATTTTAACTTTTTTTTTCATCAAGGGATGTTTCCAACATTTCTAAGATTAATTCAGTTGGTTTTTGTGTTGCTCTCAAGGCTAGAGCTAATGGTCTGCAGTCCTGTGTGATTATCATACGTATTCTTCGAGACCTCTGTCAGCGAGTTCCAACTTGGTCTGATTTTCCAAGCTGGGTAAGTAGTATGTAACTGTATGAAGTGAAAAATAAACATTTAAGAAATATTTCTGTAGTTACTTTTTATCTTTAAAGCTTACATTTAATCATTAGCTTTATTTTTATTTACTACACGTATTTTTTTTTTTTCTTCTAATGAGAAGTCCTGGGGGGTCTTAGAATGTTTAATATTCTCAGAATTTCCTAATTAAAGAATTGTACTTGGTGTTTCTTTTTGTAGTCTTTCCTTTTTTAATTTGAAAAATATTACAGCAGTTATTAGCTGGCTTTTACATACATAGATACACAAAGAAGACTGAAAATGAGAGCAGTTAATATCCCTTTGCAGGGTTCTGTTGACATTTCTTTTAAATAATGTATACGGTAGGGAATTTTAAAAATTCAGAAATATACATTATTCAGAAATAAATCATAAAGTATAAAATAGGAATATTTTAGGATATTCAGTAATCCAGAAAGGTACCAAAAAAGGAAGTGAAAGCCTTGTCATTGAAAGGCAAATTAGCAGTTCAATGTGATTCCTTCAGGGGAAAAAAAAATGCATGCATATACATCATATATGTTCCTATCTTTATATTCCTTGCTGTTTGAACCTTTTTGGTTCCTGAATAGCAAGAATTCAAATAGGGAGGGATTCATTCAAAAATAAAATTGAACCTTTTGATTCCAGGGTTGGGTTAGTGAGAGTGGAATAACCAACGTTACCTTAATAATTTTTTTAAAATGTGAGAGTGGCCATTCTATTTATACTGTTGTATCTTTCTTAACAAAATGCATCTTAGAGCTCTTTGAAAAGGCACTGTCAGATCTATCTCATTTTCTGTTTGACTATAATGGTATTCCCTTAGTATGGACATGCTATATTTTATTTAACTGGTATCCATGTATGTATGTATATAGTCAAGCATTTAAGGGTAGAATAAATTGCTGGGACTGAAATTCCAAGGCCAAAAAACATGTGCTAATTGTTCACCAGAAAGTCGGGTCATTTAAAACTTCAAAAATATTTTGTTAGATTGATCATTTTCTTCACACCCTCACTAGCTCTGGGATTTCATCATACTTCTTAATGGTTAACAATATGATAGGCAAAATATGGTATCTCTTTTTTTATTTGTATTTTGTTGAGTGGTTATTGGCTTTGGGTAATTATTTTTCTCTTAACTGCCAGTTCCTTTGTTATTCCTCATTTTCTCACTAATTTATATCGTTAAGAAAAGTTATATAACTCTTTCTACAATAAAGAAATTGGCCCTTATATGTGTTGAAAAGTTTTTTTTCCATTTTTCATCTGCTTTTCAACTTTACAGTTTTTGTTAACAAGTTTTTAAATTTTACAAATTCTAATTCATTAATTTTTTATGATTTCAAAGACCTCCCATATTTTAGATTACAAATTAGTTCACACTAATGGTTCCTTTTATAACTTTTTCCCACATCAAAGTATGTTTTCTATGGGTACGTATATATATGTATTTAAATACATAGCAAAAACTTCCAGAAGGATATATTTCAACTTACAGTAAATTATTTCTGAGAGTGGGAGGAGGGATGATTAGGATGGAGATCTGTAATGTTTATTTTTTACCAGGATTAGGTATATGTGCATTACTTGTATAATGAAAAATTAATTCAAAAATTATAAACAGGTCAAAGATGATGCCAGCTGTATATTTTTCCAGATAGATTGTCAGTTCCAGTACTGTTTAATAATTTATTTAATGATAACTGTTCCTCAACACTTAATTTGAAATATCACTATTATCAAAGCCTGGAGAAGTTTTTGGTTATGAAAACTGGGCATCTAGTGCGTAGATGTCAGGGGTGATGCTAAACATTCTACAATGCACATGAAAGCTGCCTCCCCACACACAGAACAAAAATTATCAAGCCTAAATTTTCTGTCATAAACCAAAGTTCTTTTTTTGTGAGCCTGTTCCTGGAGTTGTCTTCCATTGCTCAATCTGTTTTTTTCTCTGCTACTAAATTAACTCTCTTAATTATTGAAGCTTTTAATTGACTCTTGGTACCCAGGAGTATGAGATGTCTTACTTATTGAAATTAATTTTATGTACCTATTTAGATTTGAATAGGTTCTGTGCACATAAACTTTTGTTGTTGCTTGTTTGTACCTAGGTATTTTATCTTTTAAAAATGTTTTTTCTCACATTCTGTTTTCTGGTTATTATAGAGAAAAGCTATTAACTTTGGATATTAATTTTGTAACCCACCACTATACTGCATTCTTGAATTTGTAATAATTTTTTTCATGTGATTCTTTTGGGTGTTTCGTCTTAGAATTATATCTACGAATGATATTTTGGCTTCTTTTCAATATTTTTACTTCTTTTTCTTTTCTATGTTAATTGATAATTTTAGAGTAAATATGGAATAAAAGAAATAATACTTGACACACATATTATGTTCCTCATTGTACTGAAAATGCTTCTGGTATATAAAGAGTATTAAGCATGATGGTGTATAGCTTATTTATTTATTTACTTCACTGTCATGTCGAAGCATCAGTCTTCCTAGTTTGCTAAGTAATTTTTGAATCAGTAGTGGAAATTTTTTTTTAATTATTTTACTTTTTTTGGCAGCTGGCTGGTACAGGGATAACACCCTTGACCTTGGTGTTATCAACACCAGCTCTAACCAACTGAGTTAACCGGGAAATGTATCAGATAATTTTCAAGTTTTATTGGCAGGAATGTATAGTTTTTCATCTTCACCCTATTAATACTGTGTATGACAAAAATAGGTATCTTTATATTGAGCTGCCTTTGCATTCCGGGGATGGTTCTCATTTATATAGAATATTCTTTTTCCTTTTTGACCGGTAAGAGGATTGCAACTCTCAGCACAGTGTGGTCTGCACCACTCTCTCAGCCAGTGAGCACACCAGCCATCCCTATATAGGATCTGAAACCGTGGTGTCGGAGCTACCAGCACTGCACTCTCCCGAATGAGCCACCGGGCTGGCCCTATATAGAATATTCTTTAATGAATTGTTAAGTTCTATTTGTTGATAGTTTGTTTAGGAATTTTGCAGTGACATAAAATAAATTTTTGTAATTATTTTTTGTACTTTTTGTCAGATTTAGAAGCAACGACCACTGACTCTGTAAAAGTAATTTGAAAGCTTTTGTTCTTTCTTTAAACTCTCATGCAGTTTTAGTGACATCAAAACTATCTGTTCCTTGACAATTTATAAAAATTTATGTGACATCATCTGTTCCCATTGCCTTTTAAGGGGATAGCATTTTCTCAATTTCTGTTGTGATTAGTCTCTCTCCTGGGGTTAATTTTGGCAATTTATATTTTCCCCATAAAACAGCCAATTCAATAGAATTTTTACTCTTCTAGGGTTTTTAAATGCCTGTGTATCTTTATTATTCCTCTTTTTACTTTTAATTCTTCCTTGTTTTATTGATTAACCAATAATAGTGGTTTCCATATGGGAACAAAATGATAATATGGATGTTTTGGTATTGACTTAAGTGTTTTTGGAATTCACTAAATTCTTTTTTTTTTTTTTTTTTTTTTTTTTTTCCATCTGGTTGGTATGGTCAGATTTTGTATTTAGAATTTAAATACAAAAATTTGTAAGCATTACATAACTTTAAATTTTAAAATGTATAAAAATATAGACATTATACGTCAACATTCTGCTTCCTGATTCCTGCAACTTCAGTTACCTCACTCTGTTGTAGTAAGTTCAAGTTTGAATACTTGTATGAATGTACTCCAGGACCACTCCTTCTGGGCCACTCTTGCAGTCTGAGGTATCAGCACTGCACATGGTCCTGCCCTGCCCAAGGCCTTCTTTGAGAGTCATACACTTCTGAGGGCACTGTCTCCTTTGACGGTAGACAGCTATAACAGTAGAAAAGAGAGTGCACAAGTAAAAGAAACTGGGGGAGCATCAGCCATGGTGAGGGAAGTGATGGAAGAGAGAGTCAAGAAGAGGGAACAAAGCTGCTGGCTGATCTTGTAAATTATTTATATATAACGACAAATAATCCAGTATTTTGGTACTTTAAAGACACACCAAAATGTCAGTATTTTGACATTTAAAAATCACTCCTAGTATTGTGTTCTTTTGTCAGTGGTTTATCTATTTTATCATATTTTCCTCTCCTGAGAATCTGCTCTTCCGTATTCCTCCTTAATGATGCATTAATTTCTGATTTCATATTTATATTCTGTTTTCCTTGGGTTTCTTTTATTATTTTACAAACTTCTTGAGTTGACTACTTCATTCATTTACTCTGTAGTTATGCAGAGATTTTTAATACAGCTGTAATTTAAGGCTGAACACAGATTTTTGGCTACATGTGTAATAGTTTCTGTTTATTTTCTGTGTAATCTGAAATATGTTTTAATATTTTCTTTAAGCCAAGAGTAGTTTTGAGGGAATTTTATGTTCTGCGTGGTTGCTTTTGTTTTGTAAATACTTTCTAGTTTTTATAGCATTTTGATCCAAGAAATGTAGTCTACTAATGCAACTTTTGGAATTTAAGGGTCTTTTGTTTTGTTTCTTTAGTTTCCTAATATATGTTCAATTTTTGTAAGCTGTGGGCATTAAAAAAAAAGATATTCTCTCAACAAGTTATAATATACAATCTATACCTTTTAGTTTATTGGACTTTTATCATTTTGTTCACGTATATATCCTTTTCTTGGGTTTTTTTTTTTTTTTTTTTTCTTCCTGTTTATGGACCAATGGGAATGAATTAAAGTCCACTTCTCTTGTGTTTCTATTAATTTCTGTTTGTATTTTGTACGGTTTATGCTTTATGTATTGTATTGTAATGATATTTTGGATATAAACACTTATGACAGTTATATCCTCATTGCAAATTTGAACCCTTTATCATTATAAAGGACCCTTTCATTTAATAATTGGGCCATGAGTTTTAATAAGCCTGCCCGTTTATTAATATTAAGACCTTAGCTTTTTTCCTGGTAGCATTTCTCTGGTATGATTCTCCATGGTTTTAGATTCTGGTTTTTGGGATTTTTTGGTGGCTGACCAGTAAGGAGATCCAAACCTCTGACCCTTGGTGTTATAAGACTGTGCTGTAATCAGCTGAGCTAACTGGAAATTTAGATAGTGTCTTCTAACTTCTTATCTATAAAAGGTTAGAAAATTAACTTACACTTTTTTCTACACCTCCCCCACATCCTCCTTTGGGCTTTTTGTTATATTTTCTTTGTTCATTTGTTTCATTCATTTGTTTAAATAATATATTTAAATCTGTTTCTTGATTTATCTATCTTAGTCAACATATACTGATTCCATTTAGATAATGCAGAAATTTACAACTTATACTTTTTTAAATCTTAAAAAACTACATTTACCTTCTGTAGTCATATCCCCTGTTGTTGCTTAATGTTAGTTCTGTATTTAAATGGTTCAGTGCCAACTACTAGGTCTTTATTGGGGCTTTTCATTTCTTGGTTGACTATATTTAATCAAATATGTTTTATGAAAAAGTATTTTTTAAATTTCTTTCGTGTTTGAGGATCTCTGCCAATTGCCATTACTTTAATGAGAAAAACTTTGTTAAGTCATAATTTTTTCCTCTCCATTTGTTGATATTGCTTCATTATCTTCTGGCATTTAATATTGTTAAGTCTAAGTTTAGCCTAATTTGTTTGCCCTTTTTCTATAGGCTTCTTAAAGAATTCTTTCTTTGTCCTTCAATTTCAGTAATTTAGTCAAATTGTGTGTTGGAATCTATTGTTCAATGTTAGTATTTCTTTGAAATCTTTGTCCTTTTGTCCTGCGGATTTGATTTTTCTGTCAGTTAAGGGAAAAAAACAATTTTCTATTGTGTCTGATTAATATGATTTTCAATTTTAAGGACACCAATTATCTTACTGGTGGATTGCCTTTGTCCTGCATATCTCTTATCTTTTCTGTGGTTACTATAATCTTCGTACTCTTTCTTCTTGTATTCCCTGTGACTGTCTCCTTGGCAGTAATTTAGTTATCAGCTATGTACTGTTCTTTGCCATTTATGATTCATTCATTAGTTCTGTAATGTTATTTTACATTTTATTTTTGCTTTATCAGCTCTACAATCTTCCTTTTCATCTCACCTTGAAGCTCTTAATTTTATTAGCTCCTGTAATTATCAAGTTCTTAGAACTGAAACAATTAGCAAATTATATCTTCATTCCCTTAAATTAAGATTTATCAAGAGTAGGTTTGAATAAGAAAAAAAACTTTATTTTCTAGAGCAGTTTTTGGTTCATGCACATACACAGCCTTCCCCACCATCAACATCTGGCACCAGAGTCGTACTTTAGTTACAATCAATGAACATACACTGACATGTCACTATTACTTAAAGCTCCTACAAAATAGATTTTTCATCTCTATTTTTCATGGTATGTTCCACACAAATTAAAAAATGTCATGTAGGCTTCCAGTCAAGATGGTGGAATAGAAGGTCCCCAGCATTACTCTCTCCCACAAATCAGCTAATTTGCAACTATTAAAAAGCAACAACAGCCAAGCTGGGGCCACTAGAGCTCTGGGGAGGAGGAGAGACCTACAGAGTGCATGAAGGCCAGAGACGCCATGATGAGAGAAAGAAAAAAACCTCTCCAACCATTTCAAGCCCTAGCCACTTCCAGGCTGAAGCAGCTGAGCTCATGGAGCAGGAACCGGCAAAAGCCACAGCTGTGCCCTTTGGATGAAGTTGCATGGAGGTGGCAGAGGAGAAGAGGTCCTTGGTGGCCCCCAGGCCAGCAAGACACTAATAGGGTTCCTATGGACCCACATAGGAGCGAGGAGCTCCAACAACTGAAAAGCGGGAGCCACTCAGAGGCCAGTGAGTCATCGCAAGGGAATGGCGTACAGCCAGTCCCATGGAAATATTTGCAGCACAGGCAGTGGGGGAGATGGGCCCACTGGGACACAGCAAGGACAGTCAATCTGCCCCCCCCAATCAGCATAGGACCACTGAGAGGAGACTGGTCAGGAATACAGAGTTGCATGGGATGCAGTTTGATGAAAAGACTCAGGCCCAGGCCAGTGTTTCTACACAACCCAGATGCATTGGATTTCACTAAACCCAGAAGTCCTATACAGTCAACCATTAAAACCTGAGCTGCACAAAAAGCCTTCCCCAGGAAATCAACAGCAAAGCAGCAATTTAGCTCAACCACACAGCTCAAGTACTGGTCCCCACAGGAAGTTCCCCCTCTTTAGAAGTAAGCAAAGGACAAAAAATTAGTTCCAGCGCAGAGTTTAAGTGGTGGGAATAACAAATAATCCAATACAAAACTGAAAGAAAAAACAGTACTAACAACCAGAAGCAAAGTTTGATATTAACTAGTAAAGGTCTCATTTCACCAAAGAACACCTATAACACCTAGAAGGACTGGAAGTCCCCTGGGCTACCAAGCCAGAAAGGGGGAACAACCAGGCACACTGCCAGCTCCACGGGTCCTGCCTGGGGTCCTGGGGTATGGAGCTGGAGACCAGACACCCCCCCCACAACCAGACACACCACCAGCACCACGGGGTCTGCTAGCCACTGAAGTACATTGACACAAGGAGTCACCAGCAGAGACCAAAGAAAAGAAGAAGGTGTCTCTCCACAAAGCTCATCCCAGAGTGACAGAAGAAGCATCTGCTCTACAAAAATATTGGGGGACCTGAACACACCTCTCAGCATTGGACAGATTATCTAGGCAACAAATCAACAGAGTAACCATTACTCTTTCAGAAGGAGAAAAGAAATCTAGGGTAATCAGAGGGGGATGGGGAGAGATTGGACAAGGGACATAAAGAATAAGTACAATTTGTAACAATATATATGCTAGTAATATTGATTTGATCAACATATGTCAACATTGAACCCCAAAAATATGTATAATCAATTATGATTCAACAAAAATTTGGGGGAAAAACGTCACACAAATCTATTCCCACCTTTTTGGTATTTTTTCTTTTTTTCTTTTTTCGGGAGCATGGCCAGTGCTAGGAACCAAATCCTTGACCTTGGTGTTACAAGGCTCCCTCTAGCCAACTGAGCCCAACTGGTTGGCTTTATTCCCACCTTTTCTGGTACTTCTCTTTTTCCTTCTCCTGTGAGCTGTGCTTTGGGGATTGCTTTTGGAAAGGAGTAGGCTTTGGCTACATGCAGCCTTGTTAGCAGACATGGGCTGTACTCTCTCCTGTGTCTTTATCAAATGTACTGTGACATTTTATATGAGGTGTATTCTACTGGCATACCTTCAGCTTCAAGTTTCAAACCCAGGATGGACTCTTGTAGTCTTTGCCTTTGCAGAATCTACCCTATTTGTTCCCTGAACCTGTATTTCAACATCTCCTTTCAGGAACAATTTCTGCTCCCTCAAACCAAGAGAAAGGTGTTGGGTATGTGAAACCAGTTTGGGGCCCTTCTGTTGGCATTTCACAACTATCTTTGATGTTATTTTTTCTCTCCCTCTTACTCCTTTGGGCTGTCTTACCTTATTTATTTTTTTAATCTACATTTTAGCTAATTGTCTATTATTGGAGATGATTGGTGTAGGTAATTAATGATTCCTAGGCTCTTTCCTGTTTTCCCCAAAGAGTCCTCAGGATGGCAAAATTCTGGTGCTTTTTTTTTTCTCTGCTGAGAGGGAAGGTCATCAGAGGGGTTTTTACTTTTGGAAAAAATTTTTTCTCCAGAGACTCCCTACAACATGACTCATTCTACTTTTCTCTAAATTGAAGGTTATTGGTAAAAATTTTGGGATTTTGTTCACTCAGTCGCCAACTCCCTACCCCTGTCTTCTCTCTGGAGAGCCAAATCTGGAGCTACATGTGAGTTGTCCAAGCAGGATAAAGCACTCAGTTTCTGGGAGAACATTTTTCTGTTTGATTGCTATTATATTTTTGCTTGAGTGGCATTAGTGTGTGTGTGTTGTAACATATTCCTTAATCATAATTATGTTTTGCGGGCAAGAGATCTTGAGATTTGGTTTTGTGCCATCACCTTAAACATTGTGACTTTTCTTCTTGATTTTCATAAAGGAAATGTGAAATTCTTACAAAGTTTATTTTCAATTTAGCATTCAAATTACTTACTTTGAACAAATCTTTAAGTAGCAATGCCTGTTTTTAATGGCCTTTCCATTACCATTGCAATGAGTATTATTGAAAATGGTAATCTGTTCTGCCTTCAAATTAGTTCTTTTGTCTTGAATTCATGGTGATGAAATAAAGAAAATAAAGGTAGAGTTCTGTTGTAAAGTTGGTCTGACATTAGAATTGCTATGTAATACCTAAACCTCCTTTAGAATAGTATACCTGCTGTAATTTACAAAAGGCATATAATTTTTTTAAATGTTTATTATATATATTTTCTAAATAATATATTAAGGGGGAGGAGTATTTCACAAAAAAGAATGTTCTATTACAGTATGGATGAACCTCCAAAACATTATGTCAGGTGCAAGAAGCCAGATTCAAAAGGTCATATAATATGATTCCATTTAATCATATGAAATATCAACAATAAATAAATCCATAGATACAGAATGCATGTCTCTATGGGAATGGGGTAATGGCATTTGCTCAGGAATGATGGAAATGTTTTGGAACTAGGTAGAACTGGTAGTTGCACAACATAGTGAATATACTAAGTGCTACTGAGTTATTCACTTTAAAATGGTTCATTTTATGTCATGTGAATTTTACCTCAATTATTTTTTTAAAAAAGAATGATCTATCAGATGTAAAGGAACCATTCCCGAAGAAAAGCATAGAAAACTGCTATAATTATAGTTTCTGCTCAAATAACAGTTGAAATATGTGATATAACATTTCTTACCACATATTTTATTGGCTTTTCAAGGGTATTTATAAGTAATTTGGATTTTAGTGGTGGTGGTTTGTAGCAAGAGAGTTCCTGGCTGTCACTGATAGAATCAATGAAGAGTTTAAAAATGATAGAATACTGACATCTCAGGGCAGAAAACTAACATTCTCTTAGCTTGCAAAAGAATTAGCAAATTATACATGGACTATATCATATTGTATTCACTTTAGCTTAAAATAATAACTCAGTATTTAGCTACTTTCTAACAAAAACTATCTATTCAACTGTATACACACCCCCAAATCACATGTCTCGGAAGACATGACAGTTTTTTTTTTTTTTAAGACTTCCATACATTTCACTGTATGAAATAAGATGCTGTGTGTAAATATATTACAAAAATTCAACATCCTTATAAATGGACTTAATGGAAGTCTTTTATGCACGTATCACTAGTAATCTGTGTCAATTGGAATATATGTAAGTGGCTTTTGTGTCTACATTTGTTGTAATAGTATTCATAAAATCGTATTTTAATAGCATAAACATCTTCATCTATAAAATGGAAATAATAGTTGTATCTACTCCAGAAGGTGATTGATGATTAAGCTGATGTAAAGACTTATGTAAAGACTTAAGATGTGTGTAGACTGAAGAGAAATTTTTAGTGCAGAGTAAACACTCAGTAAGTGGTAGCTATAATGGTGAAGAGGATAACTGTTATTACTGCTATTATTTAACCCAAACTCTCTAGTGTTAGAGATTTTTTCCAGTCTGTTACAGATAAACAGCTGCACTGAATATGTTCTGTGCTTTTGTTAAGTGTAATGCTCTATTGTAAATCCTTAGTATTGACATTGCTGGGTGTGCCTTTTAAAATTTTGATAGAGCTTGACAGTTTGTGCTTTAAAAATGCTTTTACTGGTCTATATACCCACCACTGACAGTGCCTGTGATACCATCAGGTGTTTTTTTTACATGGCTCTTTTCCTCTACCATAGCTAAGAAACCAATATCCAAGGTAACTAGTTAATGTTTTCTATGTGAATAGCCTATTAATGAAGGGCACTTATTGAAACTTAGTAGCGATTAAAACAAACACACACACCTGTTTTGAGTCAGAAAGATGTGGGTTCAAATCTCAGCTTTTTTGCATAGCTAAATGACCTTGGATGAACTACTTAACCTCTTTGGAGTTGGTTTGTTTGCTTTTATCTCTAAAATTTTGGTATTATAGTATCTAGTTATGAGAACTGAATTAAATTGTGCATTTAAAGTGTTTGGTTATCAATGTGCCTGCCATTTAGAGTTATTCTAAGATGGCTGGTTAACTCAATTGCTTAGAGTGTGGTGCTGATAACAGGAAGGTCCAGGGTTCAATCCCTGTACCAGCCAGCAAAAAAAAAAAAAAAAGTTCTCATATTATTGGAGATAGGAAGGAAAGAATACACTTAATGATTGTTTTTCAAAAGCACATATTATAATCCTAGATTTTGAATCACTTCATACGGAGTTCTTTTCTCTTTAAATAATTCTAGTCACCAAGATCCTTTATATTATACCCTGAAGTGTTGTTTGCCTACTTTGTGTTCATCTTTAATATTGTCCATTTACTTTTGAGTGCATTTCAGAATTTATAAACCATGTATGTTCTACTTTGGTTGTCCTAACTATTGACATCTGCTTGGAGAACAACCTTGTTCTTTAGAAAATTAATATTTTTAGATTGCTTGCTTCACAGCAGATCATCTCAGTCGACTTACATTCATTGTATGTTTAAATATATTGACTTTTTTCTGTTCCATAAATCATTTCTTTGTTTTTAATTAGTTTCTGCTTTTATAAATAAGTTTCTGCCAGTATAATTCACATTTCTACTTCTTAAGGTCAGTCAATAAG
Organism: Cynocephalus volans; assembly: GCF_027409185.1. NCBI lineage: Eukaryota > Metazoa > Chordata > Mammalia > Dermoptera > Cynocephalidae > Cynocephalus > Cynocephalus volans. The sequence continues at coordinate 29,758,650 of NC_084461.1, read as the reverse complement.
CAAATTTTGGAAAAGCCTTTAATTACTTAACACGTTTTGTGTTTTGACATACCTAAATTACAGCTACTTATTTTTCTCACAATGTTCTCTAAAAGTACAGTAAAAATTTGAGGCATTTATGGAAAGGCATATTTTATTACTACAATTTTGTGTTTTAAAAGCACAACACCAGTACTTTGTTAATTATTACCCTTGATTTCTTTTATCATTGAGTTGTCGGGATTATCCTCACATGCTTTCCAATGTATTCCCTTTCATTAGCATTTATTTAGTATTTACTATATACTGGTCACTTATTCTAGGCAGTGGGGTCCAAAATGAATGACACCTTATTAAGGATCTCACAGTCTTTTGGGCATCCTAAAATAATAGTTATTTGTCTGGAAGTGAGAGATACTCCAGTATACATGAATAGTTTTCTGGATGACTAAACCTTCGTTAACATACAAAACCTTTATTTTGTGTGTGTGGCTGGCCATTACGGGAACCAAACCCTTGACCTTGGTTACAAGTCTGTACTCTAACCAACTGAGGGAACCAGCCAGCCCCACAAAAACCTTTAAGATGGTGAGCCATAAGAACTGTCTTGACATCTTCCTGCATTCTTCAACTGGATAAACTAAACCATGTTAATTTTTTTCATTGTGGTTTACAGTTAACATTATGAACATTCATTATTTGGGGGGGTTTCAATCTTTCATGCTGCCAGCCGTCATTTTTTATTTTTACTTTTGTTTTTTTACAGCTTTTAATGTGCACTGTTTTTTCAAATTCCCATCTCTCTTAAAATGTATTCTTAATTTGTTTGGGACTACAATCTCCATATGTCTAAACTTTTTAGAATTAGTCTTATTTACAAGATTCTGAGAAATGGCCTTGGAGTGAATAGGCAGACATAGTTTTTACCTCTGATAAAGTCTATTGAGTTTTTTTAGTGTATAACTAAAAGTGGATTCTCACTAATATGTTTGTACTTCCATATCATGTTAAAGATTCATTGTAGTCCCAAACTAGTTTTTTTGAATTGCTGTTGGTAGTAATATTTAAAATTTGAGTAAAAGTTATATGTATGAACCTTAAACGTTATGCTAAGTAAAAGAAGCCAAAAACAAAGACACATTTTATATGATTCCATTGTATGAAGTGTCCAGAGTAGGCAAATCTATAGAAACTGAAAGTGGTTTGGTGGTTGCCAGGGGTTGGAGGAAAGGGGGAATGGAGAATGACTACTAATGGGTATGGATTTTTTTTAATGGGGGGGGCAGTAATGAAAATGTTCTTGAATTAGTGGTGATGATTGAATGACTTTGTAAGTATATAAAAACCACTGAATTGTACACTTTAAAAGGGTGAACTATATCTCAAAATATAAATGAAAATGAATTTTTCTTATAAAAGACCCTTCAAAACATTTCTGGGTTGCTTTCTAAATCTATACTTTTACCTTTGTCTTTTATTTATCGGTTTAGGTTTTGAGTCTCTCAAATACATTGTACATATTTTCCTTAAGGATAATAGAAGTCCAATTTTGATGCATCAAATGACAATTTAGATAATACCCATTGTAAAGAAAAAACAGAAGTCTTTACTTAGTAGCATATTGTTCTGCTCTGACTCCTTAGCGTCATCAGTCATTAGGATCAGAAAACAGGTGTGTGAGAGCCCTAAATATCTAAAGAATTTTGAGAGCTGTCATATTTTGATAGTAAAGGTTAGCAACAATTAAAAAGAGAAAAACATATTACTTTATTTTGCATTTTTCATCATTAAGCACAAATTGTGAAATCTTTTCAAAATGTAAATTTTATTGCCTTGGTTTTGTTTTTATTATTAATCTTTAATGCTTTTATATTGTACATAATTTTTATTTTCTGATTTTATGACTTGTCCTGTGTAACTTTTTTAATCTTTAAAATTTTTAATGACACTTCATAATTAGTTTATTATTCTAGTGTTTGAAAAAGAGTAATGCCCTTGGTTTGTAAACTGCTAAACACACTACTATGTTTTTATTTTTAGGCTATGGAGTTGTTGGTAGAGAAAGCAATCAGTAGTGCTTCTAGTCCTCAGAGCCCTGGGGATGCATTGAGAAGAGTTTTTGAGTGCATTTCTTCAGGGATTATTCTTAAAGGTAAGTTTTACTTCATTTTTAATTAAGTAAAATGAAGTATGTTTGATAGTTGAGTAAGAGCTCTTCTTTTACAAATGGATAATGCTAATGCTTTTGTCTCCCTATGGTGATTGCTGTAGGTAGTCCTGGACTTCTGGATCCTTGTGAAAAAGATCCTTTTGATACCTTGGCAACAATGACTGATCAGCAGCGTGAAGATATCACATCCAGTGCACAGGTATTAATCCTGAAGCTGTGTTTGGTTACTACGCTTAAGGTTTTATTTTTGTAAGATTGTGCTTTAGATGAAATCACTGTATAATATTCATTTTTCTGCTTCTTTAGTAAGTAAGCCCTTAGAGAGCATATTAAAAAGGCTTACCTTAAACCAGATTTCACTAACAGAATTTTAGATTTTATTATTTAATTATGTGGATGTGTCTCAGTTTATTATATAATATTTAAAATAGAGCAGTATTTTCAGTATCATTAAATCTGGGTATTAGGTTAGGTATCAAGGTCAGCAGTAACTCATGTCCTCTGGTTGTACAGAAGTGATATTCTGTGTGGTTTATGGTCATTATTGTTATAATTTGGCCACTGTTTAATCTAGTTAAGTAAAAGTGTGGGCTATGGAGTCAGACTCCCTGGGTTTGAATACCAGTACTGCCACATCTCATCTATAAAATGGAAATAAAAGCAGTGTCTATCTCAAAACAAGGTTGTTGGGAAGATAAAATGAGTTAATATATGTAACTACTCTAGCACATGGTATACGGAAGGATCTTAAATGTTAGCTAGTATTATTATCAGTTATCAATCCTATTGGAAATAATTATGAAAAAGAAAAAAACACATGAACCTAATGAATAAATGAAAAAAATTAACCTATAATTGCTGTAGCTTTTCTTTTTTGATTCCAAAAATGCACTGAGTAAGGGGAGAAAAAAGCATACTACCTGTTAACAGTGATCACTCTAAGTTGCTTGAGAGTTGTCGGACTTAAGATTTTGATTTGTTGTTTCTTCTGGCAAGGATTATTTGAAATTTGTAAAATGTCTGAATTAAAGTAAATTGTTATGCCAGAAAGTGTATTGGGAAAGACAACAGTAGTAGAACATTATGGATAGCTTGTTTATTTCTTTGGTTTAATTTTCTTTTTTTTTCGTTGGTTGGTTTGGTTTAATTTTCTAGAGACAAAGATGGTTGCCCCACTTATTTTTTCTTTCTTCCCTTGGTACTTAAGGAATTGTAAATTTGAAGGAAAAAAATTCAGAATTAGCAGCAGGCATTTGAAAACTAACAGAACTCACAATTGAGAAGAATGTTTTTGTTGTCGTGGTTGGTTTTTAAATGTGACCTTGAGGAAAGTGATCTGGTTTCAGGAGGTAGTTAGAAATGGCTTCATTAAAAGTGAAGAATTTACATACAGCATAATTCCATTTATGTAACATTCATGAAATAACAGTTATGGAGATGGAATGGTTCCTAGGAGTTCGGGATAGGAAGAGGGAATAGAGTGGCTCTAAAGGGAGTCTTGTAATGATACAAATGAGTGTCTTGATTGTGATGGTGGTTATATAACGTAAGGCTGCACATGTGTTAAAATAGCATAGAGCTGTGCACACACACACATAAATGAGTGCATATATTACTGGTGAAATCTGAATAAGGTCTACACTGTACCAATGTCAGTTTCAGTTTGTTTCTTGGTGGCCTATGGTGCCCATGTTAATGTTTCTCTTCCTTTTTCTCTGTCCGGAAATATTCCTCTCTTCTTGTATGCCTCTATATGTCTTTTCTCCGGTGATCCTTTTCAAGTTGCTTCTGCCAGATAGAGGCTTTGTCATTTATTCAAATCCCTTACTGTAGGTGTATAGTAAGTCAGCATACCTTTAAAAAGGTAACACTAGAGTGTGGTCTTGGTAACACCAAGGTCAAGGGTTCAGATCCCCATACCAGCCAGCCACCAAAAAGGGGGGAGGGGGTGTTAACATTTATTTATAAGGTTAATCTCCCCTCTCCAAACCACTCCACCCTCCAGAAAAATAGGGAAATAGATTGTAAAGTAAACTTTAAATTCTCTTTGATGTTATTTTAAAGTTGCAAGATGTCTTTCTATGATTGGTAGGAATATCTCTGTGGTAGAAATGTGTTAATATTTGTTACACACCAGAATATCTTTGGACATTTTCTATTAATGCAGAAGAAAACATTCTGCTGTCTTTGTGAAGGACCTTTTATAAGTCTCTCTCAATAAGGAATTAGTATAATTATTATGAGTAATATTCCTAATTCTTACTTCAGAAAGTTAGCAGCCTTGTAGCTCAAATGAGACAGAGAAGCACCCAGTACAGGCAGAAATCCCTAATAATTGTAGACTAAGTAGAATGCTATATCATATCCTGATTGCAGATGATTTGGGGATTTTCAGGATTTGAAAAGCAGAATGTATGAAGCAAAGTTCTAAGGAACTAGAATGATCTAATGAGAGAAAAAACTTTTGGAACAGTAAATTCTCACATGGATTTTTTTTTGTAACTAATAACTATTCTATATCACAGCTGAGGAAAATAAACAGGGATTTAAAATAGTCTAAAGAGCAGCCACTTTGGAAAACAGGTTAGCAGTTTCTCAGTAAGTTAAACAGATTATCATATGCTCCAGCAATTTTTTGATTCCTAGGTATATATTCAAAACAACTGAAAAATGTATCCACACAAAAACATATACACATATGTTCATAGCAGCATTATGCGTAATAGTCAAAAAGTGGAAACAACCTTATTGTACATCAATTGATGAATGGATGGATAAACAAATGTATATTCAGCCATTAAAACGAATGAAGTACTGATACATGCTACAGACGGATGAACATTGAAAACCCTGTGCTAAGTGAGAAAAGCCAGACAAAAAGCCACATATTGTGATTTCATTTATATAAAATGTCTGTAATAGGCAAATCTATAGAGACAGGAACGTAGATTACTAGTTGTCAGGGCCTAGGGGTAGAGGGAGTGAGGAGTAACTGCTGTTGAGTATCAGGTTTCTTTTTGGGGTGATGAAAATGTTCTGTAATTAAATAGTGATGATAGTTGAACAGCTTTATTAAGTATACTAAAAACCACTGAATTGTACACTTTAAAAGGGTGAATCTTATGGTATGTGAATTATATCTCAAAAAAAAAAAAATAGCCTAAATGGTTACATTGAAGATTATAACTGTAGAAAAGTTATAGTTTACTATACTACTATGTAGTAAAAGATTAAAACGGTTACATTGAAGATTATAACTGCTATTTAATCAAACTATAAAATCTTTTTGAATTAGAGTAAGGGGTATATCTCCAGAAACTGAGGGATAGATTAAATCACATCTCAAAAGTCCTTCTAGTTTGAAGATTTCATAAAAACTTCTGACATTGGTGACAAAGATATTCTTGTATGTAGACATGATCCTGTAATGTAAATCTTTTTTTTATTTATGTAGTAACAAGGATTTTCTTTTTTAATGATAGGAATTTCAGTCATAAACAATGTTTTTATACCCATGCTAGTTATATTTCCACAATGGCAGAAAGTTACTTGCTTAAGCTTGGTTTGGTGCTTAATGATCAATATTTCAGTAACACATTCTCATAAATTATCCAGCATTATTTTGGTTTGGCAATTTAGCTGTTTTCACTGCATTACTGGGAGGTACATTTTTTGGTGTTCAAAGCAAGAGATTATTTGGGCATAGTTTACTATTGAAAACCAGCTACAGTATCACTACATTTTTAAGATTGCTTATAGTGAATACCAAATTCTTTTGGCTGAAAGTAAATAAACAGCCCATTTAAATAGATAGGAGCATCATCTTTAAGCTTTAGAATTTTAGTGAAAGGAAAAAATGAGGCAAAAGCACAAGATGATGTGGCTCAGTGTCAGTTTGCCCTCTCTTTCCTTACCTTAGAAAACAATAGGGTGTCATTTTGACTTTGAGCTTTGCTGATAGATTGATATGCCCTTGAGACAAGAGGATTAATTAACATTTGGTATGTACCCCCCTTTTTTTGTAATTTAAAAAAATTTTTTAACAAATTAAAATTCCAGATGGGGGGAGGATAAAGCTTGAAAAATTGATTTTAATATTCATTTGGAATTGGAAATACAAAGAGAATTGCCAAGAAAAGTTTAACTCTACCAAATATCAAAACATACTGTAAAGCAACAGAAATTTAAACAGTATAATTATGGCACAGAAGCAGACATATAAACCTTTTGAATGGAGGAACCTAGAAGTGGACCATTAGTATGTAAAGGAATTAATGTTTAATGAAACTGACACTTCAAATCAGTGGGAAAGGATGAATCATCAGCATGATATTGACACAAGTGGTTACTCAATTGGGAAAAAAATAAAGCTTTACATATACACGAATAAATTCCAAATGATTTAGAGCCATACAAATTAACAGCGTATTAGGAGAAATATGATTTTTGCGTAGGAAAGATCTTTTTAAGCAGGATGTAAGTATAGGAAGCCAAGAAGGATTATATATTGGAAATTCTGCATATCTTTAAACTTAAGGCAAATAATCCAGTAAGCATTAATATGCTCAACCTCACTAATTAAAAATAATTAAGTATTGTTGTGCCTGTCAGACTTGTGAGAATTTTTTTTTTAATTTGTAGTATTGAGTATAGGGAAGCAGGCTTGCATACATACCATGAGTGGATATATTAAATTAACTGGCATAGCTTTTTTTGGAGCTCCATTTGCCAGTAATCATCAATTTTACACATTGAGCGGTTCCACTGCTAAAAGTTCATTCTACAAAACTTATCACTTAAGTGTACAGAAACATCTTCATGCAGGCATCCAATGTAGCACAGTAATAAAAATATTGGAACCAGCCTAATGTTCAACAATTGAAAATTAGTTACATAAGTTTGGTACATCCACATTGGTGTAAGGGGCCAGGCCGTGGCTCACTCAGGTGAGTGCGGTGCTGATAACACTAAGGCCACGGGTTCGGATCCCATATAGGGATGGCCGGTTAGCTCACTGGGTGAGCGTGGTGCTGACACATTGGTGTAATGACATTTCCTATTATATGCTACTAAATGCCTAGGAAGGTCATTATCAACCATTCTGTTAAAGCAGGTAGCTCCCATTTTTCTGTTTTCGACATCTTGCTTATATTCTTGATGTCTCTTATTGTAATTTGTAGAGAATATTTTTTTTTAGTTTGATTTTTTATGTGTCCTGTCTCCACTAAATGGTAAGCTTCATGAAAGTAGAAACTTTGCTTATTGTCTATACACTGGCATAGGAAGTGCTTAATTGGGTATTTGTAAAATGAGCAAGCATGAGAATGAATGGTTAAATGAAAAAAGTTGAAGAAATGTGATCCTCTCTTTGTAAGGCTGGGGAGGTGTATGTGTGTGCAACCTGTGCCTGAGCCTGTGCATATGGGCATCCAAAGAAAAAGTGGGAAAATTTGTGGATGAGAACAAAAAGAAGGGCTTAATCATTGAGAGAGCCACTTGTTCTTTTGCTGTATATTGTTTCAGGATGGTGTTATGTTTGTTTTTTTGTTTTGTTTTGTTTTGTTTTGTTTTTTGTCTTTTTCGTGACCGGCACTCAGCCAGTGAGTGCACCGGCCATTCCCATATAGGATCCGAACCCGCGGCGGGAGCGTCGCTGTGCTCCCAGCGCCGCACTCTCCTGAGTGCGCCACGGGCTTGGCCCTATGTTTGCTTTTTCATGAACATAATACCAAGTTTATTTAATGATTTTTTTTAACTTAATGTTTTAGGGGAAAAAATAGCATGCCCACAGAAAAACCTGGGAATAAAAACGTCAGAACATATGGAATATTTCATTGTGAGCTAGTTCATTCAAGGTTTTTCTTTCATTAAACATGCTTTTTTTAATTATATGGGGAAGAGAGTGTAAACTTAGTAAGAGTTAATATTTTTGGTTTTTAAAATTAACTCTAAATTCTGACTCTTTTTTGTTGCAGTTTGCATTGAGACTCCTTGCATTTCGCCAGATACACAAAGTTCTAGGCATGGATCCATTACCCCAAATGAGCCAACGTTTTAACATCCACAACAACAGGAAACGAAGAAGGGATAGTGATGGAGTTGATGGATTTGAAGCTGAGGGGAAAAAAGACAAAAAGGATTATGATAACTTTTAAAAAGTTTCTGTAGATCTTCAGTGTTAAAAACAACAGGTGACCATTTGTTGGCTGTTTTTCATTCAGAATAATGTCTACTTTGAAAATTTATCAAGAATTTCATGGAAAAACCAAGTTTTTCTATGATATTAAAAACTTAATGTACAGTGTTAGGTATTATATGAATTGAAAGACACCAAAAAAAAAAAAATTGTGCTCCGACTAGGGGAAAAACAGTGGTTCAGATATTTTTCCCCATTATTTTGATTTTATTTACTGGTTGCCCTAGCTCCCTCTATTTTTGTGTCTTTTATTAACTAGTGCATTGTCTTATTAAATCTTTACTGTATTTAATGCAGTATTTGTGCTTCAGTTGCCCTATGTATTTTGGTATTTTTATTTAGAGGTTTTGTTTGCTTTTTGACACTAGTCGTAAGTTACTTTGTGTTATAGATGATACCCTTTACCCCTTCTTAATATTTTACAGCAGTACGTTTTTTTGTAACGTGAGACTGCAGAAGTTTTTCCTTTTGTTCTGTATGTGAAGGATTATAACACAAAAAATTATCCTGCCATTTGAGTGCTCAGAACTAAATGTTTCTGCAGATCTTGTGGCATTTGTCTCTCTAGTGTGATATATAAAGGTGTAATTAAGACAGATTTCTGTTAATCTAATCAAGTTTGCTGTTAGTTGTGCAGTAGCAGTATAAAAGCTAATATATACTATATGGTCTTGCAACAGTTTTAAAGCCTCTGCATAATCGATGATAAAAATGCATGACGTTTTTGTTTTTAATAGACTTTTAAAATTATAATTTTAGGTTTAACACGTAGATCTTTGTACAGTTGACTTTTTGACATAGCAAGGCCAAAAATAACTTTCTGAATATTTTTTTCTTCTGTATAAGTGGAAAGGGCATTTTTCACATATAAGTGGGCTAACCAATATTTTCAAAAGAAATTTATCATTGTGCAACTAACAACGGTAACTAGCCCTTAATTATGTTGACAGTTCCTTATTGGTGTGTGTGAGATTACTCTAACAGCTATTATAGTATAACACAGTTGAATGATCCCCCCACACACACCCCATCACCCAGATTTACAGTTCTATTAATAGTGAGGTTGATAAAGTATTACTGATAAAAACAAATTAAGAAAAAACAGAAAATTATTTGATGTGGCCATCTTACATGCTTATGTCTCCTACAAAAAGCTAAATATTCTAGCAGTGGTGTGATGAAAAGTTACATCTTACTGTTGATGTATGTATGCTCTGGTACACAGATGTCATTTTGTTGTCACAGCACTACAGTGAAATATAAAAATAAAAAATTCATATAATGACTTAAATGTATTGTACGTTAGAATTGACATCATAAACTACTTTTGCTTTGAAATGACTTATATGCTTCAGTAAAACCATATTCAAATTTATTGGGTACTACATCTTGTTATTCTTGCAAAATGTTTGATGTCTGAGCATGTAATTTCCAGAAAATTTTATAATTCAATACTATATTGGTTCAGTTTTTTTCTAGAGTCAGAATCTTCTCCCAGATTCTTAGAGGGCCAGGAAGCTAGGAGACCACTGGCAAAATAGAAGAGGAAAGGGTACGGATCCCTGTACTGCCAGCCACCAAAAAAAGAAAGAAAAGAAATAGAACAGGAGACTTTATCACAAATTTGTCATATATTATCTATATAACTTCGGCAAGATTCCTTTTTTATTTTAATCTTTCTGTGTCTCATTTTATTCCTTTGAATAGTCATCCAGTAAATTTTTTTTTTTTTTCTTAATTTTATTTTATCGAAATACAATGTGGTTGATTATTGTGGCCCATTACTGATACCTCCCTCCCTCCTCCCTCTCCCCCCTCCCTGCCAACAATGTCTTTTCTGTTTGCTTGTCTTATCAACTTCAAGGAATTGTAGTTGTTATGTCTTCTTCCCCACCCCCACCCCCGTGTGTGTGTGTGTGTGTGTGTGCGTATGTGTGTGTGTGTGAATTTATTTATTTATTTTTAGCTCCCACCAATAAGTGAGAACATGTGGTATTTCTCTTTCTGTGCCTGACTCGTTTCACTTAATATAATTCTCTCAAGGTCCATCCATGTTGTTGCAAATGGCAGTATTTCATTCTTTTTTATAGCAGAGTAGTATTCCATTGTGTAGATATACCACATTTTCCTTATCCACTCATCCGATGATGGACATTTGGGCTGGTTCCAACTCTTGGCTATTGTAAAGAGTGCTGCAATGAACATTGGGGAACAGGTATACCTTCGACTTGATGATTTCCATTCCTCTGGGTATATTCCCAGCAGTGGGATGGCTGGGTCGTATGGCAGATCTATCTGCAATTGTTTGAGGAACCTCCATACCATTTTCCATAGAGGCTGCACCATTTTGCAGTCCCACCAACAATGTATGAGAGTTCATTTTTCTCCGCAACCTCGCCAGCATTTATCGTTCAGAGTCTTTTGGGTTTTACCCATCCTAACTGGGGTTAGATGGTATCTCAGTGTAGTTTTGATTTGCATTTCCCAGATGCTGAGTGATGTTGAGCATTTTTTCATATGTCTGTTGGCCATTTGTATATCTTCCTTAGAGAAATGCCTACTTAGCTCTTTTGCCCATTTTTAAATTGGGTTGCTTGTTTTCTTCTTGTAAAGTTGTTTGAGTTCCTTATATATTCTGGATATTAATCCTTTGTCAGATGTATATTTTGCAAATATTTTCTCCCACTCTGTTGGTTGTCTTTTAACTCTGTTAATTGTTTCTTTTGCTGTGCAGAAGCTCTTTAGTTTGATATAATCCCATTTGTTTATTTTTCCTTTGGTTGCCCGTGCTTTTGGGGTCGTATTCATGAAGTCTGTGTCCAGTCCTATTTCCTGAAGTGTCTCTCCTATGTTTTCTTTAGGAAGTTTTATTGTTTCAGGGTGTATATTTAATTCTTTAATCCATTTTGAGTTGACTTTAGTGTATGGTGAAAGGTGTGGGTCTAGTTTCATTCTCCTGCATATTGATATCCAGTTCTCCCAGCACCATTTGCTAAAGAGGCAGTCTCTTCTCCAGTGTATAGGCTTGGTGCCTTTGTCAAAGATCAGATGGCTGTAGGTGTGTGGGTTGATTTCTGGATTCTCTATTCTATTCCATTGATCAGTGTATCTGTTTTTATGCCAGTACCATACTGTTTTGGTTAGTATAGCTTTGTAGTATAGTTTAAAGTCAGGTAGTGTTATGCCGCCAGCTTTATTTTTTTTTGCTCAGCATTGCTTTGGCTTTGCGTGGTCTTTTGTTATTCCAGATAAATGTCTGGATAGTTCTTTCCATTTCTGACAAAAATGACATTGGAATTTTGATGGGGATTGCATTAAATTTGTGTATCACTTTGGGTACTAAGGACATTTTTTTTTTTTTTTTTTTTATTTATTTTTTTTATTTTTATTTTTTTAATTTTATTTTGTTGATATACATTGTAGCTGATTAATGCTCCCCATCACCAAAACCTCCCTCCCTTCTCCCTCCCCCCCTCCCCCCCAACAATGTCCTTTCTGTTTGCTTGTTGTATCAACTTCAAATAATTGTGGTTGTTATATCTTCTTCCCTCCCCCCCCCGATTTGTGTGTGTGTGTGTGTATGTGTGTGTGTGAATTTATATATTAATGTTTAGCTCCCTCCAATAAGTGAGAACATGTGGTATTTCTCTTTCTGTGCCTGACTTGTTTCACTTAATATAATTCTCTCAAGGTCCATCCATGTTGTTGCAAATGGCAGTATTTCATTCGTTTTTATAGCTGAGTAGTATTCCATTGTGTAGATGTACCACATTTTCCGTATCCACTCATCTGATGATGGGCATTTGGGCTGGTTCCAACTCTTGGCTATTGTAAAGAGTGCTGTGATGAACATTGGGGAACAGGTATACCTTCGACTTGATGATTTCCATTCCTCTGGGTATATTCCCAACAGTGGGATGGCTGGGTCGTATGGTAGATCTATTTGCAATTGTTTAAGGAACCTCCATACCATTTTCCATAGAGGCTGCACCATTTTGCAGTCCCACCAACAATGTATGAGAGTTCCTTTTTCTCCGCAGCCTCGCCAGCATTTATCGTTCATAGTCTTTTGGATTTTAGCCATCCTAACTGGGGTTAGATGGTATCTCAATGTGGTTTTGATTTGCATTTCCCGGATGCTGAGTGATGTTGAGCATTTTTTCATATGTCTGTTGGCCATTTGGATATCTTCCTTAGAGAAATGCCTACTTAGCTCTTTTGCCCATTTTTTAATTGGGTTGCTTGTTTTCTTCTTGTAAAGTTGTTTGAGTTCCTTATATATTCTGGATATTAATCCTTTGTCAGATGTATATTTTGCAAATATTTTCTCCCACTCTGTTGGTTGTCTTTTAACTCTGTTAATTGTTTCTTTTGCTGTGCAGAAGCTTTTTAGTTTGATATAATCCCATTTGTTTATTTTTCCTTTGGTTGCCCGTGCTTTTGGGGTCGTATTCATGAAGTCTGTGCCCAGTCCTATTTCCTGAAGTGTTTCCCCTATGTTTTCTTTAAGAAGTTTTATTGTCTCGGGGTGTATATTTAAATCCTTAATCCATTTTGAGTTGATTTTAGTATACGGTGAGAGGTATGGATCTAGTTTCATTCTCCTGCATATCGATATCCAGTTATCCCAACACCACTTGCTGAAGAGGCAGTCCCTTCCCCAGTGAATAGGCTTGGTGCCTTTGTCAAAGATCAGATGGCAGTAAGTGTGTGGGTTGATTTCTGGATTCTCTATTCTATTCCATTGGTCAGTGTGTCTGTTTTTATGCCAGTACCATACTGTTTTGGTTATTATAGCTTTGTAGTATAGCTTAAAGTCAGGTAGTGTTATGCCTCCAGCTTTATTTTTTTTGCTGAGCATTGCTTTGGCTATTCGTGGTCTTTTATTGTTCCATATAAATGTCTGAATAGTTTTTTCCATTTCTGAGAAAAATGTCTTTGGAATTTTGATGGGGATTGCATTGAATTTGTATATCACTTTGGGTAGTATGGACATTTTCACTATGTTGATTCTTCCAATCCAAGAGCATGGAATATCTTTCCATCTTCTTGTATCCTCTCTAATTTCTCTCAGCAGTGGTTTGTAGTTCTCATTATAGAGATTTTTCACCTCCTTGGTTAACTCAATTCCTAAGTATTTTATTTTTTTTGGTGGCTATTGTAAATGGGCAGGCTTTCTTGATTTCTCCTTCTGCATGTTCACTATTGGAGAAAAGAAATGCTACTGATTTTTGTGTGTTGATTTTGTATCCTGCTACTGTGCTGAAATCATTTATCAATTCCAACAGTTTTTTTGTAGAGGTTTTAGGCTGTTCGATATATAGGATCATGTCATCTGCAAACAGGGACAGTTTGACTTCATCTTTTCCAATCTGGATGCCCTTTATTTCCTTCTCTTCTCTGATTGCTCTGGCTAGTACTTCCAACACTATGTTGAATAGGAGTGGTGAGAGTGGGCATCCTTGTCTAGTTCCTGTTCTTAAAGGAAAAGCTTTCAGCTTTTCCCCATTCAGGATGATATTGGCAGTGGGTTTGTCATATATGGCTTTAATTATGTTGAGATACTTTCCCTCTATACCTAACTTATGGAGGGTCTTTGTCATGTATGAGTGCTGAGTTTTATCAAATGCTTTTTCAGCATCTATAGAGATGATCATATGGTCCTTGTGTTTGATTTTATTAATACGGTGTATCACATTTATTGATTTGCGTATGTTGAACCAACCTTGCGTCCCTGGGATGAATCCCACTGGATCGTGGTGAATAATTTTATGTATGTGTTGCTGTATTCTGTTTGCTAGTATTTTAGTGAGGATTTTTGCATCTATATTCATCAAGGATATCGGCCTGTAGTTTTCTTTTTTGGTTATATCTTTACCTGGTTTTGGTATCAGGATGATGTTTGCTTCATAGAAAGAGTTTGGGAGATTTGCGTCTGTTTCAATCTTTTGGAATAGTTTGTAAAGAATCGGTGTCAATTCCTCTTTGAATGTTTGGTAAAATTCTGCTGTGAATCCATCTGGTCCTGGGCTTTTCTTTGTTGGGAGCCTTCTGATAACAGCTTCAATCTCCTTTATTGTTATTGGTCTGTTCAGATTTTCTACATCTTCATGGTTCAGTTTTGGGAGCTTGTGTGTGTCCAGAAATTTATCCATTTCCTCCAGATTTTCAGATTTGTTGGCATATAGTTGTTTATAATAGTCTCGAATGATTCCTTGTATTTCAGATGAATCAGTTGTAATATCGCCTTTTTCATTTCTAATTTTTGTTATTTGAGTCTTCTCTCTTCTTTTTTTAGTTAGCCATGCTAATGGTTTGTCAATTTTATTTATCTTTTCAAAAAAGCAACTTTTTGATTCATTGATCTTTTGTATTGTTTTTTGGGTTTCAATTTCATTAAGTTCTGCTCTGATCTTAATGATTTCTTTTCGTCTGCTAACTTTAGGTTTGGATTGTTCTTGTTTATCTAGTTCTTTAAGGTGAAGTGTTAGGTTGTTCACTTGCCATCTTTCCATTCTTCTGAGGTGAGCATTTGGTGCAATAAATTTCCCCCTTAATACTGCTTTTGCAGTAACCCACAGGTTTTGGTATGATATATCATTATTTTCATTAGTTTCAATAAATTTTTTTATTTCCTGCTTGAATTCTTCTAGGACCCATATGTCATTAAGTAGAATGCTGTTTAATTTCCATGTGTTTGTATAGTTTCCAGAATTTCGTTTGTTATTGATTTCTAGTTTTAATCCATTGTGGTCTGAGAAAATACATGGGATAATTCCAATTTTTTTGAATTTGTTGAGACTTGATTTGTGACCTAATATGTGATCTATCCTGGAGAATGATCCATGTGCTGATGAGAAGAATGAATTCTGAGGTTGTTGGACGGAATGTTCTGTAGATATCTGCCAATTCCAATTGGTCTAGAGTATTGTTTGGATCTTGTGTTTCTCTGCTGATTCTTTGCCTAGATGATCTGTCCAATATTGACAGTGGGGTGTTCAGGTCCCCTGCTATTACGGTATTAGTGTCTATTTCCTTCTTTAGGTCTAATAGAGTTTGTTTTATAAATCTGGCTGCTCCAACATTGGGTGCGTACATATTTATGATTGTTATGTCTTCTTGATGGATCAGTCCTTTTATCATTACGTAGTGTCCCTCATTATCTCTTTTTATGGTTTTTAGTTTAAAGTCTACTTTGTCAGATATAAGAATAGCTACTCCAGCTCGTTTTTCTTTTCTGTTTGCATGGTAAATCTTTTTCCATCCTTTCACTCTTAGTCTGTGTGAGTCTTTATGGGTGAGGTGGGTCTCTTGAAGGCAGCATATAGTTGGGACCTCCTTTTTAATCCAGTCAGCCAGTCTGTGTCTTTTGATTGGGGAATTTAAGCCTTTTACATTAAGAGTTGTTATTGAATAGTGTTGATTTATTTCTAGCATTTTGTTGATTGTTGTTTGGTTGTCTTAGGTGTCTTTTGTTCCTTGCTTTCTGATTTACTGTTTGTTTTCTGTGTTTGTTGGTTCCTTAGGTTGTAGATAGCCTTTTTGTTTGTTTTCTCTTCTCTTCATGAATGACATTTTTATTATACTGGTGGGTATTGATTTTTCTTGGGTTTTTATGGCAGTGGTAGTTATTTTTCAGGAACCAAATTCAGTACTCCCTTGAGAATTTCTTGTAAGGGTGGTCGTGTGGTGGTGAACTCCCGCAGTTTTTGTTTGTCTGAGAAATATACTATTTGCCCTTCATTTTGGAAGGATAGCCTTGCAGGGTAGAGTATTCTTGGCTGACAATCTGTCTTTTAGTATTTTGAATATATCATCCCATTTCTTTCTGGCTTTTAGGGTTTGTGATGAAAAGTCTGATGTTAGCCTGATTGGGGCTCCCTTATAGGTGATTTGACGCTTCTCTCTTGCAGCTTTTAAGATTCTCTCTTTGTCTTTGAGTTTTGCCAATTTGACTATAACATGTCTTGGAGAAGACTCCCCGCTCTGTGTGCACTGGGCTGGGCTGGGAATGAAGCCGGGTGGCGGCGGTGAAGCCTACCTGTTGGATCAGGCAGTGGCGGCCCGCAGGGCGTGTGGTCTCTGCGGAGCTTCTGCCTCTCCCGCTGGACGTCTCCCTGTCTTGGCTGCCGGTTGATTCGCTTCCAGCTCCAGGGACGGCGGGTGGGGGCGGGGGGTCAGAAGCCGCAGTCACCGTTGCAGCCTGGGGTGACACATGCCGGCTCAGGCCTCCATGTTTCCTCGTCTGCAGCTGTGGCTGGGACGCGGGCCATGGCGCACCAGCGGGTCGCGCGTAGGTTGGGGGATAATTCCCGGTTCTCAGCAGGGTTAAGACACCCTTTCGAAGCCGTTCCTTTGCGCCGATTCTGCTACAGCTGCATCTGGCGCGGGCCTCCCTCAGGCTGCTTCTACTCGTGGCGGAAAAGCGGCAGGCAGCTCTCCTCTTCCGCCATCTTGACCTCCACTTTCAGTAAAATTTTTTAATTTTCTCACAGTTCACTTAGTTAAAAGAAAGGAAGGTAACTGACCTTTACACACTGATGACAGACACCATTCTAGGGCTTTTTGCACATTTTCTCATTTAAAATTGTCATAACAATAAGTGAAGGTGCTATACTTGTTATTTTCTAGATGAGCAAACTGAAGCTCAGAGTGGATAAATAACTAAAGATCATACATCTTTATTTATGTTACTGTTTAAGTGACAGAGTTGAAATTGAGACTCAAGTTTCAAAGTTCATGCTTAGCACTTTAAGGCCACCTCCTTCACTTTCAGTTATGTTCTAAAAATGTTTTCAGCCCATGTTTGAGAATTTTCCATTTGGTGGGGTTTCTAGATCAAAAATATATTTGAATTTCTTGCCATTTAAATTTTTACTACAGTATTTCTGCATTTTTTGTCTGGCTTAATTGTTTTCATTGCTATAGCTAGACACATATTAACCATCATGTATGAAAGAATAACTTAGATTGAATGTTTATTAGTATGTTTTCTTCTGCTTTGACAGTTCTTGAAACTATAAACACTCTAGTCAAAAGGAGCATTGATTATCACCCTAATTCATTCTTAAACCATTTGTTCTGGCAACTAATGTACTTATCAGTTATTCTTCTCTGCATCTCAGACTGGCTCCCTGTGTTATTTGTGCATGCTTATGTTGTAATAATTTAGTAATAAGCCAAATAAAAGAAATTAGTTCTTTCTCACCCCCCCAGTTATATAATGCATTGCAAGTTAGATTTTCCTTTGTCTTTACCATTATTATGTTTCTTCTATTTTTTTGAATAAGTTAAAATTAAAAATGCAAAATTGCATGAACAGCATAGCAAAGGATGTCCAGCTTTTAAGTCAACAGTAATTTAAATCATTTTTTTCTGCTTACTGGAAAAAGAAATCTTGTTTTGCATGGTCATATGACATTAGGTTGTCAATACATGCTATAAATTTGTTCTAAACAGTTTCTTTAATGGACCCACCATTTTTTATACTGAATTTGACAAAGCTATCCAATTTAAAATTTTTTTCCAATACAGGGCAAATATTATAGTGTCTTATAAAGGTGGTAATGTTTTTGGTAGTGGTCTCAAACTTGACTGTTCATGAGATTCATCTGGGAAACATACTAAAAAGATTTCTAAGCCCTAATTGCAGAGAGGCAGGCCAGAATAAGCCCGAGAATCTGCATTTTAAGATGCTCTGTATTAGGTATTTATTTGAATGAATGGCTCATACACATGCTGTAAAAGTCGAAAGGTGTAAAGTGGCACACTGTGTAAAGTATTGTAGCTCACCTTGCCTTCCACTTATACCATGCCCGTTCCCAGAGGCAGTGTTAGCTATGTATCCTTCCACAGATGATCTGTGCATGTGTTAGCATGAATGTGTACATCCTTGGTTCTTTACACAAACAGCAGCATCCTGTGTACATTATTTTGTACTTTGCTGTTTTTCATTTAATGTATCTTGGATTCTTGGAGATCGTTCCATACCAGTACACATAGTAAAACAAGCACTGTCGGATCATTCCAAATGAGGTTGTTTTTTTTTAATTTTAGGTGGTTCTGATGCAAGTGGTCCATGGATCATGCTTTAATAAACACACTTTATAGCAGTGATGATAATATACTCTAGAGTTCTAAGCTAAATTACATTTTTCATTTAGTATTAAGGGTATTTTATCCTCAGCCACATGCCGTGTGTATAGAATTATCAATATGATAATTAGAATATTCATAAAATTGTAATATCCCCATTCCCTAAACAATATTATTATCTGTAGTCTAGGTAACTTTTGTCTTCCTTTATCTTGCTTAGTGTAATAATACTAGGTGTAAAATAAAATATGGAAGTAGGAAACAGTTAAATTACTAACTTAAAGCCTGAATAATATTTTTGAACATATTAAACTGATTCTACATTAAATACAAAACTTTTTAACTTAAATACACCTTATCCTAATATAGTTCCAAGTGAGACATGGTGTTAGAGAAATAGAGTCTTCAGTTTGGTAAGGACTATTCAGTTTAATAATTAACCTAATGTAAATGCGTTTGTTTTTTTTAAAGATGACCGGTAAGGGGATCTTAACCCTTGACTTGGTGTTGTCAGCAACATGCTCTCCCAAGTGAACTACAGGCCGGCTCCTCATGTAAATACTTTCTCAAAAAGCAAGTAGTCATCCATTAAGTGAAAGTATGAAAAGGTTAAATTGATCTCAAGAACTGATTAGTCTTAAAATATATGAATATTAAAAGAGTTCAGAAGTAGAAAGGGAAAACAGCAAAAAACATGCCTAGGGTTTGGATAAATGTGAGCCTTATAGAAATACAGGATAATGCAGTATGACAGGTTCCCTGATGAGAAATAATCCAGGGTATTGTCAGTTACCTCAAGCTTTACTATGAGCTGTTAAAAAAGAGCGGACTATATTTCAATGTGTACATTATGATATAGACAAGAACAGAAGTCCTGCCTTTTGCTAATGCAAGGTGTGGAGGGCCAGAGGGAAGTTAGAACCTATACTGCCAATCATAACTAAATTAGAGAGCTAGCACTGAAACCCTTTAACAGAAAAGGAGCTTCCTTGTGTACTTTACCTGAGCAAGGTCCAACTGAGAGATACAGCCCTCCTACATTTGATTAATGATATATATATATTCAAAAGAATAACCAAGTTAGTGAATTTGTCGGAAACCATTCCATGTAGTTGGAACCACAGAGATGATGTGGGACAGACAAAGGATAATAACTATCTTCTAATATGTATGTCTATAGGGAGAAAATATCAACTGAAGGAATAGCTTTTTAAAGATTTTAACTGTAGCAATAAAATGGATGGAGGTCATTTGCAAAGAAATTGTTGCCCATGTTCAAAATTATAACCACCTCTTAAAGATTTTATTTAAAGGTCCAGGCATTGGTATAAAGGTATAATATCTCTTCCAGCTTAAGATACTATTATACTATTAGTCCGTGTACCTAGTAAAGGTCATTTAAATAGAGCTCAAATGGCCAGCTGCCTCAAACTTGATAATTATTTCATGGCAACCAAAATTTGGGCATAAATAAGGTATTGGAAAAATGGGTGCTGGTTTTCCAACAACAACTTAATTCCTGTCTTTCATGGCACTGAAGTTTCTGGGTTTTTATTTTTTTCTCCTACCTCTCTGAAAATTCCTTCTCCATGATTCCATCATCAGTATTTTCTTTATATATACATGCTATTTATGGTCTCACTCACCTTCCAAGCCTTAGATTCTCCCTTGTTAAAATTATTTTCAGAGCCGACCCTGTGGCTCACTCGGGAGAGTGTGGCACTGATAGCGCCAAGGCCATGGGTTCGGATCCTATATGGGGATGGCTGGTGTGCTCACTGGCTGAGCGTGGTGCAGACAACACCAAGCCAGGGGTTACGATCCCCTTACTGGTCCAAAAAAAAAAAAAAATTATTTTCAAATCCTGTCTGTATCCATACTACTGCAGTCACATTTGTTTCTTTCTGCCTTCAGCCTGTACACTATTTAGTTTACAACCCCCAGATTGTTCCTCTTAAAGCATTTTGTCATGTCACTGCTACGCAAAGGCCTTCAAGTGACTCTGCATCACTGTGCTAAACAATGTATATTATTTTATCCTCACAACTTTGCTGTGTGATAGATATTCAGTACATATGAGCAAATGTGTTTGAGGTCAAGTAACTTGCTGTTGCTATAATAAAAGATAATTTGGACGATAATAGTCTCTTCTTGAATTGGGTCAGATCATCAGAAAGCTACATACTTGAGAATTCTGTTGACTTCAAAGCCTGAGCTCTTAACCTGCTATCTACCTCCTACAGATGTCGTTTAGCCAAGCCTCTGTAGAGTTTTTTTGTTTTTGGTGGCTGGCTGTTTTGGAGATCTGAACTCTTGATCTTGGTATTGTAACACCACGCTCTAACCAACTGAGTTAACCACCAGCTCAGTCTGTAGAGTTTTAATGGTTAAGACAAGGTATATAAATAGATTTTAAGTATTCCACTTTTGGCCCACTCCAAAGACCTACCCATCATCCTTTTTTCTCTTCATTCTAAGGAACCTGCAAACTAAATACCTCTTTCCAAGGTCAATTGTTAAGTAAGGATAGGAAAAGGGGGAGGAATTCCATCTCCTTTGCTCTGCATTTTAAGCTTTACCTCAGCCAAAAGTCAGAAGTGATAATCTGTGTACTGAATTCATGGTATAGCTGTGTCTTATTTGGCCCAAACACTGTTATAAGAAACTCTGAACCAGTATTAAAGATTTCACACTAAAAAAAGAATTAAACACAGGCATAAAGATTTATTACTTAAATGGTCAAAATTGGAAAAATTGAGCTGGCTGGTTAGCTCAATGGTGGTGCTGATAACATCAAGGTCAAGGGTTCAGATTTCCATACCAGCCAGCTGCCAAAAAAAAAAAAAAAAGAATTGGAAAAATTATGGGACATCCATATAGTGGATTATTACGAATAATGATATAGCTATGTATTATTGGCATGCTGAGATGCTCACAAATAATGTATGTAAAACTAGTATCTGTGCAATACCCACATCCACTTATATGCACATACATACGTATACACACACACACACACACACAGAAAAAGTCCTAACTCAGAACTGTTAACATTGGTTTTCCCTGGGTTATGAGATACTGGATGACTTTTTTCAACTAATTCAGATTATTTGACAGTGGATATGGAATACTTTGGTAATAAATAACAATACAATATAAACTTCAAGCCTGGCCAGTTAGCTCACTTGGGAGAGCATGGTGCTGATAACACCAAGGTCAAGTGTTCGGATCCCCATACTGGCCAACTGCCTAAATAAATAAATAAACTTCTTACTTTAAAAGGGTAAATGTGTTTTTCTTGAAAAGGGATTCAAGAAAAAAAGGGAAATGTGTAATGCACATATGCAGACAATTCTCAAGAGAAATATTAAAGGCCAGTAGCCATTGGAAAACATATTTAACCTTACTAGTAATTGAATAAGTCCAGATTTTTAAAGAATAATAGACTTTTTGTCAGTGAGATTGACAAAAATTACAAAGATTGAAAATATTAAGGTCTAAGCTAGTAAGTACCAAGATCTGAAAGTTAAGGAGCACAGGCTTAATCAACATCTGAAATATCTTTTTTTTTTAAATGCATACATATAGAGAGAGCCTTTGACCCAGCAACTGCTCTTCAAAGGATTTATCTTCAAGAATTTAATCAAATAAGTGTACAAAATTATAAATTCTAATATGTTTACTGAAGCATTATTGGCAAGTGTGTGAGATTAGAAACAACTGAAATGTCTGATGAGTTTAATGAAATAAGGCCCAAACATGTAAATGATATTATAGACCAGTGATTCTAAAGGAGAATGCCCTATCCTTAAAAACTACTCCTTATTCAGGGCCGGCCCCGTGGCTCACTCAGGAGAGTGCGGCACTTAGGCCGCGGGTTCGGATCCTATATAGGGATGGCCAAGGGCCAACCCGGTGGCGCACTCGGGAGAGGGATGGCCAGTGTGCTCACTGGCTGAGCGTGGTGCAGACCACACCGTGCCGAGGGTTGTGATCCCCTTACCGGTCTAAATAAATAAATAAAATTTAAAAATTAAAAAAAAAACTCCTTATTTAATTCTTGTTATTCGTGAGGGGGGTCAGCCTCCTCAGGAATGATAAGTCAGGAAAAGTTGAAATAACTGCAGGAGAATAACACAAAGGAATTTATAGTGCTTAATGAAAAATAAATCAGATTTTAAAACCATGTGTAAAGTATTATCCCATTTGGTTTTAATAGATGTGCATATGTACACATAGACAAATCTTCCCTAAAATATTCCCAGTGGTTACCCTGTGTACTATGTTTATGGCTTATTCTGTTTGGGGTTTTTATTTATATTTGATGAGAATTGCTAATCTTTAGTTGCTAATGTTTCTATAATAATTTTTACTACTTAATTATAAATGATTACTTAATAATTCCTAAATAATTACTACTTAATTTTTTTAAAGGGTACAAAAACCCTCCTAAAGATAAATTGCAACACCTTAGCATGGCAATTAAACACCTGTAAACTGTAGCTCCAACCTGTCCTTCCTGTCTTTCTCCCACCACTCCCTGTATTATATAATTTACAGGGTCACCTCCAAAGCTTTGCTTTATAACATCCAAAGCCCCTGCTCTCACCTCTCTACATATTTGCACGTCCTGCTCTCTCAGGTCAGCTTCATAGGCCTTTGGGAGGTGCTCTTTTTCTGACCAAGAGTGACAGCCTTTCCTTCAGGGTAGGGAAAGGTGTCACCCCAGTAATATGAGGAGACTTGGACAGAAGTAGAGCAGAGAAACTTCTTTCTAAAAATGAATGGATTACTTCTCTGACCTTACGTGGTTCTAAACTGAGTTTCTCTTGGTATGTTCTCTTCAGTTGATGTCTCACATGAGATGAGGAAATGAATTGATTTTCCCCCTCTTTCTGGGCCCCTAATTCAGCTGAGCCATAAAATGTCTTTTCAGACTACTTAAACCTGTGTAAGGTATTTGCAAAGTCTGAGATTGCCTTGTTTGGTGCTTTACTTGGCTGCCGTTAGAGCCTGTTCCAGACACCAGGTAGGTGAATGAATGGTCAATAGACTCCAGTGTTCTGGAAGTGGGTAGGGAAATAGGGAAAGAGCTGATCATTAACAGTGCTCAAGCAGAAAAGTTACTCTGTAGAAAATATGGAGATCTTTCTTTGCAGCTTAGTGATTTTTATTCCTTATGCTCTCTTTTGCCTTTAGACAAAAAAAGGTTTGAAAAAATGATTATATTTTAGCCTTGGGACAGATGATTATTTCAAACGTAGAACAGTGGGCCTTTCACAACCTCTGTGTTCTTTTAGAGCCACCTGAACAATAAGCCTTTCAGGTTTTCAGTGAGTGGGAATGGTTAGCCGACCTCAAATCAGGCCTGACAGCACTTTTAGCAAAGATCAAATATCCCAGCAGAGAGGCATGCCTCACCTGGTTTTATTTGAAAAGGTTCTCCTGGCCCTTAAGACAGCAACAGCTTCCTTCTTCTTTCTAAGATCATTAGGCTGCAAATACCAGGGGCCCTCCTCTGTTGAAAAAAGGCCTCCTCCCACTGTTCTTCCAGATTTTCAAACCGTATTCAGCCCTGAACAAAACTTGAAAGGAAGAGAAGATTCTCTCAGTGCCATCTTTCTTCAAATTAGAGAACAGTCAGCCTGGTCCCTCACTTTTCCCTGACCAGATCTTAGCAGAATGAAGGGTCTTCAAAAAGTTCATGGAAAGATTTGTATTATCTTTTAATTCTATTTTTCTATGAATTTTTTGAAGTACTAAGATCTAAGTTCAATGCTTTGATCTCAGTTAAAATTTAAGGAGGGAAAGGAATTATTTTTATTTTGTCATACACAGACTTCATATGGTTGGGTGACACAGAAAGCGTTAAATTGTATCCATCCTACAATCTGAGACATCAACCAGCTTTTTTCATTCCTGAAGCAGATGCCAGATCTTGACTTCTATTATCCTGGAATGAGTCAAGAGAAATTTAAATGGGGAGCCAAACAAAATAAATTTTTCTTGCTGCTTCCTCTCCACCCCCACCTCCCAAACACACGGGCATAACAGAGCAGAAGATACTGAGGGCTCTGAGCTGGGGAGAGAGCTAGTTCTGGAGAGGGAGCAGAGTGAGAAGCGGATAGTGTCCATGCATTTATTGCCCACCCATGGTTTTCCTATAATTTGGGGGGATCTGAGAAGAGTAGGCCTGAGTCTGGCACCCCTGCATAGGAGTTTTGGAGCCTGAGTCTCGCACTCCTGCATAGGAATTTTGGAGCATTTGGATACATAGGAGGCATAAAGTAGTTGAAATGGTAGCATGGCCTTTCCCAGGTGCAAGAGAGTTTTTCTGTCTCTCAAGTTTTCCAGGGCCCTCAAGAGACACAGAAAGTAATTAGGAAAGAGTGCCAAGGTGCCACTGGGAGGCTGCCCAGCAGAGGACATGGGCACACCTAATCAGGATATGGCAGAAGCTGCCCAAGGGAGGAGGGAGGTTTTAGCTGCATCTCTGAGAAATCACCAAGCCAGCGAGCTGCACAGGAACAGGAAGGAGTGACTGCAGGCCCGAGTGAACACCCTCCAAGCCAAGCACCGAAGAAACGACAAACCAAGCCCTGGGACCCCCCCCCCCCCACTGCACCCTAGGCAGAGGCTTTGTGCACTCCTAGGGCCTCACTTCAGCCCAGAGTTAGGGGGAAGAAAGCACAGAGAGAAGCTTGAAATGAACTATGACTGGCTTATAAGGCCTGAATTGACAAAGATAAAACTCAGAAATAGCCAGATTGAATTGCCTGCTGCAGACTCTCAGTGTTCGGAAATCACGTGGTGTTAAAGAAATAAGTCCCAGGTTGGCACTGACCAGAAGTGTGATGTTGGGTGAGTCGTTTTACTTCTCTGGGCCTTGAGACCCCTTCTTTGAAATGAGTTTCCAGCTCTGGGAGGGTATAATTCAACGCCTTTAGGGGTGTCCAGCAGCTGGCTCAAGCCATTTGTACTCTGTGCTTCTGGTGGTTGTGGGCTCAGAAAGTGCCCAGAGGAGGCCTGGTGGTGGAGACACGGAAGGGATGTGCTCAACCTCTTTATCATTTCCCTTTATCCTGTGCAGCTGAGTGGAAGAACTTCCCAGTCTGTGCTGAGAATACCTTCTTTGTCACCAATTTTTAAATAGTCCTGTAGAGGGCAGAGTTTCCTTGTCCCTGAGGCGCCCGTGGTTCAGTCAAGTCTGTTGCATCCATCTGATTATCTATTCAAAGCACTACTCAGAGCACTGAGGGTACCACAGGGAAGATCAAGACGCACAGGAGGCCTCTGACCCTGAGGAGATCCTGGTGTAGCTCTGAAGACGAAGATGTGGACCTATCCCAGTATTCCGAGACATATTCAAGTGGACAGGCTGCTGTAATTGGATGCCTCCGCCAACCCAGCCTCACTGAGGCTTAATCCCCACTGTAACTGTTGAGGGTGGGAAATCCTATTATGGTAATTGAAAGGTGGGGCCATGGGGAGGTGATTAGGTTGTAGGACCATGCCCTAGTGAATGTGCTACTAATGGTGGTCAGGGGTGTGGTTCTGAGGGCTTTAAAAAGAGAGTGAATGAGGAGGTTAGACTCTGCTCTCTCTGCTCCACCATTTTCCCAGTGTGATCCTCTGCTGTCACTGTTGCCACCACCAAGGCCTTCACCAGATGGGTTCCCAGCCTCAGACACTGTAAGCAATAAATTTCATTTTCTTTGTAAAATACTCAGTTCCTTGTATTTTGTTATAAGCAACAGAAGCAGACCAATATACAGGCCAATACAGATTCCAGATTCTGAGGAATTCAGAAAAGATCTAGAATGTTTCCAAAGTCTCTAAGGAAGATGTCAAAAGAGGTGGTGGCACTGGGGATACACCTTGTTGGACGGGATGATTTTGGGACCTATGCCAAGACAAGCAGAAACAGAAAATGGCAAGGTCTTGTTAAAGCCTCTTGTTGTTTTTTTTTGTTGTTGTTTTCGTGACCGGCACTCAGCCAGTGAGTGCACCGGTCATTCCTATATAGGATCCGAACCCGCGGCGGGAGCATCGCTGCGCTCCTAGCACCGCACTCTACCGAGTGCGCCACGGGCTCAGCCCAAGCCTCTTGTTTTTAAATTAAAACTCGAATTATTTGAATCGTTCACCATGAAATGGCTAATGATTATGTGACTTTCTCCTCAGTAAAAAAAAAAGCTACAGTGAGATAGCAAAAACTTTTTTTAGTTTATTTTTTGTTGGGGCTGGGTAATATAATTTTTTTTTTTTTTTTCTGGCGACTGGCCAGTAAGGGGATCTGGACCCGGGACCTTGGTGTTATAAGGCTGTGCTTTAAACAACTGAGCTAACCAGACAGCCTGGGTTTTTCTGTTTTTTGTTTTTTGTATTCTTTAATAATATAATTCTCATGGTTCAAAATCCAAAGGTAAAAATGACATACAGGGCTGGCCAGTTAGCTTAGTTGGTTAGAATGTGGTGCCAATAATACCAAGGTCCAGGGTTCAATTCCTGTACTGGCCAGCAGCCAAAAAAAAAAAATGGTGTACAGTAAAAACTCTTTTTTCTCAGTCTTTCCTCGAAATACCTAGTTTTCCCCTTCTAAAAGCAGCTAATGTCATAGTTCCCTCTGTCTATCCAAAGATGTTCTATGCAAATGTAAGGAGGTAAGTATATGTAGTCTTTAATCCACCCTGTTACACACATGGTAGCAACTCTGCTACACGTACTGTTCTGTGCCCAGCTTTAATCACTAACCATATCTTAGCTCTTATACCATAGGTGCCAACACTCTAAACACTTCATATTGATTAATTCATTTAATTCTCACAACAATCCTGTGAGGGAGAAGCCATCGTACCCTATTTTTACAGGTGAGAAAATTGAGGTCTAAGACAATAAATTACCTTGTTAAAGGTCACACATCTAGTTAGCGGTAGAGGCAGGACTTGAACCCGGGCAGCCTGACTCCACAATATTTGCCTTTAAGTCAGAATATTTGCCTTTAACTACTGAATTTTACAGCTTCTGCCTAAGGAATTTTCTCTTTCTTTTGTATGGCTGCATAGTATCCCTTTGTATGACTGTTCCATAATTTATTCAACCCATCCCTATTGATGAACATGTTGGCTTTTTCCAGTTTTGTGCGGTTACAAAAATGTCTGCAGTGTAAGCTTGGACATATGTCATTTCACACATATATCTCTGTAGGATAAATTTTTAGAAGTAAAATTCCTGAGACAATTTTTGGTGGACATTGCAAAATTGCCTTCCCTCTTGCCCCATAAATTTACCCTCATCCCAGCACTGGATGAGAGTCCCTGTGTCTCCAGTCCTCACTGAGGACTCACTTAATATTAAAGTGTTCAGTGGTTGGTTAGGTGCTAGTTACATAGGAGACCATCCCTGCTCTTGACAACTTCCAGTCTTTTTTTTTTTTTTGCATTGCACTTTTTAATTGCAAGGATAGTTTTAAATAAATGGAGAAAGCACCTTCCAGAAGCTATACTAGCAGGAAAAGTTTCCATCGAGCATTTACATAGTAAATTTCTATAATTTTACAAAAGATTCTTGATCTTTACTTGAACTGTACGTGGGGGAAAGGAGCCCCCTCAGGTAGGTGTTCTCTCTGCTTGCAGATGCAAACTAAAGGACCTAATATCGGAGGCAAGCCTGGGATGCAGAGAAGGGGAATAGAAATGTGATAAAGGACCATTCATAAATTCCACGTCTACTTTACAGCACTTGTCCAATGACCCTTACATAAGTATTTTAGGGCAAACTACCACCCTTAAGATAAAAGTACAACCTCAAAGCTGTAGTTCTGAATTAGAGTAATATACCTCAATACCTTAGACTGCTGGATGTCTAAAGAGTATTCAGGGTCATCTGTAAGATTTGAACAGACAAATACTTCAGAAGAATTCACTAGGACTGTACACTCTACTTTGGCTGTTTGAAGGAAGAATAGACAGGCTTCTCTGCTATCCTCCAGGACATGAAATAGTCAAGGAAAAGGGCAACAGTATTAGATCACTCCTTAGACACTAATCAGCTGGGGAAAGAGTTCATTGGCGAAAGTGTCCTCCCAAGAATGGTTTACACCAAGTGGAGAGGACATGTCGCTGAAGAGAGAAGGGGAGCCCTCATATCCACAGTCACTATAAGCATCCAGCAGGCAGGAAGATGGCTTCAGGCAGTGGCTGGATGAAAGCAGATCTGAGACACCCAGCTCTGGAATGAAGTCATCTATAGGTTCTTCCTTCACTGAGACAATGAATTCAGGGTGATCATTCTCTGAAGGGCTGATAGTTGCTTCCTCGATTTTCACTACCACATCAGCTTGGCTGTCTGTCTCAGAGGGTATCTCTAAGACTAAGGGCTTGGTATATATGTGGTCAAAACGAATTAGTTCATTAATGGCTTCCAGCTTGGTTGATGACGTCCCCATTGACAGAGAAAGGGAGTCTGGTATGGAACTGGGTCCTTCCGGGTAGACCTCTGGGAGCTCCTCCAGGCCGGTAGATTCTGGGGAAGGACATTTGAAGAACATGACTGGGTCCAAGTTGTCCAGAACGCCCAAATGGATATCAGACTCAGAGTCTGAAGAGTCAACGCTGTCAGAATCCACGGGGAGATGTTCTGGAGGGGTGACAACCGGCCCTGCACCTGCTGCAGAGGTGCACGTAGTCTGAGTGCTGCGGACTCAGCAGACCCGGCCACTGGCCTCACTCCATCCCCCTTGGCCTTTGCCTCCTCTTCAGTGATCAAGACATCCATCCCCAAGCGCTGTCTTAACTCCTGGTTCTCGACTACAAGGCCATGAGTTTTCTCTCGTAAAAGCTGATTTTCTAGCAAAAGTTTTTGATTCTCTTCTTCCAAATCTACCACTTGTTGTTCCAGCTCACTCATTCGAGCTTTCTTTCGATCTCTGGCAGTCTGAGCTGCTACTCTGTTTTTCAGTTTCCTCCTCAGCGCCTTCTCCTCGGGGCTCAGATGCGTGAGGCGCTGTCTTTTGCGTGCCTGGGGCGGCCCCCCGCTCGCCGCCTCCAGGCTGGCCCCTTTCTGGGCGGGCACCATGAGCGGCAGGGCCCGGCCGGCCGGGGCTCCGGCGGCAGCGGGGGCGGCGGGCTAGCCGGACAGAAGTAGTATCTTGTGGGCCCCGGAGGCCGGGCTCGGCGCGGCCGCCGCCACCACCACCATGGCCAGAGACCCGACAACTTCCAGTCTTATTGGGAGAGGCTGGGAGATAAATCACAGTGGATCATTGATCAACATTTACTTAATCAATAAACCAAATAGATCATTAACCTGTGTTTTGAAGAAGGCAGAATGCAAGTCTCAAAAAGTAGACTCATCAAGTCTCCCACCATGTGACCAGCTTAGGTTGTGTGTTTTGTGAAATAGTAAATAAATAAACAAACAAATAAATAAATAATACATTAAAAAATTACTACGAAGTCTCCCCAGCAGTTCTTCATATTATGGCACCACAAGTTTAAGAACACTCCAAATGCCTTAATCCAGAGGTCTATTCATCTTCAGAGGAGGGTTGAAAGATCCTTTGTTGCAGCAAGAGGCTGAGGAATTTTCTATTTCCAGTGAAAGAAAAGGGAAGTCTGAGGACACCAGACCATTTTCTAAAGTTGAAATTTGGCAAATGGCCACTAAGCAACACATGCGTTTTAGTCCTTGAATGAATATTTTTTTTTAAATTAGGTTCAGGGCTGGCCGGTTAGCTTAGCTGGTTAGAGCATGGTGCTGATAACAGCAAGGTTCAGGGTTCTCTCCTTGTACCGGCAAGCCCCCCCTCCAAAAAAAATTTGTAATAAAAAATCAGATCCTAGTTTGTATCCAAGTAATTTGCAAAATGCAGGCTCTAACCAGGATCATAGAGTTTAAATTCTTGCTTACTAATTAATCACTGATTATAGAGTTTAATTCCCACTTACTAATTAATCACTGCCCTCTGCTTTTCATGTAATGCAATTTCACTCTCTCAAGTGCAAATATGTATTGAATTCCTACTATGTGTTAGGCACCTGTTAGATAAAGATGACTAATACACACAGGCTGCTTCAAGCAACTCCAAAGACAGGGAAATGCAAAGGGTAGGCTTCAGCTCTCTGCCAGAGTAACACGTGCCCCTCCCCCGTCTGGGAGGACGCTGTTGCCTGTCGGTTTCAGTTGTCTGCGGAAAGAAATGGGACTGCCTTTGGTCTGGCACCTATTTCTATGTGAGCTAAGATTTGTTCCTATTTGTATAATTCTTTAAGAGAGCTTAGGGCAGCATTAGGAGAAAAGAGCAACCTTGAACTATTGTGTATAAATTAAAATATTTCAAAGTCTAGGGGCTACCATCTGTGTTTATTAATAGATGGAGAATTATTTGACCTCAACATGACCGGAATTTTTCAGTCAGTTGGGAGAAACACTCCCAGGGAGATTTGACGCATACCCTAAAGATCAAATAAAAATATGCTGATGGCTGGAGAACCAAGAGCAAGATGGAAACAGATTTTAGCTTGTTCTCTGTCCTCATTCCTTTACTGCTCCACAAAGAAAATGTAGATTTTCATCATTGAATCAATACTGACTCTGGAAGCATGTGTTAGTCCATTCCTGCTGCTATAACTAAATATCTTAGATTGGGTAGTTTATAAATAATGGAAATTTGTTTCTCACAGTTCTGGAGGCCAAGAAGTCCAAGATCAAGGTGCCAGCAGATTCTGTGTCTGGTGAGGGCTGTTGTGCTTCAGAGATGGCACCTGCTTGCTGTGGCCTCACATGTAGGAAGGCAAGACCTGTTATAAGGTTGTTAATCCCATTCATGAGGGCTCTGCCCTCATGACTTAATCCCCTCTTAAAGGCCCCATCTCTTAATATTAGCACACTGGTTGTTAAGTTCCAACATAGCAATTTTGGGGGGATGGACACATTAAGTCCATAGCTAGGTAGCTGCCCTTTAAGTCTTTAAAAACTTTCCTCGCTTGTTGGCTATAGTTTTCTGGAAGTGTATGGATCCAGTGATAGTGTTAATTTACCAGAATCACCACATTGCAAACCACATTGACCACAAATGGATGTTGAAGGTCAGGATACAGTAATTTTTTAACACAGGATGGTTTGAAGACAGGGAAATTTGGTGCGGTGAATTAGAAATCAAAAGTCATTATTTTTAGTCTAAGAATTGGGCCAGAAGTTAAACAAAAACAAACAAAACTTCTTTTTGTAACTAAGACCCACTTAGTTAACAGGGAGGAGTTACTTTGCTTCTCTTTCTACAAGCCCTGAAACTGGGTAAATTATGTCCTGCTTGGTGAGATGGTACAGAATACAGTGTCACCAATTTAGTTCTTGCTGTCTACCAAGTGTCATCCGGATCAACTTGTTTAATCATCTTAATAATCCCCCAACTACCTTGAAGAAATTATTATTGTTGTTACCATCCTCACTTTCAGATAAGGAAATAGAGGCACAGAAACTTGTTCAAGGACTCAGAGATAATAAAGGGCAGAGGCTGGGCCGGCTACCTAATTTGCGGGACCCAGTGCAAAATGAGAATGTGGGGCCCTGGCAGGGAAGTCAACCCCCTTCTCATAGTGAGTGGGTGACCCCCAAGGGATTGTAGCCTCTGCCCAGGCCACTTTTGATACCCAGATGGAGGTGGGTGAGAGGCCCCCCACTAGTTGCCATGGGCTGCCAGCCCCAAGGCAGGGGTGGCTGCTGCCTTACCCCACCCAGAGCCATCGGAGAGAGTCGAGAGGCTGTACCCGATCCTTAACCTCTGGGACAGTGCCCAGGCACACACCAGGAAGGTGGATGGCAATGGCAGAACATGAGATTCCCCCCACCCACAGCCTCTGCGAATGAGACCTGGTTGCTGCCCGGGCAGAGGTCAGCAGCAGTTGTGGACAGTCGGGGCCAGAGGGTAGTGGCCACCCAAAAGAAGGTGGGGAGGGGCTGGGAGGCAGGACTGTGCATGAGCTAAGCCTCCAAGACCCCTGCGCATGTTCCTTTGTCCCATCACCTTTCCCAGCCCTCTTAAGTGGGGGGTCTTGTATGACTGCACTACTAGTTACATGTCCAAGAAGCCAGCCCTAGCCATAAGTACCCACGTTTACATAGTGACTGTGATGGACGATCATGGGTATGCAAAGTACTGTGAAAAGTGAGAAAGTAAATATTTGCTTAGACTGTAAATATCTGTCCTGCCATTCTACTTTCAAAAGTAAAAATGGCTGTGAAATATAAAGTGGTATTATTAGTCTTAACAAATAAATTAATTCTTCAACACCTCCAGCCTTTCCAAATACAATTGACCACACTTTCACTGTATCCCCTCCTAATTTGTATAATTATAATGTTAAGAACTTGGGCTTTGGAATCAGACAAACCTGGGTTGGAATTCCAGGTCGGTTGGTGACTAGTTGAGAGACCTGGTCAAATTACTTGCATCTCAGTTTTCTCACCTGAAAACTGCGATAAGGAAACTCAGTGGTGGCTCCATCAGGGTTCTCCCAGGTAGGCTATCTAATAAGAAAAGGGGCTACAGGGCTTGTCTTGACACTATGTTTGCGAAAGCAAGCACACTCATTTCACTTAGATTTTATATTTACTCAGAGTGTATTTGGGTAGGGGTAGTGCATGGAGATCAAGGTCACTGATGAGACCTCAGCACGGTGCCTGACACCTAAAAATTTAACTGTAAATATTGATCAGTTTTTTCCACTAGATTGAATTTCTTAAGAACTGACTCCTGTCTTATTTACCTGTGTCTGACACAATCATAGGCGCCACACGCAGAATTTAAATGAAAAAAACAATTTCTTTTTCTTTTGCAATCTTGACTAACAACGCAGTTTGACCAGTAATTTGGGAAGGTGGATAAAGGAAGTCTCTTAAGGGCTTTTGATATTCTACCTATTAGAAACACAAAGAAACAAAAAATAGGTTGGAAAAATAAAGTTGACAAAGCCTTTCATGATCAAACACTCAAACCTATTACTCAGTGCCTGTTAACACTTGGTTGGTCTCATTTTTTGTCTGCATTTAAATATACACCCTGAAACAATAAAACTTCTTAAAGAAAATACAGGAGAAACTCTTCAGGAAGTAAGACTGGGCACAGACTTCATGAATATGACCCCAAAAGCACGGGCAACCAAAGGAAAAATAGACAAATGGGATTATATCAAACTAAAAAGCTTCTGCATAGCAAAAGAAACAATTAACAGAGTTAAAAGACAACCAACAGAGTAGGAGAAAATATTTGCAAAATATACATCCGACAAAGAATTAATATCCAGAATATACAAGGAACTCAAACAACTTTACAAGAAAAAAACAAGCAACCCAATTAAAAAATGGGCAAAAGAGCTAAATAGGCATTTCTCAAAGGAAGATATACGAATGGCCAACAGACATATGAAAAAATGCTCAACATCACTCAGCATTCGGGAAATGCAAATCAAAACCACACTGAGATATCATCTCACCCCAGTTAGGATGGCTAATATCCAAAAGACTATGAATGATAAATGCTGACGAGGTTGTGGAGAAAAAGGAACTCTCATAATTTGTTGGTGGGACTGCAAAATGGTGCAGCCTCTATGGAAAATGGTATGGAGGTTCCTCAAACAATTGCAGATAGATCTACCATTTGACCCAGCTATCCTACTGCTGGGAATATACCCAGAGGAATGGAAATCATCAAGTCGAAGGTATACCTGTTCTCCAATGCTCATTGCAGCACGATTTACAATAGGTAAGAGTTGGAACCAGCCCAAATGTCCATCATCGGATGAGTGGATAGGAAAATGTGGTACATCTACACAATGGAATACTACTCTGCTATAAAAAAGAATGAAATACTGCCATTTGCAACAACATGGATGGACCTAGAGAGAATTATATTAAGTGAAACGAGTCAGGCACAGAAAGAGAAATATCACATGTTCTCTCTTATTTGTGGGAGCTAAAAAGAAATAAATAAATACACAAAAAAACGGTAGGGAAGAAGACACAACAATTACAATTCCTTGAAGTTGATACGACAAGTGAACAGAAAAGACATTGTTGGGAGAGAGGGGGGAGAGGGAGGAGGGAGGGAGGTTTCGGTAACTGGCCACAATAACCACATTGTATATTAACAAAATAAAATAAAATTAAATAAATAAATAAATAAAATAATAAAGCTTGAACGTCAATGGTGTGGGTGTGGAACTCATACGGCCAGATTCGATACATCACACTTTTGTACATTTTATTCCAAAGCTACAAGCAAAGGGCAGGGAACCAGCGTCGTGAAC
This sequence comes from Cynocephalus volans, assembly GCF_027409185.1. Lineage (NCBI taxonomy): Eukaryota > Metazoa > Chordata > Mammalia > Dermoptera > Cynocephalidae > Cynocephalus > Cynocephalus volans. The sequence goes on along the minus strand of NC_084461.1, from coordinate 29,723,903 downwards.
TACTACCCGCGACAACTTAGTGACCGCAGGATCATTGGACGACTCCGACATCCTCATTATCCAATGGTCCGGAAGAGCGGCGAGAACGCTCTCTGGATTGGTTCGAGGAAACATCTCTCCAGGTTCATTTAAGAAGGGGCTTGGCGCGGCGCTCGGCCGGCAGCGCCTCTGGCCAATCAGAGGACGCAGGAGGGCGGGCTTTTCCACAGGAGGATGGAGAGAAGCCTATCTTGGAAGGCGAATCTCCCTGCTTCAGACTCGCCTGCTCGATGGGAGGGGCGTGGCCTCCAGCCGCGGGCTCCCGGCTCTTTGGGCCAGCGAGCGGGTTGGGCGGGGCCCGCGGGCCTGGGCGGGGCCAGTGGTGTCGGCGGCGGAGCCGGATGCGGGCCTGGGGTTGGGCGGAGCTCCAGCCGCCAGTGCTGGTGGCCGCAGCGGCTGCCGGAGCCAGAGCCTAAGCTGCCGCTTCTGCGCCCCCGTGTCGCTACTTCCCAGGGCGGCGGTATGCTGGGGAAAGGAGTAGTCGGCGGCGGCGGAGGCACCAAGGCGCCCAAGCCATCTTTCGTGTCGTACGTGCGCCCCGAGGTGAGAGGGCGCCGCGCGGGCAAGGCGTCGGGCAGGAGCGGCCCGGGCGGGGGGCGTGGGAGCCCCTTCCTCGCCGCGGGGTGGGCCACGGGGCGCTTCCTGCCCGTGCGCCGGGGGAGCCGGGCGGGGCGAGGCCGCAGGGGTGCTGGGGCCTCCCTGCGGCCCCGGGTGGGGACCCCCGGCGCCGGCAGGCAGGTGCCCCAACGCCGGGCCCGACTCGCTGGCGACCGGGTGAAGGGGCCCGAGCCAGGGAGGTACCGCGGTCCGGGACGCCCCAGGCTACACTGGGGAGGAACTGGGGCTGTGGCCCCGCTGAGGGGGGGTGGGGGTGGGGCTGCGTGGGCGGGATCCCCCCCAGGGGGCCAGCCCAGAGCCCGCAGCCTGGGTGGGTCTGCCCAGCACTTGGACTTTCTCAGTGTCTTGACAGCTCTCCTGCCTCAGCTGCCTGCTTCTAAGTGCCATTTGATTCCGCTGGCGGGATACCGTGCACCGCCACCGCCTCCCACCATCACTACAGGGAGAACCGTGGGTCAGCCCTGGCCTCAGCCAGTCTGCCCCTGCCTGTCCCCTTTCTTTCCCCTTTCATTGCACACCTTCCTCCCCCATCACCCTTTCCAATCCTTCTTGCTGTCCTCCTGGAATTTTACTGTCAAGAAGTTCATTCATTCATTCATTCATTCAGAAAATACTTTTTGAGCTCTTACTACCTGTTAGGCACTGTTTTAAACACTTGTGATATACATCATTAAACAGAACAAAGATCCTTTGCTCTTCTGGAGCTTATTTGAGGGGGAGAAGAGAAACAGACTAAACCATAGATATGTAAGTAAATTATATAGTATATCAGAAGGTGATACATATCATGGGAAAGAAAAGGCACCCTTTTCCTCCTTGCAAAGGTGGCATTTGAGCCAAGACTTGGAAGATGTGAGGGATCTGAGGGAAGAGTAGTCCAGGTAGAGGGAACAGCTCCCGTGAAGGCCGTGGAGTAGGAGTGTGTCCAGAGGGTTGGAGGAGTCTCAAGGCAGCCAGCATGGCAGAAGCCCAGTGGGCGAGGGGGAAAGTCATAGGGGAGGAGGTAAGAGAGATCAGAACTTGTAGGTCATGCTGAGGGCTTCTTGAGCAATAGCTCCTAATCCAAATGCCTAATTAGATGCCTTCTCATTTGGATTTGTAAAGATTTTTTTCTGCCCCTCTCTCCAGCACTTTAATCAGCAACAGGCAGAAGTGCTACCCATCTTGTAGTCTTTGGGTGTCTTCCTACCTGTGTAAGGCAGAGGCAGGTGGGCTACGGATGAGAGGTCTTGATCAGGACTGCTTTTGTGAGACTTCCTGGGGCCTGAATCCTTTGCATATGTATCTTCAAATTCAAGATGTGTGTGTTTCACTAGTGGAGAGTACTCTTGAGGTGGGTCTTATTTTTAGTACTAATTTTAAAATAAAAACCACTTCCTTTCTTAGCACTTGATATATAGTCTGGGTTGTCTTAAATTTTCAGTAGTCTTCCTTTGAAGTAAGTAGTATGGTCAGTTTCTCGCTGTGTCTTTTTTTTTTTTTTTTTTTGATAGAGCCCTTGTTGAAGTGCAACCGATCTTTTTTTTTTTTTTTTTTTTTTTTAAAGATGACCGGTAAGGGGATCTTAACCCTTGACTTGGTGTTGTCAGCACCACGCTCAGCCAGTGAGCGAACCGGCCATCCGTATATGGGATCCGAACCCGGGGCCTTGGTGTTATCAGCACCGCACTCTCCCGAGTGAGCCACGGGCCGGCCCGAAGTGCAACCGATCTTTAACCTTTTCTTTACAGTGAAATTAAACTACAAGTGGAAAGTCTTCTGAAATGTGGCCAGAGTTCAAGAATGTTCAAATTCTTCTTTCACCAAGTACACATGTTGTAATTAGACATGTTTTCCCTCTTTGCCCACAGCGCCTGATATATTTCCTTTGAGGGATAATTAAGGAAGGGGAGTGGTTCAGCCCCAAAATAAGCCTGAAGTGGTCACATTTTTCAGATCCTTATAGTTAGCAGTTCTGTTTTCTTGCATTAAAATAATATTGTGCAGACGCTATGCTGTTTTGTGTAGTCTGACTCTGAAAATATTTTGTAGCAGAAGATAAGGCTCTGATCTAAATTGTGGATGGTTTTTAAAAGGTAAGGGTAGGAAGGGGTGAGAGAGTAATTTATTTTTAAGTGTATGGCTCTTGCTAGATACCACATCATGGGAAATGCATGTGAGGAGCATTGAGGTGTAGCTTATGTGCCTCTGAGAGCCCTGAATCTGGTAACCTCTTGGCTCACACAGTGGGAGGGTGCCTCAGAATACTTTTCTGAAAGCTCTTCTCCAGGGAAGGATCTTGTTATAGGCTGGGCACTAGATTCATCTTTCATGTTAAAATGAAACATTTGTTTGAAGAATTATTATTTCAGAAGCCATAAATGTTCATTGAAGAAAAATAAGGAGGTGCAGATATGCACAACATTTTTTAAAGGAAAATTATAAACTTATTAACGACTTGAAATGTATCCTATCAGATATGTGTGTAGGTATATACACACACACACACACACATAATTTTTTTTTTTTACCAAAATGAGATTGATATTGCTGATCTGCCTTTTTCACCAAAAATGTATATTGTAAACATCTTTCCATGTGTCAGTTGTTAAACTACAACGTTATTTTAGCCCCCTATTCTTCAACAGAAACACACAATGTGGTGGGGAGAGGTTAGGAAGCACAAAGAGCCAAAGAAAATACTGCGAGTTTTAATGATTTTTTAGTCACCTGTGCTGCTGAATGACAATTCTGATTCTTTAAAACTATCTCTTCTCTCCTTAGTTACTTTCAAATCATAAGTACTGGTTTAGTAATTTATAGCGATTAGAAATGCTTAGTGACTGTACCCTGAAGCTTGTACATAAAGGACCATTAGGTGGTCCTAACAGAAAATTCTGTTAAGAGCCCATTCCATAGTGATAAGGGAGTTAAACAAAAACTTCAGAACACTCATGTGTTCTCTAAAACTGACGAGGAAAAAATTAGCTTTCAGAGTTCTGCTGTACTTGTACCCATTTTTGTATAATAATCCAAATATGGTAAAAATGTACTTTCTAATAGAGTTTAGGTCAGTGTTTGACTTGACTGTACTAGTAATAGTTATCAGTGACTTATTTGTGTATTTTTAGATTTGGAAGAGGATTTAAAGATAATCTACTCCACCACCATACTTTTCCTCCATTATACAGATATGGAAACTGAGGCCCCACAAAGTTAAATGACCTGCCCAGAGGCATAGTGTTATTGCATAACAGAAAGAAGAACTGTCTCCTAAGAGCCAGCAGTGCCAGTGGCTAAGCCAGGCCCACAGGAGTTCAGGAAAGGTTTTATGTGGATGTGGGGAGAAAAGGCAAGAAGAGAGAAGACTGAGAAGGGTAAAAAAAAAAAATGGTTTCAAGAACCTTTTTTTTTTCACTTATTCCTTAGGGAAAAGAATACATTTTATTGCCTAGTCCTCATTTAAGGCCATTTCTTTTGGTGGGGAGAAGTGAACTTACAATCCTGTATTCTTCCCAAAAATATGACTGTGGATGTATACAAAATAAAAAAATGAATAATTACTAATATTTGTTAGGCACTTCTGTGTCCCAGGAGCTATGCTTATTTACATTTCATCCTTTCAACAATCACATGAAATGGATAATATTATTACCCCCCTTTTTTGTTTTTAGATGTGGAAACTGAGACTGAGAAGTTAAGTTCCTTGTTCGAGGTCACAGCTAGCAAGGGTTGGTGCCAGGGTTTAAACTAGGACAGTCTGACTCTAGGATTCATTCTCTTATCTTTATATTTATGAATGCAAGTGAAACATGCTTAAAGTCATGATTGGCCTATGCCCACCAGAGTGCTTTCTTATTGGTGTGCTTTGGTAGCAGTTTCTTCCTTGGCTTTTGTTAGGTAATCAACCAGGTGACTGCTGAGCAGATATAGGGACCTCATGGCTATTTTAGTTTCTAGAGGCAGTGTTTTCCAAAGGCAGTTAATTAGTTTAACAGATATTTACTCAGCACCTGCTATATATCCTAGGCATTATTGTAGGTGTTGAGTGGGGATACATCAATCTACAAAACAGATAAAATTATTGAGATGATTTTTTGTTGGACCACTAACTTTGATGACTTTGGTGGATAAATGATAACAAAAAGATATTGGCTTACCCAAAACAGACCCTCTGCCTTAGTCCTAGCGATAAAAGTACTTTTAAAAGCAAAGTCTGGATTCATTGTTTTTCGGTTTTTTTTTTTTTTTAAATAATCCATAACTTTTTGTTCACTCCTAACTAATTTTTTTCTTTTTCTTTTCTTTTTGGTGGCTGGCTGATAAGGGGATCCAAACCCTTGACCTTGGTGTTACAAGGCAGCACTCTAACCAAGTGAGCTAACTGGCTAGCCCTCTCAACTAATTTTTTAATGGCAGAATTTTCTCCTTGAGCCATCGATAGTGATTTAACAGGCCATCAAAGGACATTAAAAGTTCTTCCTGAAATGATCACTTTCTTAGCTGTGGCTTTAGTCCGATGATCTGTCCAAAGCTTCCGCTTTTTCTCTCCTGCATGTGCTTCCTGCGGCATCTCCCTGAGTCAAATCCAACACCACACGACTTCTGCCGACGGAGCATCAGGAGGCTTCATTAGGCTCTGTCAAGCAATACTTCCTGGGGCCGGCCCATGGCTAACTTGGGAGAGTGTGGTGCTGATAACACCAAGGCCATGGGTTCAAATCCCATATAGGGATGGCCGGTTGGCTCACTGGGTGAGCGTGGTGCTGATAGCACCAAGTCAGAGGTTAAGATCCCCTTACCGGTCATCTTAAAAAAAAAAACAAACAATACTTCCTGCAGCCTGATCAAACAGCTGCCACATGGACAGCTGCCATCTTTGAGCCAGACACTTTTGCACCCTACTTCCATCTCCAATGTTAAAGTAAGGGCTACTGTCAGAATCTTAGGTTGTAGGGATACTGCACTTAGAAGTTTGAAGTTCTAGATCTTTCCTCTAAACATCCTCAAATGGATGTTGGATGTTCTTGAAATACACACTAAACTATCCTATGTGACAGTGTGCTTTAGAGAGAATTTGCTTTTCAAGGGCTAAAATTTTTTTTTAATCACTATAAATAATGTATGCCTTATTGTTATGGAAAAGACAATATAATAAAGTTATAGAGTTTGGAAGTTAGAAAAATAAAATTACCCTTACTTATGGTACCCTAACCAAAGCAATGATTCCATTTTTGAGTATGTCTAGGCTTTGTCCATGTGTGTGTATCACATATGGTTACGATCATAAGACATGTAAAATTGTATGGCCTACATGTGGTTGTGATGTTTGAAGATGGTACTACTAATTCATATCAGTAGAGTTGTTTTTCCAGCATGGAACTGCCTTCAGTTTCTCGTCAAGTCATGCTTGTGACTTCTGATGTGTTTTTTTGAGATGATAAGGAGGGCAGTGGGTTTATAGCCTCTGACAAGAGAACATGCAGGTTCAGAAAAGGGCTCAAGCTGAGACCTTGGCTTTGTTAGGGTGATACCCATGGTAGCCACCTGTGGGACACAAATAGCAGAAGTAGACATCCTAGATAGGTGGAGTTTTGATCAAACACACACTCAGCAACATTGATAAACCAATGTTGTCTCAATTTAGCATCCCAAGTTTGCTCTCACTGATGAGGTTTTATGGTAGGCGGGTACTGTATAAAAATGTCTTGTAAATCTTCAGAATGAATCTTTTTTCTTTTTTTCTTTTTTTTGCGGCTGTCTGGTAAGGGGTTATGAACCCACGACCTTGGTGTTGTAAGGCAGAAGGAATCATTTAAAATAAACTTTTTGACATAGATTGGGAGGTAGGATTGAACTGGAATAATTCTTTTACCACTAATCTTCTGTTGCTTTGGGAGAAAAAAGAGGGGAGCTAAAAACGGAGAGGGACCTTAGGAGGGAGTGAGCCTGTCAGAGAGCGGGGGAAGACCAGGGCCTCCCCCCCTTCCTTTATTTCCCTCTGCATCCCTTGTGTGTCACAACGTGGAGGAAAGCAAAAACTCGTCAGTAGCTCTTCCTTGCTAGCTGTGAGGAAGGCCAGTTCCTTTCAGCCTCAGTTAAACTTCTACCTGAAAAATGGGAGTGATAATAATAATGCCCATCTGATGTGATAGGTACATGTGAACATTTATGAATATGCACGTAGTTATGTGACTGTGTGCATAGAGCCCTTGTCGGGGTACTTGGTGCTGTTGCTGTTGTTATTTATGCAGCTGTTGTTGGTCAGTCACTTGGGTGGTTTCAGAAAGTGTTTTATCATTAATCTTTGAGTACAGAAATTTTTCCCAGCTAAGGTATTAATAAAAGTGGAGTATTTTGTTGTGGTGGTTGTTGCTGTGGTATCATGCCAGGAAAGTTCACTGTGTGGTAACCCTTTCTTCGAATATTTTTCACTATCTCTAAAAGTTTCTTTTCCTATTTTCTTTGTTCCTTTATACATTTGAGAATTGTTTGATTATATTTAAAATTCCAACCTAATGAGAACACTTAGTTGTTGCCTTTTTTCATTACTAACATTTGGCCTTTGACATTTTGCTATTTTCATTGTGTGGACTTATTTTCCTCTTCCCTCATATCTTTTTTCTTTTTGGCGGCTGGCTGGTAACAGGGATCGAACCCTGGACCTTGGTGTTATCAACACCATGCTGTAACCGACTGAGCTAACCGGACAGACCCTCTTCTCTCTTTTCTTATGAGTCTCTCTGTCAAAGGCCAAATTTTGTCCATTTATCTGTTCAATGATTCACTTAACATATGAGTGAATCAAATCAAGTAAAATCTTAATTAGCATACGTAAAATCAAATTATCTCTGGGAGTAATAACTATTTACTTCAAAGGCAGTTGCAAGACCATGCTGTTTTGATTTCATATTTAAATATTTGATTGCGTATTTATTTAGGAAAGTAAAATAGTATTGTCGTCGCTTTTCCCTCTTGTGCCCTGTCCTTCATCATTGCTTATAGACCTATAGCAGCCTTTCAGAGGTGGCATGCTAAGCCTTCACTTGCTTCCTTTTTGGGAAGGGAGGGGTTTCAGCCACGGGGAAGCAGGGCTTATGTATGGGTGGGGGCAAAGGAAGCCCTGGCCACAGTGGTGAGATATTTTGAAGTCTCCCTTTCTCTTGTGACAGATTGCCAACCCATTTCAGACAATGGTCCTGAGCTGCTGGTTTTTTCATTTTTGTTTTTGCTAAGAGAGTTTTAAAATACCTGTGAATACCTTGAAGGGAATGAGTCCAGTTTTACAAATCAGAAATCTCACTGTTTCTACCTTTTGTCTAGACATAAAATTAGATCCCTTAAGATCTAAGGGATCTTCCCAATACGTCCCTGTACTTAGGAGAAATAGTGATTCTCTCCCACTCTTGGTCTCCCTATGAATATGTGCCTCCTGTCTATGCAGATAACTAGAAATAACATTTTCCCCAGTGGGCAAGTGAGGCTGTGGTGCTGGACATCTTGTTAGTTAAAGAAGAGAGTCTGGAGCTCTTGTCCTGGGGATGAGTTGTTTGGTATCAGCAAGCACCTCTGTTTTATCTTCTGGGGCCTCCTGGGCTGGGCTACATGGTTACATTCCATGCCTTCTCCTTCGACCCTCAGTATGGTCTGTTGGCCCCTCTTTTTCTCACCCCTTACCTAACTGCCTACCTACCTGTCATCTGTCTGCACCCCCATGGCCCCACCCCAGCTTGCTTAGTTTAGCTTCAAGTTCACTTGCCTCAACTAATCCCCTAATGCTGCTTTTCTCTCTGGAGAAGAGAAGTAGCTGCTTTTTTCTTTTCTGTTTTCATGACTGCTCTCTGCTACCTACTGATTAAAGAAGATGGTCTTGTATTAAAAGGGTGACAAGAGACGCCCCAGTGTACCTATAAGTAGTGGCTGAGGAGCTCAGTAAGAATGGCAGATGTGATCCAGGTGGCAGACAGAGACGAGTACAGGCACTCTGGGGTGCAGGAGAGAGGCCCTCAGTGTCCCTCACACTTCGAGTTTGGCGGTGGAAATGAGGAGCCATGACACTGTGGAAGAGACTTTCATTCTGGAGGATTCTGATCCTGCTTCAGCCACTTGATGGTGACGTGTGACTTCGCCTCTCTGAGACTTCTCCTCCCCTGCAACATGTGGGTAGGCATCTTCCCTGCAGGCTCATTTTAAGGATGTGAAGAAATAAACCATGTCTACCCAGGTCAGGACCTGACACATGGCAGGTAGTCAACAACTGCTGGATGCTCTTATTAATAATAATAACTTGAACTGAAAGATTATTTATTCGAGCAACATTTCTGTGTACCTGGCATTTGCTAAACACTGTGTTAAAATTAGGAATCCAAAGAAACAGTCTGTGTACCCAGGAGCTTTGCATACTGTTGGGGGGACAGCAAGTCACCAGGGAGCTGCCTACTCATGAGGGAGGCATGCCCAGAGTGCTTTCGGGGCACAGAGGTAGCCACTGTAGAACCCACGGCAGCACCTGGGCTCATGCTATGGCTGTGTAGGACTTGGAAAGGTCAGCGTTAACGTGGGATGTGGTGTGGAGAGGAGCGGGGATGATGTAGTGGGCGAGCAAGAGGGACAACTTGAAAGGCTCATATATATGTTGGGATTGGGTGGTTGGAGCATCTTTCCCATCTCTTTTATTAGGGGTGTGTATGTGTGAGACAATGAGAGAGAAGTCTTGAGGAATAGGATCCAAGGGCCTGCTAGGACATGCAGGAGGATGTCCAAGATGCTTTAAGGATGCCTTCTCTCTGTGATATGCTGCTTTACCATTAAGTCAATCTGGCCCTTGGTGAGGCTATGAGCACCTTCTCATTTGTCTCCTGGTTCCTCCTGTCCTGCTCCAAGGCTTTTAACTCCTCCCAGCTATTCAGCTAAGCTAGCATTTATAAAGCAGTTCTGGAGGAGGTGGTGGAGGGGGAGGCACAGACGCAACACCATGTGTCTGTGCAGCTGCTGTTAGTCACATCCATTAGCTTAAATATAAGGCAATGGCAGCCCCACAACTACCACCTGACACCTTTCTTCTGGCACTTGTACATATCCTGACATGACCGTCTTTACTTTCAGTGTACTATGGTAGTCAAGAGCATGGCTTTGGAATCAGACAGAGTTCTGTTACTTGCTAACTGAATTTGGGCTGGGTATTTAACTTCTCTGAATCTCAGTTTCCTGATCTGTGAAAGGGGCATAATAGTAATAGTATCTAGCCCATAAGGTTGCTGTTAGTCTTAAGTGAGGCAATCCATGGAAAGCTGTTAACACAGTACCTGACATGTAGTTCACATTTAGTAAATGTTAATTGTTGGAGTTGCTGTTATTCCTCACCCCAGAAGCTGCAGCTGTGTGTGTGTGTTCATGTGTTCGTGGTTGGTTCTCTGGGCCACCAGTGCAAGTCCTGTAGGTGGCAAGACCTGACCTGCCTTCCCTTCCAGAGTTGTTCTTCCCTTGCACTCCCTGGGGCAAGTGTCTGGAGCCAGGGGTGCCATTCCCACCATGGGTGTCATTCCCACTATGGGTGCCTCTACTGTACACCCAGAGGGGCAGTTTTCTTCTTAGTGAGTTGTTTCATGGATTTCCTTTCTGTCCTGTAGCATAGCTTCCCTCGTCTCAGGGCTTCCAGTTGGACTTGGGGTTTGGGCAGGGTGATAAGTCCGGGACTGATGTCTCTAGTTCAGCTTTCCTCTCCTCCTTTTAAGTCAGCCTTCCCAGTGTTTGCAGCAGCACCCCTCTTTCCTAGTCACCCATGCTCCAAACTAGTCCCAGTCCCCAGGATGCCCTTTGTGGGGGCCTCTGTGGTGCCCTGTCCTCCTTCACATTGCCACCCTCCCTGTCTAGCTCCCCTTTTGTCTGGGACCACCTAGTGCAAGAGCTTGATGGGCCTCGCTGTCTCCCCCTGCTCCCTGCCTGAGTTACTCCACGCATATATCTTTGTAGATAATAGATGTTTAGTCTGAAGTGCTCCCTAGAATTTCCAACTAGCCCTGTGAAATGAACACTTGCTATGGCTGAGAAATGATTTTCACAGCAAGTAAACAGCAGAGTCCTTAAAGACCAGGTACCCCGTCTGCTCTGTGTCTGTGGTCTGTTACCTTGAGACTAGACAGAGATTGTCAGCCTCTTACTGCATGTCTGCCTCCCTGGCTTCAGATACTGTTCTCTTGGTTTACTGTCAGAATAATTGTTGCTTGTAACAGCCAAAAGCAGTGTAGAGTTAGTGGGATAGAATTGTAGTCAGCAGCAAAGCTGTTACCTGGCAGCTCAGTGGGAGCCACTCCTCTGGCTGATGGTGAGGAATCAGCAGCCCTGGGAATCAGCTCCAGGAAACAAATCCTGTGTGGATTTCTAGCTCCTGAGAGTTGGATAGTGGATGGATTCATTCAGTCTCTAGTCTGTATCCTCAGTGAGAAGGCTTCAGATTTAAAGTCTGACTTTGAATATACTCCATCACTGAGACAAGAACGTATTTCAGAAAACCAGCTATGGGAGGAATGTGACAATAGTTTGGTAATAACTGGCACTAATCATATACTTAGGTAGGAATTTTTAATAGAACTGTTTTTTTAATCTCTCAAGAACTTTGCCGAGGATTGAAGAATATTACCAGGATCAAGAATTGTTTGTCTCTGTAGGGTTTTGTGTATCCCTTCTTTTAGTAGACTGCTATTGACAATTTACTATATGTCAGGAATTATGTGCAAGAGCTAACACTAAAAATCCACAGCCTTGGCCCTCAGTGTGCATCACTGGTTGGCAAGATAAACAAGGTAAGAGAGGATTGCAGTGCAGCGTGGAAAGTGCTGTGATGGAGACATATGCAGAGTGTGGTTAGGACATCCGGAAAAGGGGCACCTCACTGTTGTGACTAAGGGAGGTTGGATCAGAGAAAGCTTTGCAGAGTACCCGCACAGTGGATTGGAAAGGAACAGGGACAGTGGATTGGGTAGGCTCAGTGGGTGCACTGAGGGCCAGACAGAGGCAGTGTGACTGGCAGTCAGTCACAAGAGCATGTGAGGTGGGAGGTGATGGTGATCTGGAGTAAGAGGGTGGCACTGGGGACCAATAGACGTGGACGGATTCCAGAGCTATTAGGAAAGCTGAGCACGGGATGTGAGAGCCAGGGAGTGGTCATGAATGACTCCCAAGTTTCTGGCATGGCTAGCTGGGTGGGTGGCCGAAGACCAGCCCAGAGGAGCAGGTTTGGTAAGGGGTGGGAGTGATGAGCTGATTTTGAAATGTGAATTTGGAGGATCTGGGGATGTTCCAGTGCAGGTGGCCAGGAGGCTGTTGCGGTCTCCAGACAGACCTGAAGTAAAGAGCCATTTGGGGGTCATCAGCTCAAACTGTTGAAATGCCTTGAGTGGGAGAGCTTACCCAGGGAACACAGGGCTGTGAGGAGCTAGGACAGGAGCTGCCTGTGAGCTGCCCGAAAAGGAGGCTTGAGGAAGAGCAGCGCTAGAGTGTTAGCCATTCTGCCTGAAACTGAATGTCTGCTCATTTTCTGGTCTCAGTATAAGTGACACTTCCTGAAGGTGGCAGTCTTCATTGCCCCTTTCTTTTTTCTTTCTTTCTTTTTTTTTTTTTTAAAGATGACCGGTAAGGGGATCTCAACCCTTGGCTTGGTGTTATCAGCACCATGCTCAGCCAGTGAGCAAACCGGCCATCCCTATATAGGATCCGAACCTGTGGCCTTGGTGTTATCAGCACTGCACTCTACCGAGTGAGCCACGGGCCGGCCTTCCATTGCCCCTTTCTGAATGTGGTTAGGCATTTCTGCTGGGCTCCCACTGTGCCCTGAACTTCCTCTAACGTGGTTCACGTCTTTGTTAATAGGGCTGGACATTGGGGAGGTAGGGCCGGGCATTGTGTTCACTCCTGTGTTTGCTGTGCCTGGACTGGAGCAGGTGCATAGGAAATGGTTGTTCAGAATGTGTGCAGGCCAGGGGGTGGAGACAGTGTCCAGGATGGGGAGGTGCTCAGCAGGGAGAGGCAGGTTGGATTGTAGTGATGAGCACCACCCTAGTCAGGTAAACCGAGGCTTAAGGCCCACTTTGCTTAACCTGGCTCGGTCTCATTTCTTCACCTCTAAACTGAGAACAAGGATGGTAGTTAACAAGTAGTGAGGATTAAATGAGATGATGTGTAGATGCAGAATCTTCTTTAGGCTTCCAGTACTTATTACCCAGTGTTCCAATTATTTTTTGTCGTCTGAATTTCATGAGGGCAGAAGGCAATTCTCTTTCATTTTTTTTATCCTCAGCATTTGGTAGTTAGCAGCTGTTTGTTAAAAAATTATAGGTGGATCATCTTGCAACTCTAGGTAACCAGACATACAGCTTGAGTGTTGACTAAAGCTTACTGGAGCCCAGTGAGTGATCTGGGGCCGCTCCTTCTCAGATACATAGTTCTGAAAAGAGATCACATTGACAACTTTTTCGGTGCTGGGCCAGCCGTATGAAGTGGGTCCAGGAGGTGTGTCTCTTTTGGGTCATAAGCTTACTGTTGAAGGGGTGGCAACTGTCAGATTCTCATATCTCGTCTGGCATGTGCATTGCCAGGGTGGGAGTGCTTCTGGCTCAGCACGGGCCCGACTTTTAGATGATGTGGCATAGTAGCAGCTGCACGTCCTGGGAACTGTTGATACTCGCAGTGGGAGCCAGAACAGATGTAGTGAGCGCCTTTTGATCTGTGGGGTAAAACTTGTGGAAACTAGAAGACTTATTTTTCATGCCCTTATCCTCTTTTTAAATTAAAACAAACAAGAGTAGCTATAACTTTGGGGTAAACTTTGAAATACAGAATTAACAGCACAAAAAACCCAACCATGATCCCACCCCTCTGGCTGAACTCCTCTTTATTTGTGTCATGCCTCTATTCTAATTGAATTCGGGTCACTGAGTTATCCTAGTTTTGAAAACCTGGACATGCTGTGACCCCAGTGCCAGCACCTTTTGCCATTCTTTTGTGCCGTAATAGCAAGTTTTGTCCAAACTCAAATGAAGTAGCAAGATGTGCTGTACAAAGCACATAGGCCATTGTTAATTGACACATTTGTTGAAAATTTGCATAACTTCCAGATGAATTAGTTTTCAAGCAGTCTGTCAGTGTAACCAGTAGAACCAGTTCTTCTTGATTATTAAAGAACCATACCTTTCTACCTTTTCTGGAAGCCTAGTTAACGAAGTCAGTGAGGAATTTTATGTCACGTTTCACAGCCGAGTGGAAGTAAGATTGTCACTATTTGCTGCTTAGGCAGTTGGCAGGGAGATGAAGGATAGTGGGATAGAAGGAGCAGAGGGTAAACAGGACTCTGGTCCTTCTCTGAAACTATTTGATGGTTTAAGAAGCTCCCACCACCTCAAAGAACAGGGATGGTACAGAGGCAGCTGTCACTGTGTGCTGGTTGAATTGGCTGTGAGATCCTGGGGTGACACCAGGCCCATCCACGGTTGTTGCCCTGCTGCAGTTCTTTCTGGACAAGCTTCACGAGTAATAGTCTTTCTGGATTAATACCACATACATGGTGATCTTTAAGGGAATGCTGTTCTTCTGCAGTACTTTATGATGTGATTAGAGCATTTGGTGATGCAATCCCTATTAGTGCTCAAGCCTAGCTATTGTTTCTTAGTTTCCCAAATGTTTCCCTGGTCCCTGCTGATTTTAGAATCAGCTGATTAGGAAATTAAAAATTATATAAAAGTGTGGAGTGTTTTTAAAACCTCTCACTATTTAAAGTCATTATTAATTAAATTATTCAACAAAATCTTTTACGTACTTACTGTGTACAAGGCTTGTATTAAGATTCTAAAGACGTGGTGAGCAATAAACTAGACAAAGACCTGCCCACACAGGGTTTATAGATTGATGGAGAGATAGACTTAATTAAATACGAAATTTCAGTTGTGACTGGTGCTAGGAAGGAGACTTACATGGGGCTGCTAGAACCTGGTAACAGAGAAGGTTTCCTGAGGAAATAATCCTTGGCCTGAGATCCTTATGGATACACAAAATTCACAAGGCAAAGAGGGAAAGGAAGGTGTTTTAAGCAGAAGGAGCTTGCCTGTGGGAAGGACCCAGGAGGGAGGGAGCAAGGCGGGTTTGGGAGACTGAAGGCAGGCCCGGTGGCCAGCACACAGATGAAGGAAGAGGATGGGAAGAGAACAGATTGGACAAGTAGGTATGGGCCAGGCTGTGCAGGGGCTCATAGGCCCTGTGAAGGCGTTGTCTTCATCCACGACTAAGCCGAAGCAGGCTGTGTTCTGAAGGGATTGCTCCTACTTTAGAGTGGAGAATGGATTAGAAAAAGGACAGGTAGACCCGTTGGAGTGCTATTGCAGTGGTCTAGGTCAGAGATGGTAATAGCTTGGAATAGGGTGGTGCTGGTGGACATAAGAGAGGACCTGGGTTCTGTATATATTTAGTAGGTAATATTGGTAGAATTTGGGGATAGATTGGATATTGAGGGTGGAGGAAAAGGAGGTGTAATGGGGGACTCTTAGGATGACTTCTAGACTACATGCTCTTGAAGGGAAGCACAGAACTGCCCAGGCAGTACTAGCAGTGTTATTCACGCTTGGAGCCTTTCCTGGAGCGTGGTGAATCAGAAGATTCCCACTGAATTCTCGAGGATCAATTGGAGTGACAGAGTTGTGCCTTAGAGGACTCAGTGGAATAGTCATAGGAGGTAACTGTTTCAGTTGGTGTTGATGAAGCCCCAATGTTCTTCCTCATGCAGCCAGCCAGTGTCACTTAGGTCCACTCCTAGGACGTATAGGTGTTTTCTGTTGTTTTTTCTCTTCAGCCTTCTTTGGCTTCTCCACAACCCTCTTCAAGGCTTTCCCTGGGCACTTTGTGAGATTCTTGCTTTGACCTGGTTTCGGGTGGGTCTAGCAGATGCTTCACTGATCATTCTGCCTCCTTTTCCATCTTATCCTGCTTCCTTCTTCCTGCATCAGAGGCAGTCTGGCATCATCTAAGAACACAGGATGGGCCAGAAAGTCCTGAGTTTGACTTCCATGTCTGCCATGTGCTAGCTGGCTGTCCTTATCTGTAAATGGAGATAATCGTGGGTACGGTAACTGCTTCAAGGGCTTGCTGTGAGGATTAAACAAGTTAATAAGTATAAAACTCATTAAAGAATGCCCTTATGGCTCAAGAAATGTTTGTTAGCATGATTCACCTCTCAGCCTCAGTAAGGGCTCGCCTTGTATCCACTTTGGAAAGAGGGACAGTAGACTTTGGCATTCACAGATTGGGCATTTGTGATCTGTCCACAAGGTGACCCTTGAGTCAGTTATTTGTGATGTCGCTAAGGAAGAGATTGTGTTTACTCATTCAGTTGTAAAGGTCAAGTTGCATAGCCTTTAATCACTCATCCAGCAAATTTGTGATGAACAACAGCTTATATTTGGTTCCCTGCACTGGCCAGCTGCCAAAAAAAAAAAAAAAGACAACAGCTTATACACATTTGGAACACAGCATGATCAGGAATAGGATGGACATGTGGGAATTTCATCTTGTCCTGGAACCCACTCTAAGATCCACATCCAAGACTCAGCACATCCAGATGTGGGCACGCCTATGTCCTTGTTGGTATCCACCTCTCCTCTCCTCCACTCAGCTATGTTTATCATCCAGGGTTAATGAGCAAAGGATGGTACAACTATTTTCTCTTAAGTATATTGAAATATTATCTCCATATTTGTTTTTTGTTTTTCTTATGGAGCACTTCAGTGCTTTTGTGAAATATAGGGTGTAGGGACTATAGGACATTGCCAATGACTACTCTCCGTTATGTCCTTCCTGGTCCCTCCCCACCACCCAAACAGGTAACTTCTGAAAACCAAATGAGAAGAACAAAACTCAAACATTTTTTTGAGGGGAAGATTTCTTTATGATTCCTGTTTGTATACCCTGATTTGTTGGAGACCTCTAGGTTCTCTTCTTGGCATTGGTATATATTTTGATTGGGGGAGGGGAGAGAGTTGATGACTGTGATGATGGTACTTACGTTTTCCTGAGTCGATTGTAAGAATTGCATAATGTATACATATAATTTTTTTTGGAGTCTTTACCAGAGAAGAGTTAGATTTTAGTGATGATTGAGTATAGTGTGGCACTTTAAACTCCAGTGCTCAAATGCTTATATATTAAGATTTTTATTCTTAGTTTGTTACCAACTTTCAGCAACTTGATCTACTTTCAATAAAATCAGTAGCTGAGAACACACTTTTATTTTGTACAGCATGCCTGAGCAGTCCCTTCCTCGGATGTGGTGTTCTCTTAAGAAAGTCTAGTCTAGTCTTTTGGTGTTGTAGTGGGTTCAAAGTACTTTCTATTGCAAAAGATAAGATGCAGAATAATGACCAGATCTAAATCATTGTGGGCTTCTAGAAAACAAGTCCTATTAATAGAAAAATGCCATTTCTTTTTCCATGGCTTCTGATATTCTTGTGTAGTCAGAGTCTTATGGAATGAGGACCAATTTGGGTGTTGCTAATTTTAGGACTTTCTGATCCACAGAAAAAAGAATTGAGGAGCCTCCTGAGTGGAGTCAGTTTAATGTGGGAAACAGGATTGGGAGAGAAGTAGAAGTTACTGTACTAATGTGAGAGACTTGAATAATTGTAACTCTTAAACAGTATATTTGAATTTTTTTGTGTATTAGTTTTCTTTTTCTTTTTCTTTTTTTTTAAAGATGACCTGTAAGGGGATCTTAACCCTTGACTTGGTGTTGTCAGCACCACGCTCTCCCGAGTGAGCTAACCAGCCATCCTTATATAGGGATCTGAACCCGTGGCCTTGGTGTTATCAGCACCACACTCTCCCGAGTGAGCCGTGGGCTGGCCCTGTGTATTAGTTTTTTGTTGCTTATGACAGGATACCTGCACTGGGTAAGTTATAAAGAAAAGAAATTTATTTCTTATAATTCTGGAGGTTGGGAAGCCCAAGGTCCAGGAGGTGCATCTGGTGAAGACCTTCTTGGTGGGGATTCTCTGCAGAGTCTTGAGTTGGTGAAAGATATCACATGGCAACAGGGCAAGACTGTCCTTACATGCTCTCTTCTTCTCCTTATAAAGCCACCAGGTGCCATGGTAATCCATTAATCCATTAGCCCATTAATCCACTCATTAATGGATCTGCCATCATGATCAAATCACCTCCAAAAAGGCCCCACCTTTCAAATACCATAATTGAATTTCCCACCCTCTTAATACTGTGACAATGGGGATCAGATTTCAAGGTGAGCTTTGGAGGGGACATTCAAACCATAGCACTTTGTTTACTCAGGAGAAAATGAAAGAAAGGAAATCAAAGAAGCATAGATACCGCCATGTCAAACAATTATAACAACTCCCATTTACTGAGTACGTGTGCCAGGTGTTTACAACCCTCATATTAGATAGTATTGTTTTTATTTTGCATAGGAGGAAACTGAAGCTCAGTCAGGTTAAATGACATGCCCAAGGTCATGTCTGTAGGTACCAGAGCCAGCTTTGGATTGTGCTCCCCAAGTCTGTACTGTATTATTTCTGTTTTTAGAACACAAACAGAGAGAAGGTAGGAGAGACACGGGGAAAGATAAAAACTTAATTATTAGTACTGTGCTATATTAAAAATACAACTTTCTACTTTAAAAAAGGTAAATTTTGGGGCTGAACCCATGGCTCACTCGGGAGAATGCGGCGCTGGGAGCGCCGAGGCCGCAGGTTCGGATCCTATATAGGGATGGCCGGTGCACTCACTGGCTGAGCGCGGTGCGGGCGACACCAAGCCAAGGGTTGCGATCCCCTTACCAGTCACAAAAAAAAAAAAAAAAGGTAAATTTTGTTTTAAGGTACACATGGATTCCCATTTAGTTTGTGGGTGCAAATACGTTTTCTCCGTCAGATTTTCTGTTTCATGGAAAAAACAAAGAGTATTAAATGTTCATCCTAGAAAAGTAGTACGACTTTGAGGAAATGAAATGTCTGTGTTGTGTCCTTTTAGCACTTTGATACCAAGTGCAATGGAAAGAAATTATGTTTTGGAAACTTTAGGGATATTACCTCTTGGAATTTGCCCCTCTGGCTGGATGAAATTAATCCGAGAACAACAATTTTAGTTTTTTAACTGAAAGCTGTTGATAGGAGCATTTATGAGTATTTTGATCTTTGAGAGCTTCATTTTAACTTCACCCCCACTCCGCCCCAGTTCTTTTCAAGGTCATTGGTCTTTCTGTCAGGGCGCTTCCCTTTTTCTACCTTTCCTGAGGTGCCCCAGGTCCATCACGCTTTTGAGATGTACACTCTGAATGTGGACTTGGTAAGAAACCATGAATTAAGTGACTTTTTGAGAGAACCAGTGGAGTGAAAACAAGCAGGTTGCCTCTCAGCCTCTCAGCAGATCCTCGGGAGCAATAGCTGACTTTAACTCCAATGTGCTTTTGTCCTGTGTGTGGCAGATCCTTGTACAGTGAAATACAATTCACTTAAGGGGATTTTTCTAATTCTGGTCAGTTTTGTGGTAAGACTGGTTTCCTACTATAAGCAGTGGATGCTACAGTGATTTTCCCTTTTGTAGTAGGAAACTGGAGATCATGTTGTTAGACTAGCACACTGCAGTAAAGAATGTGGGCCCTGATGATGGGTATTGCTTTGCCCCCCACGGATTTGTCACCCCACTTCCCCTGGGTGACGGAGACGCAAAGGATTACTCAAAGCCCATCGCTTCTGAGCAGTGAGAGACCCTGAAGTGGGTAATCTCCCGCCAGAACCCTCAGTGAGAGGCATTGCTTCCTTGGGAAATGAACCCCGAATTGGGGTTCTCTTCGTCTATTTATTTTCCAGACCAGGAAGTTACAGGAAGAGAACATAGGTGGGGTTATAGTTTAACAATATAGGCTGGTAACTTTCAGTGAAACAAGCCAAATGACATTCCAGTAAGGCAATTAAGTGGTCCATTAACAAAACTTAATCTTAGCAAACATTCCTTCTCCATCCAGCATTTTCCAGTATCTACACATATCCATCAGTAACCTGTCTGTCCTTGAGCCAGCAACCTTGCTGTGTTACAAAATCTTTTATCTTACACCAGAGACTTCATAGCCTGAGGAAAATTTCCAGTCCTCTGCAAGGTCAATATTTGAAACTGCAAGGCTTTGGAAAACCAGGCCCTGTGAAGTACATTTGCTTTAAGAATCCTCTACAGATGGGGCTTGGGCTGATCTTTGATTAGTAACTTATTTTTCTTATAAAACCTCAGACAAGTTACTGAACGTCTTTAAGACTCAGTTTCCTCATCTGTAGAATGAAAACAATACTAGTCCTAGAGTTGTTGTGAGGATTAATGAAATACTTATGAAGAGTGCTTATCTGGCACCTGGTAGGAGATTACTAAACCCCAAAAAGCGTTGTTGGTGTTAGCACTGTAGTTAAAGCATGAAATGAGGTGGAGGATGAGACTGGCAGCTCAGATTGTGAAGGGCTTCAATTGCTACGCACAAACTTGGGTGCATTTGTTATCACTGCTCAGCAGCCTGTCTGACTTAGAATTTTTGGAAGTATTCCAAGGAGGTGAGGTTGCTGGATGATCTAGGTTTTGTATGGGTAAGGTCGTAGTATAATTTATTTAGTGGCATTTGAGGCAGGGGCTCACATATATTTGATGATTGGATTACTTTTTCTTAGACACTGGCTCTTCAGCAGCAGTGTACAGCTTGTGGTGCTGTTCTGACCTCTCCTGTCCCAGTCTGCAGTGCTGAAGGAAGTCTGATGAACAGAGGCAATTTTAGTAGGATTGAATGCTGTTAGGAATCTTGGTTTTTCTGTCATCCTCTTCCAGTGCTGAAATTACCACTGGCTTCACAAAATATATGGCACATATATGGTTCCTGGATGACTTAGATGCTTTTGGGGGTTTTCCTTTTCTCTATTGGATCGATTTGTGGTCAGCAACTTGGTGCCAATATTAAAACATTTAGGGGCTGGCCGGTTAGCTCAGTTGGTTAGAGCATGGTGTTATAAAACATTTAACATTATTCTAGGGAAGAAGAGGAGCCAGTGCTTTTAAAGTGAAAAATGTATACTAAGCTTTTGGGGTATTTGACAAAGATGAGGGGGAGTGGGAAAAGGTCCCCAGCCTCTTCCTTTTTTCTTCCAGGAAATGCTCTAGCTGGATTGATATTCATGCCTGAGAATGTGGTTACATACTCTGAGTGATTTGCAGAGGAGAGAGTGGGTCTGTGGCAGTCTTCCTTTTCCATTTCTAGTGAGAGAAAGCACCAAGGACCCTGCCTCCTTTCTGGACACAGATGCTCAGACTCACTTCCATTTCGTGATTTCGGCCTTACACTGCCTCTCTTTTGCACTGTCTCATGAAGCAGGCCATTATAGGTTTTAATTCCATTCTTTCAGATGGAGATACTGAGTCCCGGACACTTACCCAAGATGCTCCAGAAGTCTTTATAGGCTAGGACCCACCCAGGTTGCTGATATAGTCCTGTGCTTTTTCCTGAAAGATGTTTATTAGAGATAGTAAATACTGTGTGTTGAATTCACTCTCCTGCTTAAAATCCTTCAGTTGCCCCCATTGCCTATAGGATAAAGCCCAAACTCCTTAAAATGCATGCAAATCCCTTTAGGCTGTGACCCAGCCCCAGCCATATTTCTCACTTCTCTTGTAGCATTACTTGCCTCCGTGTGTTTGCAGCTTCTCTTTTCTCTCCTCTTCCCTCTGCTTGTCCACTTACTGAACTCATGCACATTCCTTACATGCCACTTCCCTAGAAGGACTGGCTTGAACAGTTTGCCATGCCCTCTCTTCCCTCT